>NC_086448.1:35276830-35579825 GCF_028390025.1 Pseudophryne corroboree
GGACTCCGTAAGGACCATGGGGATTATACCAAAGCTCCCAAACGGGCGGGAGAGTGCGGATGACTCTGCAGCACCGAGTGAGAGAACTCCAGGTCCTCCTCAGCCAGGGTGTGCCCCTGACCAAGTAGCAGCTCGGCAAAGTTGTAAAGCCGAGACCCCTCGGGCAGCCGCCCAAGATGAGCCCACCTTCCTTGTGGAATGGGCATTTACATATTTTGGCTGTGGCAGGCCTGCCACAGAATGTGCAAGCTGAATTGTACTACACATCCAACTAGCAATCGTCTGCTTAGAAGCAAGAGCACCCAGTTTGTTGGGTGCATACAGGATAACAGCAAGTCAGTTTTCCTGACTCCAGCCGTCCTGGAAACCTATATTTTCAGGGCCCTGACAACATCTAGCAACTTGGAGTCCTCCAAGTCCCTAGTATCCGCAGGTACCACAATAAGCTGGTTCAGGTGAAACGCTGACACCACCTTAGGGAGAAACTGGGGACGAGTCCGCAGCTCTGCCCTGTCCGAATGGACAATCAGATATGGGCTTTTGTGAGACAAAGCCGCCAATTCTGACACTCGCCTGGCCGAGGCCAGGGCCAACAGCATGGTCACTTTCCATGTGAGATATTTCAAATCCACAGATTTGAGCAGTTTAAACCAATGTGATTTGAGGAATCCCAGAACTACGTTGAGATCCCACAGTGCCACTGGAGGCACAAAAGGGGGTTGTATATGCAGTACTCCCTTGACAAACTTCTGGACTTCAGGAACTGAAGCCAATTCTTTCTGGAAGAAAATCTACAGGGCCGAAATTTGAACCTTAATGGACCCCAATTTGAGGCCCATAGACACTCCTGTTTGCAGGAAATGCAGGAATCGACCGAGATGAAATTTCTTCGTGGGGCCTTCCTGGCCTCACACCACGCAACATATTTTCGCCACATGTGGTGATAATGTTGTGCGGTCACCTCCTTTCTGGCTTTGACCAGGGTAGGAATGACCTTTCCTGAATGCCTTTTCCCTTAGGATCCGGCGTTCCACCGCCATGCCGTCAAACGCAGCCGCGGTAAGTCTTGGAACAGACATGGTACTTGCTGAAGCAAGTCCCTTCTTAGCGGCAGAGGCCATGAGTCCTCTGTGAGCATCTCTTGAAGTTCCAGGTACCAAGTCCTTCTTGGCCAATCCGGAGCCACGAGTATAGTTCTTACTCCTCTACGTCTTATAATTCTCAGTACCTTGGGTATGAGAAGCAGAGGAGGGAACACATACACTGACTGGTACACCCACGGTGTTACCAGAGCGTCCACAGCTATTGCCTGAGGGTCTCTTGACCTGGCGCAATACCTGTCCAGTTTTTTGTTCAGGCGGGACGCCATCATGTCCACCTTTGGTCTTTCCCAATGGTTCACAATCATGTGGAAGACTTCCCGATGAAATCCCCACTCTCCCGGGCGTCGGAATGAACACTGCTGACAGTGCTATCACCTGATTTTCCGCCCATCGAAGAATCCTTGCAGTTTCTGCTATTGCCCTTCTGCTTCTTGTGCCGCCCTGTCTGTTTACGTGGGCGACTGCCGTGATGTTGTCCCACTGGATCAATACCGGCTGACCTTGAAGCAGAGGTCTTGCTAAGCTTAGAGCATTGTAACTTGCCCTTAGCTCCAGTATATTTATGTGGAGAGAATTCTCCAGACTTGATCACACTCCCTGGAAATTTTTTCCCTGTGTGACTGCTCCCCAGCCTCTCAGGCTGGCATCCCTGGTCACCAGGACCCTTCCTGAATGCCGAATCTGCGGCCCATTAGTAGATGAGTACTTTGCAGCCACCGCAGAAGAAACACCCTTGTCCTTGGAGACAGGGTTATCCGCTGATGCATCTGAAGATGCGATCCGGACCATTTTTCCAGCAGATCCCACTGAAAAGTTCTTGCGTGAAAACTGCCGAATGGAATCGCTTCGTAAGAAGCCACCATTTTTCCCAGGACCCTTGTGCAATGATGCACTGACACTTTTCCTGGTTTTAGGAGGTTCCTGACTAGCTCGGATAACTCCCTGGCTTTCTTCTCCGGGAGAAACACCCTTTTCTGGACTGTGTCCAGAATCATACTGTGTCCAGAATCATCCCTAGGAACAGCCGATGTGTCGTCGGAAACAACTGCGGTTTTGGAATATTTAGAATCCACCCGTGCTGTCGTAGAACTACTTGAGATAGTGCTACTCCGACCTCCAACTGTTCTCTGGACCTTGCTCTTATCAGGAGGTCGTCCATTTTCTTTGAAGAATCATCATAATTTCGGCCATTACCTTGGTAAAGACCCGGGGTGCCGTGGACAATCCAAACGGCAGCGTCTGAAACTGATAGTGACAGTTCTGTACCACGAACCTGAGGTACCCTTGGTGAGAAGGGCAAATTGGGACATGGAGGTAAGTATCCCTGATGTCCCGGGACACCCTATAGTCCCCTTCTTCCTGGTTCGCTATCACTGCTCTGAGTGACTCCATCTTGATTTGAACCTTTGTAAGTGTTCAAATATTTCAGATTTAGAATAGGTCTCACCGAGCCTTCTGGCTTCAGTACCACAACATAGTGTGGAATAATACCCCTTTCCTTGTTGTAGGAGGGGTACTTTGATTATCACCTGCTGGGAATACAGCTTGTGAATTGTTTCCAATACTGCCTCCCTGTCGGAGGGAGACGTTGGTAAAGCAGACTTCAGGAACCTGCGAGGGGGAAACGTCTCGACTTTCCAATCTGTACCCCTGGGATCCTACTTGTAGGATCCAGGGGTCCTGTACGGCCCCAGCGTCATGCTGAGAAACTTGGCAGAAGCGGTGGAGGCTTCTGTTCCTGGGAATGGGCTGCCTGCTGCAGTCTTCTTCCCTTTCCTCTATCCCTGGGCAGATATGACTCTTATGGGGACGAAAGGACTGAGGCTGAAAAGACGGTGTCTTTTTCTGCAGAGATGTGACTTAGGGTAAAAACGGTGGATTTTCCAGCAGTTGCCGTGGCCACCAGGTCCGATGGACCGACCCCAAATAACTCCTCCCCTTTATACGGCAATACTTCTTTGTGCCGTTTGGAATCTGCATCACCTGACCACTGTCGTGTCCATAAACATCTTCTGGCAGATATGGACATCGCACTTACTCTTGATGCCAGAGTGCAAATATCCCTCTGTGCATCTCGTATATATAGAAATGCATCCTTTAAATGCTCTATAGTCAATAAAATACTGTCCCTGTCAAGGGTATCAATATTTTTAGTCAGGGAATCCGACCAAGCCACCCCAGCTCTGCACATCCAGGCTGAGGCGATCGCTGGTCGCAGTATAACACCAGTATGTGTGTATATACTTCTTAGGATATTTTCCAGCCTCCTATCAGTTGGCTCCTTGAGGACGGCCCTATCCGGAGACGGTACCGCCACTTGTTTTGATAAGCGTGTGAGCGCCTTATCCACCCTAAGGGGTGTTTCCCAACGCGCCCTAACTTCTGGCGGGAAAGGGTATACCGCCAATAATTTTCTATCGGGGGAAACCCACGCATCATCACACACTTCATTTAATTTATCTGATTCAGGAAAAATTACAGGTAGTTTTTTCACACCCCACATAATACCCTTTTTTGTGGTACTTGTAGTATCAGAAATATGTAACACCTCCTTCATTGCCCTTAACAAGTAACGTGTGGCCCTAAAGGAAAATACGTTTGTTTCTTCACCGTCGACACTGAATCAGTGTCCGTGTCTGTGTCGACCGACTGAGGTAAATGGGCGTTTTAAAGCCCCTGACGGTGTTTGAGACGCCTGGACAGGTACTATTTTTTTGCCGGCCGTCTCTGTTGACATTATCACGTAATTCCTTGAATAAGCCATCCATTCCGGTGTCGACTCCCTAGAGAGTGACATCACCATTACAGGCAATTGCTCCGCCTCCTCACCAACATCGTCCTCATACATGTCGACACACACGTACTGACACACAGCACACACACAGGGAATGCTCTGATAGAGGACAGGACCCCACTAGCCCTTTGGGGAGACAGAGGGAGAGTTTGCCAGCACACACCAAAAACGCTATAATTATACAGGGACAACCTTTATATAAGTGTTTTTCCCTTATAGCATTTTAATATATATAGTCATATCGCCAAATAAGTGCCCCCCCTCTCTGTTTTAACCCTGTTTCTGTAGTGCAGTGCAGGGGAGAGCCTGGGAGCCTTCCCACCATTATTTCTGTGAGGGAAAATGGCGCTGTGTGCTGAGGAGAATAGGCCCCGCCCCCTTTTCGGCGGGCTTCTTCTCCCGTTTTCTGAGACCTGGCAGGGGTTAAATACATCCATATAGCCCCCAGAGGCTATATGTGATGTATTTTTAGCCAGAATAAGGTACTATCATTGCTGCCCAGGGCGCCCCCCCCAGCGCCCTGCACCCTCAGTGACCACTGCTATGAAGTGTGCTGACAACAATGGCGCACAGCTGCAGTGCTGTGCGCTACCTTATGAAGACTGAAAAGTCTTCTGCCGCCGGTTTCTGGACCTCTTCACTTTTCGGCATCTGCAAGGGGGTCGGCGGCGCGGCTCCGGGACGAACCCCAGGGTGAGACCTGTGTTCCGACTCCCTCTGGAGCTAATGGTGTCCAGTAGCCTAAGAAGCAAATCCATCCTGCACGCAGGTGAGTTCACTTCTCTCCCCTAAGTCCCTCGATGCAGTGAGCCTGTTGCCAGCAGGACTCACTGAAAATAAAAAAACCTAACAAAACTTTTACTCTAAGCAGCTCTTTAGGAGAGCCACCTAGATTGCACCCTTCTCGGCCGGGCACAAAAATCTAACTGAGGCTTGGAGGAGGGTCATAGGGGGAGGAGCCAGTGCACACCACCTGATCCTAAAGCTTTTACTTTTGTGCCCTGTCTCCTGCGGAGCCGCTAATCCCCATGGTCCTTACGGAGTCCCCAGCATCCACTTAGGACGTCAGAGAAAAGAAAGAAAGAAAGAAAAAGAAATAAAGAGAAAGAAAGAAAAAGAGAAAGAAAGAAAGAAATAAAGAAAGAAAGAAAAAGAAAGAAAGAAAGAAAGAAAGAAAGAAAGAAAGAAAGAAAGAAAGAAAGAATTGCATTATTATCTCTATCACCCGATTGGAGAATAGCTTGCGCACTTTAGTGGTGGCCGGATACTAGGAAGATTCGCTATCTATGGAACCACTGGGAAGCCATTGTTAGTGTACACAACGACCCGTTCATTTGTACAACATCTAACCTATGGCGCAGTTTTTCAAAAGTGGGACAAACAGTCAATAAAAAGACCCCATTGTAAACAAAAAGGACACAAATAAATGCACTCTTTCAACACAATGGGAGAAGGACACGGATTGCTACAATTGCGCTTGAGTCTTTATGCTGATGCTGCCAGTTTCAACCACGGAGATGACCACTTCCAGCATCTTCGGAAAGTGGATTTCTGTCACAGTTTGTATGTAGACACCCCATAGGTCGCCGCTTTCTGCAACATGTCCGCGTCGGCTTTGCCACCCCCGATACTATCCAGGAACTCCCCACTAAAATTCTCAGACCATATGTAATTCCCACACGTCTTGTAACAGTGTTGCTCAGCAGAATGGAGAGAGGATAAGAAGAAGTATGTTAGGATGGGGATGCGCGGGAAAAATACTCATTTACACTTAGGGGGGATTCAATCAGCTGCAGTAATTTACTGCGGGCTAATTGACCAACCAGGGCTATCCAATTAGCACCGAAGCACGGCCACCGTCAAATATTATCAACGATTCCCCCCCCCCCCCCGAGACCTCAGCTGACGACTCGGGGGGAAAAAAATCCCCGATTATCAGCCTGTTTTTGGGAAGTTGTGGGTGAAAACGCTTACTGTAGGTCCATGAATTTACCACAGATTCTATGGGGGGTATCCAATTACCCGCGAGAGTGCTGTGCCTGCGGAAAACAGGTGGGTTTTTTTCGGGATTTTCCTTTTCACTGCAAAACACATAGGTCCCGCAAAAAGCCGTGGACCTGTGTATTTTCGTGGCACCTCTTTCAGGTAAAAGGGGCATTTAAGCGGATTATGCTTCACGTGCCTCAGCATAATACCCGAAAAATGCCGGCACCCGGGAGAAGCGCCGGCTCATCGGGGTTAACTGGATAGCCCCCGGCGAGACAACTACCCACGGTAATTTACTGGGGGTAATTGGATAGCCCCTATGTGTTTTCACCCAAAAATAAGGGCTCTACTTCAGCCCCGCTAAAAAATACATTAAATGTAGACACATAACACTGATTAAAAATAACTGAGACAAGATCATAATTCTCACTGAAAGGCGGTGCAGCTGGATTACACAAATGGCTCCTCTGTATAGATTCGTTTAAAGACAAGTTATTCTTCTAACGTAAGAGCCCCTTTAAATATAATTGCTCTTCAACAAAACTGCTGCTTACACGATCACAGACCCTGACAGAGGTTATTAATATCACCCTGCACCTTGGTCTAATTATCACCTCTGTTTTCTTACCTTAACCATGATAATTAAATTAGTCACGTCAGATTAAGGTCACATTATGTGCAAATACACAGAACAAAACGGAATAGAGGCACCTGGTATATTAATCGCCAAACGCTTGACAAGCCATAACTCCAGGCTCGGCTCAGTAAACTAAGTGCCGCTGATGTAGATGGGTCATTCTGTGAGGTCGCCTGGCCACACACACAGACAGATTTACGGGTGCAAAGGGATCTGATCAGGTCCCACACAATGAGCGATCAAATTGGAATACAAACAGCCACGTACACGTTTTCATACGGCTCATTCACTGAAATCTGGATATGGAAAGACGATCCGCTTCAATGGGGTTTCACACATTAAAAATTTATTTCACTTAATCCATCCCCTTATTAGTAACAGTAATTTCATAATCTTATAGCTAGGACCTCTACTGGTAATAAATCCCACTCTACTCCATGTGCCCATATACATTTACGTTGGAGCACTTTTTTTGGGGGATGCTGCATGTTCCATTTCAATAGTTCAAAGCATGTCATCAAACTGTGAGCGTGACGGAACATACTAAATGTAATAAGTATATAAATGCCACGGCAACCAAAGTGCCCATTAATCTCTGTGCTAGCACAATGTATACACACCCACCAAGAGTTAATGCAAACTGCTTAACCGTCATCATGCTGTTTTCCCATTCACATCTATGGCCCATTTAGAAGGAGCTGTGCACTAAAGAAACCCCACTGAATGAATGGGCCATTAATATGAATGTAGCTGCACCTCATTGGAGATTGTTTTAGTTTCCTTGCATTCAGTGAATCTAGATTGATGTGTGATAACAGCGTGGAGTTCCCGGGACACCCCCTCGCCACCAGCCAATCACATATAGTATCTGCTAGGGCGTGACTGGCTCGGAGACTCTTAGCCAATGGATTCTTCTCTCAGTGATGACACTCCGCGTTGAGCTGCTGTGTTATGGTTTCATATATTTACTTCCAGTGGATTAAAAATAACGGGAAAAAATTTATGCTTGGATCACATTTTTTTTATATTTTTTTTATTATTATCAAACAAGGATTTGGGGGATCTTTCTTTTTTTGGGGGGGGGGGGGCCGTTAAAAAGTTACTTAACAGTTTTGCAGGTGTTTTATTTACATTAAATAACTTTTTATGTATAACAGAATGGGATCTTATTGGCCCTTTAATCGGAGGCGCTAGGAAGAGAACCTTAGTTGGTGGCTCAGGGCCGCTGGCGTTTAATACTAGTGACAATTAGAGGAAGCTTCACCAAGGAGTGGCCACTCCAATCATTCCCTCTACATCCGCAATGGCACTGGACTTAGGTTATATAATGTGGCAGTGAGGTCGGCGACTACATTAGAATTCTGTTCTCCTCCTTCTCCTGGATGGGCTGTATATGTAACAACATATAAGAGGTAACCTACCCCTTCCCCCTGCGGGCAGATCCTCTCCTCACTATCTCCTTACTATCACTATCTTTTCGCCAATCAGACAGCATTTCCCAGCCATCACCACCTACAACTACTAGGAATAAGCCTATGGGTTACGCAATTCCACTCTGCTGTGGCATAAGCTAGAATGCATGCTCTAACGAGCAGGGCCCTCCATCCTCTTGTAATGTCCCTGCAAAGTTAACGATGACTATGGACAGTGGGGTTCCCACCAGAATAATAACGCATAGGGCAGATGATGCTGAGCTGGACCCATGTTATACGATGTTTCGTTCCTTGCCCTGCATGTCTCGCGATAGCCCCTAGTTCTCTTGTTTGTGTGCCGCGGGCCTTATTTGTTACATGTCACAAATAGTATTCCACTTCTGTGCAACTGGTGTGGTGCATTACAACTATGCATACAATCTGCGGGTGCATGTTCCTGCAGCCGTACATAGAGACTCATCAAATCCAGAGAAGATAGACTTTAAAATGAGTCTGAAAGTGTATAGTTGGCAGGTCACCCCTGGACACCCAGGTCACTCTATAATCTGTAACACAAGTATGAATCCGCTGCTTACCCGCAAAAACATCCTGAGGAACGTCACCGGGCAACTCAGGTCAGCCGAGGGATCCCAGCTTGTACTCTTGTGGCAGGAACCGTGCACATGAACTCCCAGGCACCAACACAGTCCAGCTGCCCACGAATGGAGGAAATGATACTGCATCTGCAGATGACTGAGAGTAGATGCAAATTGGCTGTGAAATGTGCCACAATTGGTGTGACGAGATTGTGTGCACTGATAATCGCTCTGTGACATACGTCCAGCTGTACATCGCACAATACAGGGCTTCATTATAGCCAGATGCTTCACCTTCACCGCTGCACGCAACGTTCTCACTTGGCTGCTGCGGCAGGGAGAATGTGGAAAGCAGCGCAGTGCGTCCTAGGGAGACCAGAGGTGTCAAACAGCAGAGAAAGCAGCCTAAGCCTACTGTACGGGGTTAGGAAGGGGAAAGTCGCTCTGCAGCCAGGACACATGTTTCCCAAACTGAAATTATCCTTGCACGACTCCGGTGGATGATGGGCCACAGCTGTGCACTGTGCTTCATAAATACTTCATTCCAATAGTTTTACCCAAATAAAAAAATCCTAAACATACTAGTGTGATAATCCAATACCCCGTTCCTTGCTTTTGTACGTACATTTTCAGGAATATGTTGACAGATGACTAATTTTGATCTGGGTTTCTGGTCCTCTTCAGAATGCAGTAACAGGCACCAAGAAACATGGAAGAACACTTTGATTTCCCATGTGTAGGCAGCAGGAAAGGCCTGAACCAGTGAATTCTGAAAATGACCAGACCTCGGATGTCTATCTCTGCTTTATGGTCTCTAGTGAGCCTAGCTCAGGCCTATTCTGCTACCTACACATGGAAGATCCACCTGTTCTTCCACGTTCTTTGGTGATCCACCTGTTCTTCCACGTTCTTTGGTTCCTGTTAGGCATCCAGGGTCTGGTCATCTTCAGAATGCACTAACCGGCACCAAGAAAAGTGGAAGAACAACTGGATATCCCATGTGTAGGCAAGCAGGATAGGCCTGAACTAGCCTCGCTATAGACCGAAAACCAGTGAATTCTGAAGATGACCAGACCGTGGATGTCTATCTTTGGCTTATGGTCTATAGTGAGCCTAGCTCAGGCCTATCCTGCTGCCTACACATAGGAGATCCAACTTTCGTCCACGTTTCTTGGTGCGGTTAGTGCATTCTGAAGATAACCAGACCCTGGATGTCAAACAGGCACCAAGAAACATGATAGAGCAGTTGGATCTCCCATGCGTAGGCAGCAGGATAGGCCTGGGCTAGGCTCACTATAAATCATAAACCAGAGATAGACATCCAAGGTCTTGTCATCTTCAAAATGCACTAGCAGGCACCAAGAAACGTGGAAGAACAGTTGGATCTCCCATGTGTAGTCAGCAAGATAGGACTGAGCTAGGCCATAAACCATAAACCAGAGAGACACCCAGGGTCTTGTCATCTTCAGAATGCACTAGCAGGCACCAAGAAATGTGGAAGAAAAGTTGGATCTCCCATGTGTAGTCGGCAAGATAGGACTGAGCTAGGCTCACTATAAACCATAAACCAGAGATAGACACCCAGGGTCTTGTCATCTTCAGAATGCACTAGCAGGCACCAAGAAATGTGGAAGAACAGTTGGATCTCCCATGTGTAGTCAGCAAGATCGGACTGAGCTAGGCTCACTATAAACCATAAACCAGAGATAGACACCCAGGGTCTTGTCATCTTCAGAATGCACTAGCAGGCACCAAGAAATGTGGAAGAACAGTTGGATCTCCCATGTGTAGGAAGTAGTATAGGCCTGAGCTACTTAAGGCTCACTATAGACCATAAACCACAGATTCTGTAGATGACCAGACCCCAGCTATCTAGTCAGCCTACTGAAGCTCAGGCCTATCCTGCTGCCTACACATGGGAGATCCAACTGTTCTTCCACTTTTCTTGGTGCCTGCTAGTGCATTCTGAAGATGACAAGACCCTGGATGTCTATCTCTGGTTTATGGTTTATAGTGAGCCTAGATCAGTCCTATCTTGCTTACTACACATGGGAGATCCCAACTGTTCTTCCACGTTTCTTGGTGCCTGTTCTGAAGATGACAGACTCTCCGCTTGTTGTGGTAGAAGTTGTGGCATCTGGATGGCTAAGCCTTAAGCCTGTCGTACACATTCTAGCACTGGAAATGTCATGTGGTATATTTCCTGACACTTGTAGTTGCCTAGCTATAAGCTGGAGTATTACAAGTTACTTAAGGCTAGGATTGTGTTTCTTAGTCCAACAGCATCTGGAGGGGTGTAGTATGGTATGCCGGCGGCCGGGCTCCCGGCGACCAGCATACCGGCGTCCGGGCTCCCGGCGACCAGCATACCGTCGCCGGGAGCCCGACCGCCGGCATACCGACAGCGTGGTGAGCGCAAATGAGCCCCTTGTGGGCTCGCTGCGCTCGCCACGCTGCGGGCACGGTGGCGCGATACGCGCGCCACGCTATTTTATTCTCCCTCCAGGGGGGTCACGGACCCCCACGAGGGAGAAAAAAAGTGTCTGTATGTCGGCTGTCGGGATTCCGGCGCCGGTATACTGTGCGCCGGGATCCCGACAGTCGGCATACTGAAGACCACCCATCTGGAGAGCCCCACTCTGGTGCTACATAATACCAGCTGTGATGCCAACCATCTAACAGCCAGCACTAGAAAGAAGATTTATAGCGATGAGGGGCAATACAAGCCAGGGGAGTGGGAAACACAAGGGTACATGAGAATCACATGGAACCTGTGATCAGGATGGGGTTAATTCAGGGTGGGCTTCTCAATGGTGTGGCTCACCTATAACGACTGGCGTCCCATGCAATATGGGCCATGTTGGTCATTGAGATGTTAAGGAATACACCAGTGGCTTCTCATTTAGTGAAATTACACAGGATTGTTCTACTAAGTACGACAGAGGGAAAGACGGGTCTGTGTTGTGCACTTGTCACTTGACAGGCCGGGCATGCAGCTGCCACCCTGCACGAGATTAAGCTTCAGGCTTTCCCGAACAAGAGATAGCGCTTTATATCTAACCCCAGAAGCTGACACTCACAGAAAAAGGATTAAACTGGGCCAGATGTCAGGAGCTTCCGTGAAACAATGAGCAGTTGTGTATGATCCACTGTACCCTCATTATACGGATTAGAACGTGGCTCTTCTAGAGAACAGTCAGATAGTGGAGAATGAAATCTTCTCCATTCCGCTTAATGAGATGTCATCGTGTGAGAAGAGCTTACACAGTTCTATCCAGTCGCACAACACTGAGGTTATTAGAGAGCAAATTACCCCACCAGCTCGTTAGGAACCCCCCATGACAAGAGGAGACGGGGGAGGAGGGAAAGAGAGGATTTCTGACACTTTCATGTCAAGAAGGGATTTAGCAACAGAATGTATGAAGGGGGGGGAACGACACATTACAGGAATCTGAACACTAACAAAAAGTTTAACAAGACCGATGAGCGCACAAAGCCCAATGTGTCACAGTAACGAGGGAAGACGGCACAAACTTATACACAGGTGGGAACAGCAACCCTCAATGGTTATGGATCTGCCCCGTCTCAGCCCAGTGCATCTCAGTGCTGCAGATATTACTGCAAAAATGATTTATTACCACCTTTATCCACTGATAGATCTAATTACCACACATATACATACAGAGAGAGCAAGACAATGAGCCAATGATACAATAAGTGGGAAAATAAGGGAAGTAAAGAGAGACAATGGAAGACAGAGAATGTTAAAGATAACGTGATTGAGAATGATGGAGAGTGAAAAATAATAAGAGAATAAATAAGAATTTACTTACCGATAATTCTATTTCTCATAGTCCGTAGTGGATGCTGGGGACTCCAAAAGGGCCATGGGGAATAGCGGCTCCGCAGGAGACTGGGCACATCTAAAAGAAAGCTTTAGGACTATCTGGTGTGCACTGGCTCCTCCCCCTATGACCCTCCTCCAAGCCTCAGTTAGGATGCTGTGCCCGGACGAGCGTACACAATAAGGAAGGATCTTGAATCCCGGGTAAGACTCTTACCAGCCACACCAATCACACCGTACAACTTGTGATCTGAACCCAGTTAACAGCATGATAACAGAAGAAGCCTCTGAAAAGATGGCTCACAACAACAAAAAACCCGATTTTTGTAACAATAACTATGTACAAGTAATGCAGACAATCCGCACTTGGGATGGGCGCCCAGCATCCACTACGGACTATGAGAAATAGAATTATCGGTAAGTAAATTCTTATTTTCTCTAACGTCCTAGTGGATGCTGGGGACTCCGAAAGGACCATGGGGATTATACCAAAGCTCCCAAACGGGCGGGAGAGTGCGGATGACTCTGCAGCACCGAATGAGAGAACTCCAGGTCCTCCTCAGCCAGGGTATCAAATTTGTAGAATTTAGCAAACGTGTTTGCCCCTGACCAAGTAGCTGCTCGGCAAAGTTGTAAAGCCGAGACCCCTCGGGCAGCCGCCCAAGATGAGCCCACTTTCCGTGTGGAATGGGCTTTTACAGATTTTGGCTGTGGCAGGCCTGCCACAGAATGTGCAAGCTGAATTGTACTACAAATCCAACGAGCAATCGTCTGCTTAGAAGCAGGAGCACCCAGCTTGTTGGGTGCATACAGGATAAACAGCGAGTCAGATTTTCTGACTCCAGCCGTCCTGGAAACATATATTTTCAGGGCCCTGACTACGTCCAGCAACTTGGAATCCTCCAAGTCCCTAGTAGCCGCAGGCACCACAAATAGGTTGGTTCAGGTGAAACGCTAAAACCACCTTAGGGAGAAACTGAGGACGAGTCCTCAATTTCGCCCTGTCCGAATGGAACATCAGATAAGGGCTTTTTCAGGATAAAGCCGCCAATTCTGACACGCGCCTGGCCCAGGCCAGGGCCAACAGCATGACCACTTTCCATGTGAGATATTGTAACTCCACATATTTAAGTGGTTCAAACCAATGTGACTTTTGGAACCCAAAACTACATTGAGATCCCAAAGTGCCACTGGAGGCACAAAAGGAGGCTGTATATGCAGTACCCCTTTTACAAACGTCTGAACTTCAGGGACTGAAGCTAGTTCTTTTTGGAAGAAAATTGACAGGGCCGAAATTTGAACCTTAATGGACCCCAATTTCAGGCCCATAGACACTCCTGTTTGCAGGAAATGTAGGAATCGACTCAGTTGAATTTCCACCGTCGGGCCTTACTGGCCTCGCACCACACAACATATTTTCGCCAATTGCGGTGATAATGTTTTTGCGGTTACATCCTTCCTGGCTTTGATCAGGATAGGGATGACTTCATCCGGAATGCCCTTTTTCCTTCAGGATCCGGCGTTCAACCGCCATGCCGTCAAACGCAGCCGCGGTAAGTCTTGGAACAGACAGGGTCCTTGCTGGAGCAGGTCCCTTCTTAGAGGTAGAGGCCACGGATCCTCCGTGAGCATCTCTTGAAGTTCCGGTTACCAAGTTCTTCTTGGCCAATCCGGAGCCACGAATATAGTGCTTACTCCTCACCATCTTATCAATCTCAGTACCTTGGGTATGAGAGGCAGAGGAGGGAACACATACCCTGACTGGTACACCCACGGTGTTACCAGAGCGTCTACAGCTATTGCCTGAGGGTCCCTGGACCTGGCGCAATACCTGTCGAGTTTTTCCCAACGGTTTATAATCATGTGGAAGACTTCTGGGTGAAGTCCCCACTCTCCCGGGTGGAGGTCGTGCTGAGGAAGTCTGCTTCCCAGTTGTCCACTCCCGGAATGAATACTGCTGACAGTGCTATCCCATGATTTTCCGCCCAGCGAAGAATCCTTGCAGCTTCTGCCATTGCCCTCCTGCTTCTTGTGCCACCCTGTCTGTTTACGTGGGTGACTGCCGTGATGTTGTCCGACTGGATCAACACCGGCTGACCTTGAAGCAGAGGTCTTGCTAAGCTTAGAGCATTGTAAATGTCCCTTAGCTTCAGGATATTTATGTGAAGTGATGTCTCCAGGCTTGACCATAAGTCCTGGATATTCCTTCCCTGTGTGACTGCTCCCCAGCCTCGCAGGCTGGCATCCGTGGTTACCAGGACCCAGTCCTGAATGCCGAATCTGCGGCCCTCTAGAAGATGAGCACTCTGCAACCACCACAGGAGGGACACCCTTGTCCTTGGTGACAGGGTTATCCGCTGATGCATCTGAAGATGCGACCCGGACCATTTGTCCAGCAGGTCCCACTGGAAAGTTCTTGCGTGGAATCTGCCGAATGGGATTGCTTCGTAGGAAGCCACCATTTTACCCAGAACCCTTGTGCATTGATGCACTGAGACTTGGCTCGGTTTGAGGAGGTTCCTGACTAGCTCGGATAACTCCCTGGCTTTCTCCTCCGGGAGAAACACCTTTTTCTGGACTGTGTCCAGGATCATCCCTAGGAACAGAAGATAAGTCGTCGGAACCAGCTGCGATTTTGGAATATTGAGAATCCAACCGTGCTGCAGCAACACTACCTGAGATAGTGCTACACCGACTTCCAACTGTTCCCTGGATCTTACCCTTATCAGGGAATTGTCCAAGTAAGGGATAACTAAAATTCCCTTCCTTTGAAGGAATATCATCATTTCGGCCATTACCTTGGTAAAGACCCGGGGTGCCGTGGACCATCCATACGGCAGCGTCTGAACTGATAGTGACAGTTCTGTACCATAAACCTGAGGTACCCTTGGTGAGAAGGGTAAATTTTGACATGAAGGTAAGCATCCTTGATGTCCCGAGACATCATGTAGTCCCCTTCTTCCAGGTTCGCAATCACTGCTCTGAGTGACTCAATCTTAAATTTGAACCTCTGTATGTAAGTGTTCAAAGATTTTAGATTTAAAATCGGTCTCACCGAGCCGTCCGGCTTCGGTACCACAACAGTGTGGAATAATACCCCGTTCCCTGTTGCAGGAGGGGTATCTTGATTATCACCTGCTGGGAATACAGCTTGTGAATGGCTTCCAAAACTGTCTCCCTGTCAGAAGGAGACATCGGTAAAGCCGACTTTAGGAAACGGCGAGGGGGAGACGTCTCGAATTCTAATTTGTACCCCTGAGATATCACCTGAAGGATCCAGGGGTCTACTTGCGAGTGAGCCCACTGCGCGCTGAAATTCATTGAGACGGGCCCCCCACCGTGCCTGATTCTGCTTGTAAAGCCCCAGCGTATACTGAGGGCTTGGCAGAGGCGGGAGAGGGTTTCTGTTCCTGGGAACTGGCTGATTTCTGCAGCCTTTTTCCTCTTCCTCTGTCACGGGGGAAGAAATGAGGAACCTTTTGCCCGCTTATCCACGAAAAGACTGCGCCTGATAATACGGCGTCTTCTCATGTTGAGAGGCGACCTGGGGTACAAAACGTGGATTTCCCAGCTGTTGCCGTGGCCACCAGGTCTGAAAGACCGACCCCAAATAACTCCTCCCCTTAATAAGGCAATACTTCCAAATGCCGTTTGGAATACGCATCACCTGACCACTGTCGTGTCCATAACCCTCTACTGGCAGAAATGGACAACGCACTTAGACTTGATGCCAGTCAGCAAATATTCCGCTGTGCATCACGCATATATAGAAATGCATCTTTCAAATGCTCTATAGGCAAAAATATACTGTCCCTATCTAGGGTATCAATATTTTCAGTCAGGGAATCCGACCACGCCAACCCAGCACTGCACATCCAGGCTGAGGCGATTGCTGGTCGCAGTATAACACCAGTATGTGTGTAAATACATTTTAGGATACCCTCCTGCTTTCTATCAGCAGGATCCTTAAGGGCGGCCATCTCAGGAGAGGATAGAGCCCTTACAAGCGTGTGAGCGCTTTATCCACCCTAGGGGGTGTTTCCCAACGCACCCTAACCTCTGGCGGGAAAGGATATAATGCCAACAACATTTTAGAAATTGTTATCGGGGGAAACCTACGCATCATCACACACCTCATTTAATTTCTCAGATTTAGGAAAACTACAGGTAGTTTTTCCTCACCGAACATAATACCCCTTTTTTTGGTGGTACTCGTATTATCAGAAATGTGTAAAACATTTTTCATTGCCTCAATCATGTAATGTGTGGCCCTACTGGAAGTCACATTTGTCTCTTCACCGTCGACACTGGAGTCAGTATCCGTGTCGGCGTCTATATCTGCCATCTGAGGTAACGGGCGCTTTATAGCCCCTGACGGCCTATGAGACGTTTTGACAGGCAGAAGCTGAGTAGCCGGCTGTCTCATGTCAACCACTGTCTTTTATACAGAGCTGACACTGTCACGTAATTTCTTCCAACAGTTCATCCACTCAGGTGTCGACCCCCTAGGGGGTGACATCACTATTACAGGCAATCTGCTCCGTCTCCACATCATTTTTCTCCTCATACATGTCGACACAATAGTACCGACATACAGCACACACACAGGGAATGCTCTGATAGAGGACAGGACCCCACTAGCCCTTTGGGGAGACAGAGGGAGAGTTTGCCAGCACACACCAGAGCGCTATATATATACAGGGATAACCTTATATAAGTGTTTTTCCCCTTATAGCTGCTGTATAGTTAATACTGCGCCTAATTTGTGCCCCCCTCTCTTTTTTAACCCTTTCTGTAGTGTAGTGACTGCAGGGGAGAGCCAGGGAGCTTCCCTCCAACGGAGCTGTGAGGGAAAATGGCGCCAGTGTGCTGAGGAGATAGGCTCCGCCCCCTTATCGGCGGCCTTATCTCCCGTTTTTTTATGTATTTTGGCAGGGGTTAAATGCATCCATATAGCCCAGGAGCTATATGTGATGCATTTTTTTGCCATCCAAGGTGTTTATTATTGCGTCTCAGGGCGACCCCCCAGCGCCCTGCACCCTCAGTGACCGGAGTGTGAAGTGTGCTGAGAGCAATGGCGCACAGCTGCAGTGCTGTGCGCTACCTTGTTGAAGACAGGACGTCTTCTGCCGCCGATTTTCCGGACCTCTTCTGCCTTCTGGCTCTGTAAGGGGGCCGGCGGCACGGCTCTGGGACCCATCCAAGCTGGGCCTGTGATCGTCCCTCTGGAGCTAATGTCCAGTAGCCTAAGAAGCCCAATCCACTCTGCACGCAGGTGAGTTCGCTTCTTCTCCCCTTAGTCCCTCGATGCAGTGAGCCTGTTGCCAGCAGGTCTCACTGAAAATAAAAAACCTAAACTAAAACTTTCACTAAGAAGCTCAGGAGAGCCCCTAGTGTGCACCCTTCTCGTTCGGGCACAGAGATCTAACTGAGGCTTGGAGGAGGGTCATAGGGGGAGGAGCCAGTGCACACCAGATAGTCCTAAAGTTTTCTTTTAGATGTGCCCAGTCTCCTGCGGAGCCGCTATTCCCCATGGTCCTTTCGGAGTCCCCAGGATCCACTAGGACGTTAGAGAAATATAAAGCATGAGAATGGCAGAACAATGAAAAGGAAGAGCATACGGGGTTCTCTGCACTAAGCTTCAGAGAGAGATAAAGTACCAACCAACTGCTATCTATTTTTCAAACACAGCCTGTGACATGGCAGTTAGGAGCTGATTGGCTGCAACTTTATCTCTCTCCAAGGCTTAGTAAATAGACTCCTAAGTGAGAAGGAGAAAAGAAGCACGAAGGAGTGGCAGAATGAGGAATCGGGGGGAGCTAGAGATGTTATACAGAGTGAGAAAATAAATAAGAGAAAGAATGATAACGTGAGCGAGTTTGCTCGAGTAAAAATCATTAAAAAGACCAAACCAACCTGGTTTAACGTTTTTAAATGATTGCTACTTTAAAACGTCGGGCAGATTGGTGCGGAACCCGCCGATGTTTGCAGTTCGCAGGCTATTTACTCCCTAAAATGAGAGCGAGTAAATGATGCAGGGGGCCCGATTCAGATTTGTACGATGGCGCCATGTTTTCTGTCTGTGCGGTCTCCGATGTAGGCGGAGAAACACCCCATAAGCAGTTGCAACAGGACAGCACTTTTGCACCCGTTACCCATTGCCCCCCTCCCTAAACGGTCCCTTCCTGCCAATCACTCCGGGTACGTTATAAATAATGATCTGGAAGACACGAGTCACAAGCACCTGATTCCCACCATCTACTTACTGATGGGACACTGGCGCGTGGGAAGCTGG
This sequence comes from Pseudophryne corroboree, assembly GCF_028390025.1. NCBI lineage: Eukaryota > Metazoa > Chordata > Amphibia > Anura > Myobatrachidae > Pseudophryne > Pseudophryne corroboree. The sequence continues at coordinate 35,295,498 of NC_086448.1, forward strand.
GCTCACGCTGGATGAATCACGCGTTGCGATGGAGAAAGAGGACACCGCAATGGGCAGATGTTTGATGTGATAAACAGACCGGTTATTAATTCCTTCCAGAGTCGTAAATTCAGCATGATTTAATATGCCTGGCCCCTTATCATATTATGCCAATGTTCCTGGCATGAAGACTGCACATCGAAAGTGACGAAGTGTGAGTAATGGGAACCGCAGTTACTGTGTAAATTTGCTCAGATTGACGGAGCGGAGCGGAGGAGGAGGATGGGGAGCACGTCAAGTGTCCCGGGTCTGATTTCTGAGTACGACGCTTTGGGCGACCATGATGAGGGTTTCACAGCTCTTTCCAGACCTGATGACAAAAATTCCTGCAGCTGAGAGCACTTTGGGCAGCGACTGCTGAACGAGATTATCATATCAAGGAAGCGAAAACCTCTTCTCCGAAACAAACACTGTCACTCCCTCCGGTCAGAGTATCTCAAAGTGACGCGCATCATCACCTCTGACATTGTATAACTTACACCACACGCTGCCATATCGGGATTCTGGGAACAGTATTTACACAGATAATCATAGAAAGCATCACGCTCAACTTCAGCCCAGTACTCAGCATGGCAGCGCCCATGGGTTTGAACTGAAATAACCCTGGAACCCCCACGTTTAAGTATAGGCCGGGCTTATGTTAAAGATAGGAAAATAGTTCCAGACGCTCACAGATGGAACTATTTTGCCTATTTTGGGCTTTGCACACAGTCAAATTGTCTTTTTTCCCTACAGACGCCCTAGTGAAGAGGACTACTTCAGGACTACGTCAGGACTACAGGACAAGGCACGTATAAAATAAAATACATCTGAAAATAAACTTTATTTTGAGTCTTCATTTATAAAAATGCTTTTAAATTAAATTGTGGACATGTCTTTATTTGTTTTTTTTTGTTTTTTTCTTTGGCAAACTCGTACTACAAGTGCCAGGCGGCCGTGACAGGGCATGCTGGAACCTGTAGTTTGTCAAAGACAAATTGCATTTTATGTAACTTTAACTGTTTCATTACCCATGTACCCACTGCCTTGGAATCAGGACTGGTTATACCCAGGGGCAAAGAGGGCATTTTTGCTTGCCCGACTTCTGGCCTGTTGCCAACTGACCTGCGGATGGCTGACATCATGGTTGCAACAGCCTCGACTGGCAATGCCCAGTACGGTTACCCTAAAGTCAGGGGGGACCCCATGCTGTTTTTACTCTCGACTTCGGGGTAACCAGCAGCTGAAGACACCAATGCTACAGATTGGGGCTACCCCAAGCATTTACTGCTTAAAAATATATTCATTTATTTTTTGTACACTGCGGTGTCTACCTACTTCTCAGCTGGGGAAGGGGGAGTGCAGAATTTGCCATCTACGCCGATCCGATAGTCAACCTTTACTAATTTGTGCCTCTAGTTAGCCTATTATTTGCTGCCACACACCAGCAGATTATCATTCCGTGGCCATCGTAAGAGCACGACTCAGACTTGGCCAGTGCTGCCAGTAATGCTCTGATTGGTGGTTGCTTTTATTCTAAGCACTGATTGGCTGCAAATTAGTCTACTTCGGTGACTATTATAATGCTCTGATTGGCGGTTGCTTTAATGCTCCTTAATTACACAATCGGCTAGTCAAGCTAAAATGAAAAATCCACTAATAGCACAGTCAGGTGCCACTACACCTTCAGTTCTGAGATTACACTCATTTAGCAGCATTAAAGCTCTCTCAACCCTAGAAACGTACGGGGGATGCAGTCGATTTACCTCCAATCAACATCCTGACGGTCGAAATCCCGACAGCAATTGACAGACGGTCAAAATCCCGACATGGACAACATACCGACATTTAAAATACTGACATGTAAAATGCAGACATGAGTTTTTCATGATTTTTTCATTGAAACAGACTTGTTCATACTTTACCATCCCAGTGGACCTGAAGGGGGAATATAATAGTGTGCCGAGCGTAGCGCGCTCGGAATGCGAGGAAACGCGGTACACTTATATGGTGTCCATGTCGACCTATGTCGACATACACACACAAAAAAATGAAACCCGCATGTCGGCATTTTACATGTCCGTATTTTGACCTTGTCGGTATTTTAAATGTCGGTATTTTGTCCATGTTGGGATTTTGACCTTGTCGTGATTTTGACCGTCGGGATTTTGATGGGAGGTATTTCATACCGATCCCACGTACAGTATTGTAATCCTCTATTCACAGAAAAAAGTCCACTCAGACCACTAAAGTCACATAAACCCACAGGAGCTAAAAAAAAACAATCATCTCATTTAAAGGGTCCCATACAAGCTAAATTAGTAGATATTAAACCTCATTTATTAGCCACAAGTCCAAATCTATATAACCAATCAAAACCAGTGGATTGGGAAGGTAAATGTGGGGTGATAATCGTTTAACCATCATTTATTGATAGGTGGCACTGACACCCTCCCCCAATGCAAGAAAAACCAAAAAGGGGCATTTGTAACATGGCTATTTACTTAATGGCATAAAAGCCACATAATACTTTTATAAATACCCTTCGCGGATTAATGGTGGGCAGTGCAGGATAGCGTTATAGGAGCATTACTGCAAAGGAAACACACAAAGACGTTACATTTACACTAGTAATAGAAATGATGCACCGAAGGCTTAAACTCTCTCTCTCCAGTCTCAGCCAGTGACTGCGACCACAAACAGCATCAACAGAATCATTCCACAGAAGTGAGAGAGGCAGAGAGCGGAAACGAGGGGCGGGGGTACCGATAAATCTTATGCTCATCCACAATGATCGGGGACTCTTATTAAGTAAATTAATTTAAGTTAATTTAAGTTGATCATGACTCCCGATCATGGTGATTTACGAAGGGGGAAATTGCATTAGGAAAGGCCGTGTTCACCAGATAGGAGAGAGGATGAAAATTAGATCCACTTAGCCGTGTGAATTAATATGGAAATAGCAGGTGTAAATTTAACCTTATCGAGAGAGCGAAAATTATCTTCATAAATTTGCGAGAATGGCTCCCGAGCCGCTTATAAATCTATTTAAAACAAAAATATTACTTAAAAAAAAAAATGCAGTAAAATTAATTTAAAATACACTTTCATCTATTTCCTGCAATGGTTCATTTGGGCAAACGGGGAGGGGAAAGGTTCGCCAGATTTGTCAGTCTTGATGGGAAAGGACGCCGTGACTTCACCTGACAAATGGCTGAGCTGTGATCAGGTATTTGCTGTGTGTGTGCTCGGCCAATATCCATCCGTAAGGCATGAGGCACAAAGTGTCTCACCGAGGTCATCAGCTCCTAGAAAATTCAAGGTATCTGGTCTGTAGGTTTACCACACTTAGGTCGACCACTACTGGTCGACAAAGTAGTCAACATGGTCTCTAGGGCGACATGTACTAGGTCGACGTGACGGAAGGTCGACCTGAGTTTTTCACAAATTTTTTAATTTTAACTTTTTCATACTTTACGATCCACGTGCATTACAATTAGGGACGGTAACCTGTCGACCTAATGCTTGTGTCGACCTATTTTGGGTGTCGACATGCTTATTGTCGACCAATAGTGGTTGATCTAGACACCGTCGACAGTATGATCCACACCCAAAATTCAAAGGCTATATTTCATTGACATTTTGAATCGAGAACTCTTTCTAAAAATACGACACCGATACTGGATATTGGGGGGTCATTCCAACCCATTCGCACGCAGCGGTTCTTAGCTGCGGTGCGAACAGGTCAGAAATGCGCATGCGCGGCGGGCAACAACGCCGCCAGCGACAAATGTGATCGCAACACCGATCGCAAGAAGATGGACAGGTGGGAGGCGTTCCGGGGCGGATATTCATCGTTTCCAGCCGTTTTCGGGGAGTGGTAAGAAGAACGCAGGCGTGTCCAGGCAAACGGAGGCCAGATGTCTGATGTCAGGACCGGGACCTTCATCGCTGGATCCGTCGCACAGGGTAAGTAGGTCCAGGGCTGGTCTTGTTTTGAGTGAAACTTTTTTAGCAAGGCAGGGCTGCACAAGCGATCCCAGACCTGCTATGCTAAAATACACTCCCCCATAGGCGGCGTCTAGTTGATCGCACGAGCAATAAAAAATTTGCTACGTGCGATCAACTCGGAATGACCCCCATTGTCACACCTATTTACCTCTTATTCACCGGGGTGAACATCCGGGCAAACCGAGGAGGTGCCCAGCAATTAGAGGCGACAACAGACCACTTCTGTCACACTAACAGCCTGATTCAGAGATGGCATTACACCAGTCTGAATACCATTGGTTTTGGGGTTTTTTTTGCACTGCACATGCTCGGAAATGGTCCCAAAAACAGACGTCTAGGATGTGGATATTTACAGTTGGACGCATCTAGGACATATAACTAGCGATGTGGGGCAAGACGTTCTGCCAGAGTGAAAATACGGTAAGGGCGAATACACACACCTGTGGTCTATTCCGGTACCTCCTCCCATACATGTTGTGGCTGCTTTGCCAATGGTGTAACTAACCAGTGATGAGAATACCCATGGTAATAAATGGCTCAACCAGATGGCCTCTTTTGATTGGCTACTGGTGAATTCACATCTTGTGCAGCCAAAGCGAATACACTGTATGCTAATGAGTGACCGCCTGCTACCACCACCACAGCTGGGGGCGGATCAGTCATTGCTGCTGGTTATTAAAACGCAATTCGGCAGCCGCCGCTTCTGTGTGGGTTTAGTTGTTAGTGTTTTCAGGGCTTTGCAAAGCTGTGAATTTTGAAGACTTATTAATAATTAATAATAATTATTATTATTATTAATAGTTATTAATAATAATAATAATAATTAATAGACTGTGTATTAATATCTGACGGTACCCGTAGGTCATTATTCCTGCTGTTGTCTTATTGTGGATGTAACTTGTGTGTGTGATCCTGCTGTCACTTGTAATCAACACACCACACGGACCTGACTACACCTTTGGATATTATTTTAGTCCCCTGGCCTTTGGTACGCCCTGATTCCCTAGTCTGTGTGAGCTTTTGGCCATGTGCGTACTACGTACCCCTACGTGACTATTGATACGGGTTGAAATGTGCTCAGTTTGCCTGCAGCTTTTGCACACACAATTTAGGTTCTCTTACAAATACAACTCAGCCATCACCCCGAATTCTTAGGGCCTGATTTCCCCCTCCGAAACACCTTCACTTACCACTATACACACGCCTTCATGCAATGCTTACTAACCACAACAAAATGCATCTCTCTGGCTTCCTCCTGTGTGTTTCACCCATGTGTTTACATCATCAGAGAGATATGGTTCCTTTCTTGGCCCTGCACTAGATAAGATGTATCCAGACATCCAGGAAGCGGATTTGTGGGTGGGGCTTCTCATGTCTCCCCTTTTGCGCGACGCCTCGATTCAGGATGTGGGTGGTGGTAATTGTAAGTAACCAACTGATATAAAGACACTGCTGAAGAGCACGGTATGAAGACTGGAAGGGGAAATAAAATGCACGTGCAATGTACTGGTCTGTACATGCTCTCTCGTGTCTGTCGCCTGAAAGGAGAACCTCCCTTTAGATCACTCGCAGCGACCCAGGATAGTGCTGGGAGCTGGACGCACAACTGTTTGTGTGTGTGTGTGTGTTTGACACATAGAAGCACGTGGCTCAGATGACTTATCTAATAACCATCTCCTTGCTAAGCACTTCACACCAGCGGTATTACCGGCCATACGGGGGGGTGCAGCTGTTCCTGTGCTAGTGAGATGCCGTGTTCCGTATTGTCACACAGATCATGGGACAGCCTGACCGGCGCAGCGACCTGGGATGGAAACATACTTCAGGAGAACAGCTCCTAGCTTCACAGGAAACGGGCTACAATGGCGGCTCACTGGGTGGTACCACGGGATTCCTCATGGTCTCCGTGGCTGCATCCCCACGGGGCATTAAGCGCCTAGTTACCAGCAAACCGTATATGCAGTTACATATTTTACTCTACTGGTGCAAGAATGTCTCCTGAATACCTGTAGGGGGCTGAGACTTTTGAGATATTCAAAATGAACTGAGAACGCACATTGGGGCAGATGTACTAACCTGGAGAAGTGATTAAGCAGTGATCAGCGCAAGGTGATAACGCACCAGCCAATCATTACGGATTTGAAAAAGGACAGTTAGGAGCTGATTGGCTGATGCGTTATCACCTTGTACTTATCACCGCTTTATCACTTCTTTATCCCTTCTCCAGGTTAATACATCTGCACTTCAACTTCTTAGCCCCTCAATAAGGAATATACAATGTGCCTGTGGTTGCAGAGGCTGGTGGGAGCCTCCTCTGGGCAGAGGCTGGAGGGAGCCTCCTCTGGGCAGAGGCTGGAGGGAGCCTCCTCTGGGCAGAGGCTGGAGGGAGCCTCCTCTGGGCAGAGGCTGGAGGGAGCCTCCTCTGGGCAGAGGCTGGAGGGAGCCTCCTCTGGGCAGAGGCTGGAGGAAGCCTCCTCTGGGCAGAGGCTGGCGGAAACCTCCTCTGGGCAGAGGCTGGCGGAAGCCTCCTCTGGGCAGAGGTTGGCGGAAGCCTCCTCTGGGCAGAGGCTGGCGGAAGCCTCCTCTGGGCAGAGGTAGCATGTACGGGGTGGGTGGCAGAGCATGGATATAAGGAACACTCTTATAGGGTATTGGAAGTGATAAAGCAGGGTTAGGAAGGGCTTTACCTCGCCCGGAGGGCAGCCGAAACTAATACAGAGATTTGTAAACCAATATTTCCTAAAATCGGAAAGCAGATGAAAAACAAATAGAAGCAGCGCTTAATTCCCGGTCACCGTTCCTGGTGCGGTCTGTAGATAATCGGGCACAACCTGCACTGTCTGCAACACTCAACTCCAATAAAAGAAAAGAAAATGCACCAATTCTATATTTTACAGAACAACAAAATACTGAATCCTTCTATATAATATTATCTTAAACTTTGAACAGAATCCAGACCAGGACATGCTGAAACGATAGAATCATTACTTCCATGTATCAGGAGCATCAGAAAGTAAAAGGTGAAGTGGGAGACACTATAATGACATGGGATCATCAGTACTACAGCCACAGAAGGGTGAAGGAGGAAACGGAGCACACATCTACTGTCTGAGGACCTGGAACTAACCTTCTGGAAAGGGCCAGATAGATGGGTGAGAACGGCCCATACTGTGCTGGATGCCGCACACCTCTGCCTGGGACGAGGCACCGCACAAAAGGGGAGACATGAGTAGCCCCACCCATACCCTAAGATGAGGCATCACACTAAAGGGGAGACATGATTAGACCCACCCACAGCCTGAGATGAGGCACTGCACAAAAGGGGAAACATGAGTAGCCCCACCCACTGACTGGGATGAGGCACCGGACACAAGGGGAGACATGAGTAGCCCCACCCATAACCGCAGATGAAGCATCACACTAAAGGGGAGACATGATTAGCCCCACCCAGAGCCGAGGCACTGCACAAAAGGGGAGACATGAATAGCCTCACTCACAGCCTGAGATGAGGCACTGCACAAAAGAGGAGACATGATTAGCCCCACCCATACCCTAAGATGAGGCATCAAACTAAAGGGGAGACATGATTAGCCCCACCCAGAGCCCGAGATGAGGCACCGCACAAAAGGGGAGACATGATTAGCCCCACCCACAGCCTGAGATGAGGCATCACACTACAGGGGACACATGATTAGCCCCACCCACTGACTGGGAGGAGGCACCGGACACAAGGGGAGACATGAGTAGGGGCTACCCATAACCGGAGATGAGGCATCACACTAAAGGGGGGACATGATTAGCCCAACATACAGCCTGAGATGAGGCACCACAAATAGGGTGGGTCATGACTAGCCCCACCCACAGCCTGAGGCAAGTTTCCACAAAAAGGGTGTGACATAAATAGCCCCACCCACAGCCTGAGACGAGGCACCGCACAAAGGGAGGAAACTTCTCGCCCACCTTACAGTGACAGTGTATATGCCCCACTACAAAACTATCTCTGCTCAGAGCAAATACTACTATTATTAACCTTCACGTACAAGGAACCACACAGTGGACACATAGCTGTACAGGGTGCACTAAGAAAACAGTAACAGGGAATCGCAGCATAGATACAATACACAGCGGCAGAGCACAGCATAAGCACCAAACACTAGTACCACACAGCACGCTGCTAGGGCAGATCACATGGGTAAGGGAAACTAGCTGGCACATAGAGCAATGAGTCGCTGGTGGGTCTTCATTCAGTACCCAGTGATCCTGTACCCAACGCATGGGCAGCAGAAAGAGTCAGTGTCACTGAAGGGGAGAAGGAGACAAGGGACCAGTGATACGGAGACACAAGAGGGAGGAGGGCCCTGCCCTTTAGAGCTTACATACTAACGGGAAGCGGTGACTAGTTGGAAGGTGAACTGGTGCGGATATAGGGTGCAGAAGAACAGTAGCAAGTTAGGAGGAGAGCCAGAACGCTGTAAATAGGTATAGAGTATACAGTAATAAGGAACATTTACCGGAGACTGATAGACAGTCTGACTGGGCAGGAGAGTGGGTCCCACAGGATGGGGGCACCTTGAGTGTAACTACAGATGTGTCCCTGTTCATCTTACTGCAAATCGACTGCCACGTGTGTACGCATCACAGCAGCAAATTACTACTGCGACTAGTCACAGCGTGCGTACGCACCATGCATTGGCTGCAAACCCGTCACAGTAGCAGCAAATAGTGTTAAAGTGGAGCGTGGGTACATCTGTATTACATTGTCGGGCTCAGCGAGTCACAACCCCCGTACAGTGACAATGTCATAACTCACCTTGTCCTCCAGGTAAGAGACGAGCTGAGCGTGGACAGTGGTGATGCCACCAGGGGAGAGGCGGCATTTCTCTTCACAATCCTGTAACGGGTCTTTATCACCCGGCTGGAGGCGGAGCTTTTCAGAGAGGAAGAGGAGGCGGCTGCGGAAGAGAAGAGGAGAAATTTTAGACACATGTCCCGGAAAACACATAATATGGGAGTAATAATCAGCAGGGTATAACAGCGACCCCTCTCTAATCCCTACAGCTGCAATATAAATCACTTCTAGCGGCAATCACCGCAGCAGCCTTACTACAGAGCAATGCTGGCACATACAAGTAACGACATACATGACAGGTGTCCGCATGGCTGCATAAAATGTACATTGCAAAATAAAAAACTATGATGTAGAACTGCCCATTAATCACCACATGTTATTTCTAAACAACGAAGAAGGAAGAGGATGCTGCAGAGAGCTGACATTTGGTGCGCATGGCGGCCCTAATACCAGCCATGTGCGGGCTGCAATACAGGACAATAGGGGTCATTCCGAGTTGATCGCTAGCTAAAAATGTTCGCTGCGCAGCAATGATGCAAAAAAAGGCACTTATGCGCATGCGGCGCAGTGCGCACGCGCAATGTACTTTCACAACAGGCAAAGTATTTTTTTTACGCAAGGTCTAGCGAAGCTTTTCAGTCACTATGGCAGCCGCAGTGTGATTTACAGGAAAGGGGCGTTTCTGGGTGTCAACTGACCATTTTCAGGGAGTTCTCGAAAAAACGCAGGCGTGCCAGGAAAAACGCAGGCGTGGCTGGGCGAACGCAGGGCGTGTTTGTGACGTCAAATCCGGAACTGAATGGTCTGAAGTGATCGCAAGCGCTGAGTAGGTCTGGAGCTACTCTGAAACTGCACAATGTTTTTTTTTAGCCGCTCTGCGATACATTAGTTCGCACTTCTGCTAAGCTAAAATACACTCCCAGTGGGAGGCGGCATAGCGTTTGCACGACTGCTAAAAACTGCTAGCGAGCGATCAACTCGGAATGACCCCCAATATGTGTACAAGCCAGCGCTGGACAAAAGTTCCTGCATCACTTCATCAGAAGGGCCCACTTCCACCATACGTGTCCTTCACAGCTCTTCCGGCTGCTTACACCTTGTAGCGGTCTGTGCACAGACTATATACATGTAAAAGCATGCATGGCAAAAACACAACCAAAGAATGATATTTATACTCTCATAGGCTTCCAAAGAAAACCCCCCCAAAAAACTTGCAAAACATGTTTAACGGACATTATAAAACATAATCAGGATTATTTAACAGTCAATAGAATCTAACCAGTTATAAAATAAAGTCTGCAGAAGCCAGCATCTGGGAGAGGGGCACTCAGATTTGGGGAGCAGCACAAACTTATTTCCTTGTATTAGGTTTACCATACTAGCCCTCTAAACCGGGACACTTGTGAATTACACAGGTTCTGCGGCTGTCTGACTTCAAGCCTGCATTTCTCCTGGTTTTAATCATCCACAGAACCTGTGTAATCCACGATCTTCGGGTTTAAAGGGATAGTATGGAAACCTAATTTGTGTGTGTGCACGATTATGGGCATAGGAGGCATATTTTCGGGAGTGTTTTGCGCTATGCTAAGGGGCACTGAGACAGTATCACTCCGCAAAAGAACCAATGCTCATCGTATTATACTACCACATTGAAGCTTATAGTTTGTAAAAATTATATTCTAACACAGAAATCTGCCAGCAGTAACAGAGGGGAGCCCCGATACCCCAACACTCTCTCAGCACATCTAAGCCATCAGTGAGGCTACAGCACTCCTTTATTACATTGCATTTATTGAAGGGATGGCCCTAAAGTGACCAGAGGTTGGGCATATAACACTGCGTTCCCCTGGCACTGGACCCTGTGCTTCATAACTAAAGGTCCAGGTCAGGTAGCGTCTTAGTAAACGCAGACAACGTTAAACATTTAAAAAGACCCTACTCTCAATTCCAGAGACCCTTTTATTTCACAGATAACACCAGGATCATTTTACTATAAAGCTACAAAATTAATTACACACCATGCAGCGGTTACAGACCGGACCTGGGAGTTTGGAGCCCAGAGAGGAGGCGATCTGACAAAGCACCATCAGGATTGGGAGGGTGACTGTATACACCAAACACAGAGTTAAATAGAGGCCTGACATTAATATCACCATGTCACAAACTGCTTTTATGTGGACATGACTCTCTCACACCAGAAACCAACACTATCTTTATATAGAAGAAGCCAATTATCAGCCCTTGTTGGCCGGGCCAAGCTGCGGATATTTATATAGTGCTATGCTTCTTTATTGCTCTGGCCGATTACCTCCTGGCACACTCTTCAGCGGTTATTCCAGTCCTAACACTTCCTGGAGCTGCTCGGGTTTGTGGCTCCATTTACTGAGCTATTGCTGTACACAGCCAGGAGGAGGCGCCGTAGTGCAGGCACATTGGGGGGGGGGGGGGGGGGAGCTATCCTCTGCTCTCACATCTGACTTCTGCAATGTATAAATTGTGTTTACACTGTAACAATAGGGCTGGTTCGCATTTGGAAACACACAACTTTGTATCTGGAACAAACAGTGTTGCAATACAAGGGGAAGAAATACATTCATATTTTTTCTGTGCAGAGTAAATACTGGCTGCTTTTGCATGTAGCCCGCGAATGTTAGCTAGCTTTATTTTAGACTGCAATTTAGATTTCCGTTTGAACACACCCCACCCAAATCTAACTCTCTCTGCACGTTACATCTGCCCCACCTGCAGTGCAGCATGGTTATGACCAGTTGCTTGCTGTTTTGCTTTGCTTCCACATTTGAATAACCCCCAGTGTCAGGACAAACTGGGGAAAGGCAGTAATACAGTGTAGAGGACACAACACAAGGGACAATCCGGAACGCAACGGAACACTTCATCATATCCCTTCAATTCTATATCCGGCGCAGTGGGTTAATGTTTGGTAAGCTGAAGGACAAACGTAATAGAACGTTCTCTAATCACACAGACGTCCAGCATTTTTGGGGCCTCAATGTTTCCTCTCCAACTTCGTAAAGGACCATGCGGCCTACTAGATTTCACTATTTAGTGCTTGACTTGTCCATTATGTGATAACCATTGCAATATGCAGCTGTGTCCACATGCACCTATCCTCAAATATCCCCATTTTGCGCGCCACAGACTATGCGACTTCTTGTGAAAATATGGGGGTAATTCCAAGTTGATCGCAGCAGGAATTCTGTTAGCAATTGGGCAAAACCATGTGCACTGCAGGTGTGGCAGATGTAACATGTGCAGAGAGAGTTAGATTTGGGTGTGGTGTGTTCAATCTGCAATCTAATTTGCAGTGTAAAAATAAAGCAGCCAGTATTTACCCTGCACAGAAATAAAATAACCCACCCAAATCTAACTCTCTCTGCAAATGTTATATCTGCCCCCCCTGCAGTGCACATGGTTTTGCCCAACTGCTAAAAAATTTCCTGCTGCGATCGACTTTGAATTACCCCCAATGCGTCTTAATGTGCTATACTAATCCTAAGTACTGTGTACACTTTTAGCAAGTCAGGGCCTGAATCAGCGACAGACGCAACGTCAACACTGTAAAGTAATGGACGTATTTTTTGTTGCTGCACTTGCGTCTAAGTCACAATGTGTATGAGCTACAATGGTCTTGTGTTGCCGGTGAGGGTGAGGATATATTTGCAGAGAGACTGAGCCACGGAGCATTTGTGGGTGGTAACAGAGCGTACAGATGCAGACACACATTCATGTCTGTACACACAATGGCGGAGCAGATGCACCAGATTCCCATCTCCACCTGCACCTGGTCCATAGCTTTCCAAAGTCAAGACACTAATGTGGGCAGGTGGTTGATTCCCAGTCTGGCAGCCCTCCAGGTCCAGGCCAGTCATATACTGCCAAGTCAGATTCTAACAGCCAGCCACATAATGCAGAGAAAAATCCCCCTGTGCCAGGTATATACTATACACACACCCTCCAACAGAGATATATTATACAGAGATCGCTAATTGCTGGAAGATACTGCTGTAACATACCCGTCAAGGCTCCACAGTGGCTACAATCATACAGGCATACCTTGCAACGTGACCCTCTCCAGGAGGGACACAATGCTCTGCTCCTGGTCTTTCTTCTTAATGTATGATTGCCGGCACCTGTGTTGAACAGGTTACTGGATAAGAAAGGTGTTTCAGAACAGGTGAGGGCAATCATACAGTAAGAGGGAAGTCCAGGAGTGGAGCATTCTGTCCATCCCGCAGAGGGTCATGTTGGGAGGTATGACACAGGGATTTTGCTTATAGGCCTTGAACCCTGGGTTTAGAAACTAGGAGGCCAGTGAGATGGAGGCACCAGGAAGAAGCGCCCTGGAACCTGCAGATAGCAGGTCATCGTCACAGAAGAGCAGGAGGAAGAGCACTGGAACCTGCAGACAGCAGGCCAGTGTCAGGGAGGAGGCAGGAGGAAGCATTCGGGAACCTGCAGACAGCAGGCCATTGTTACAGAGGAGCAGGAGGAAGCATCCGGGAACCTGCAGACAGCAGGCCATTGTTACAGAGGAGCAGGAGGAAGAGCGCTGGAACCTGAAGACAGCAGGCCATTGTTACAGAGGAGCAGGAGGAACAGTGCTGGAACCTGCAGACAGCAGGCCATTGTTACAGAGGAGCAGGAGGAAGCATCCGGGAACCTGCAGACAGCAAGCCATTGTTACAGAGGAGCAGGAGGAAGAGCGCTGGAACCTGAAGACAGCAGGCCATTGTTACAGAGGAGCAGGAGGAACAGTGCTGGAACCTGCAGACAGCAGGCCATTGTTACAGAGGAGCAGGAGGAAGCATCCGGGAACCTGCAGACAGCAGGCCATTGTTACAGAGGAGCAGGAGGAAGAGCACTGGAACCTGAAGACAGCAGGCCATTGTTACAGAGGAGCAGGAGGAACAGTGCTGGAACCTGCAGACAGCAGGCCATTGTTACAGAGGAGCAGGAGGAAGCATCCGGGAACCTGCAGACAGCAGGCCATTGTTACAGAGGAGCAGGAGGAAGAGCGCTGGAACCTGAAGACAGCAGGCCATTGTTACAGAGGAGCAGGAGGAACAGTGCTGGAACCTGCAGACAGCAGGCCATTGTTACAGAGGAGCAGGAGGAAGCATCCGGGAACCTGCAGACAGCAGGCCATTGTTACAGAGGAGCAGGAGGAAGAGCACTGGAACCTGCAGACAGCAGGCCATTGTTACAGAGGAGCAGGAGGAAGAGCGCTGGAACCTGAAGACAGCAGGCCATTGTTACAGAGGAGCAGGAGGAACAGTGCTGGAACCTGCAGACAGCAGGCCATTGTTACAGAGGAGCAGGAGGAAGCATCCGGGAACCTGCAGACAGCAGGCCATTGTTACAGAGGAGCAGGAGGAAGAGCACTGGAACCTGGAGACAGCAGGCCAGTGTCACAGCAGAGCCGGAGGAAGAGCCCAGTAACCTACAGATAGAAGGCCAGTGTCGGGGAGGTAGTAGGAGGAAGCACCTGGAAACCTGCAGACAGACAGCAGGCCATTGTTAAAGAGGAGCCATGAAGAAGAGCGCTGGAACCTTCAGACAACACACCATTGTCACAGAGGAGCCAGGAGGAAGAGAGCTGGAACCTGCAGCAGCAGCCCATTGTCACAGAGGAGCCAGGAGGAAGAGAGCTGGAACCTGCAGCAGCAGCCCATTGTCATAGAGGAGCCAGGAGGAAGAGAGCTGGAACCTGCAGCAGCAGCAGCCCATTGTCACAGAGGAGACAGGAGGAAGAGAGCTGGAACCTGCAGCAGCAGGCCATTGTTACAGAGGAGCAGGAGGAAGAGCACTGGAACCTGCAGACAGCAGGCCATTGTTACAGAGGAGCAGGAGGAAGAGCGCTGGAACCTGAAGACAGCAGGCCATTGTTACAGAGGAGCAGGAGGAACAGTGCTGGAACCTGCAGACAGCAGGCCATTGTTACAGAGGAGCAGGAGGAAGCATCCGGGAACCTGCAGACAGCAGGCCATTGTTACAGAGGAGCAGGAGGAAGAGCACTGGAACCTGGAGACAGCAGGCCAGTGTCACAGCGGAGCCGGAGGAAGAGCCCAGTAACCTACAGATAGAAGGCCAGTGTCGGGGAGGTAGTAGGAGGAAGCACCTGGAAACCTGCAGACAGACAGCAGGCCATTGTTAAAGAGGAGCCATGAAGAAGAGCGCTGGAACCTTCAGACAACACACCATTGTCACAGAGGAGCCAGGAGGAAGAGAGCTGGAACCTGCAGCAGCAGCCCATTGCCACAGAGGAGCCAGGAGGAAGAGAGCTGGAACCTGCAGCAGCAGCCCATTGTCATAGAGGAGCCAGGAAGAAGAGAGCTGGAACCTGCAGCAGCAGCAGCCCATTGTCACAGAGGAGCCAGGAGGAAGAGAGCTGGAACCTGCAGCAGCAGCCCATTGTCATAGAGGAGCCAAGAGGAAGAGCCATGGGGGGTAATTCCAAATTGATCGCAGCAGGAATTTTGTTAACAATTGGGCAAAACCATGTGCACTGCAGGTGGGGCAGATATAACATGTGCAGAGAGAGATAGATTTGGGTGTGGTGAGTTCAATCTGCAATCTAATTTGCAGTGTAAAAGTAAAGCAGCCAGTATTTACCCTGCACAGAAACAAAATAACCCACCCAAATCTAACTCTCTCTGCAAATGTTACATCTGCCCCCCCTGCAGTGCACATGGTTTTGCCCAACTGCGAACAAAATTCCTGCTGCAATCAACTCAGAATTACCCCCATGGAACCTACAGACAGTGAACCAGTGATACGTAGGCACCAGGAAGAAAAGCCCTGGAACCTGCAGACAGAGAACCAGTGACATGGAGGACCCACGTGGAAGAGCCCTAGAACCTGCAGGCAGAGAACCAGTGACACAGAGGACCCACGTGGAAGAGCCCTGGAACCTGCAGACAGTGAACTAGTGACATGGAGGCACCAGGAGGAAAAGCCCTGGAACCTGCAGACAGTGAACCAGTGACATGGAGGCACCAGGAGGAAAAGCCCTGGAACCTGCAGACAGTGAACCAGTGACATGGAGGCACCAGGAGGAAAAGCCCTAGAACCTGCAGACAGTGAACCAGTGACATGGAGGCACCAGGAGGAAAAGCCCTAGTACCTGCAGACAGTGAACCAGTGACATGGAGGCACCAGGAGGAAAAGCCCTGGAACCTGCAGACAGTGAACCAGTGACATGGAGGAACTAGAAGGAGGAGCCCTGGAACCTGCAAACAGCAGACAAGTGATATAGAGGCGCCAGGAGGAAGAGAAATTGGGGGTATTCAGGCACAAGAGAGCATTCACGCCTGAGATCTATGCCTGCAGCCCTGAGCGTTTGCTTCTGCAACATGTTGATCGTCAGACGCTTAAAGAAAACTGCAGGTGTGTGGTATAAACACAGTCTCACCTGCACTACATCCGTTAGAATCTCTGTCTCAATTAGGGTCCTCTGCAGAGCAGTAACTTAAAGCCAGGTTCTGATGTATAAGTTGGATGTAGTCAAGTTCTGCAGAAGCATGATGGGAACACAACTGTCAGTGCGATGCTGTGCGCTGGAAGTCCAGCTACTAAGCGAGTTCACAAATTGCACACATACAGTCATTCTGGACTTGAGGAGCCTGCACATGGCACACACACACAGAGTGTCAGGCATCCGGCTTTTCCTTGATTGTTCCTCTCCTTGATGTAACATCGACATCATACATACCTCAGTTTCTTTGTAGATCACTAAGCTATAAAATGGTGAAAACGCCATCCAAAGTTATCTAATACCCCTTTTCCACTAGCTCAAAAAACGGGGGCGCGCATTTACCCGTGTTTTTTGCAAGTGGAAAACGGTCCCCCCGCAAAAATCCGGATCAAGTTACCCGTGAATCCTTACTGGGTAAATACCTGGGCAGGACATGGCAATGATCCGGGTAGGGTTGTAGTGTAAACGGGAACCGTGTAGATGCGACACAGCTCCCGTTTACACTGTATGGAAGGGCGGCGCTGGGAGATCATGTGATCTCCCAGCGCTGCCCCTGCCGCGTCACTAGTAGCGTCACCAACCCGGCAATATGCCGGGTTGGTGACTGCTGGTGGGAAAGGGGGCTGAGCACGGGCCGCAGCCGGGTAGCACCCGTGTCAGGCTCCCGGCTGCGACCCGTGTTCATATATGGAAAAGGGGTATTATAGTCTATGTGTGATGCTGGAATGAACACAGACAAAATTCAGATTTTTATTTTCCGTCTCCATAGTTCAGAAACAGTCCCTGGAAGCATATTTCTCCTCCCCAAAAAATAAGATTTTAAACCTACCGGTAAATCTTTATCTCATAGTCCGTAGAGGATGCTGGGGACTCCGTAAGGACCATGGGGTATAGACGGGCTCCGCAGGAGACATGGGCACTCTGAGACTTTAGATGGGTGTGAACTGGCTCCTCCCTCTATGCCCCTCCTCCAGACCTCAGTTAAAAAACTGTGCCCAGAGGAGACGGACAGTACGAGGAAAGGATTTTTGTTAATCTAAGGGCAAGATACATACCAGCCCACACCATCCACACCGTATAACATGGAATATACAAGACCAGTTACCAGTATAAACAAAAAACAGCATCAGCCCAAGACTGATCCAAACCGTAACATAACCCTTATGTAAGCAACAACTATATACAAGCCTTGCAGAAATTAGTCCGCACTGGGACGGGCGCCCAGCATCCTCTACGGACTAGGAGAAAAAGATTTACCGGTAGGTTTAAAAACTTATTTTCTCTTACGTCCTAGAGGATGCTGGGGACTCCGTAAGGACCATGGGGATTATACCAAAGCTCCAGACCGGGCGGGAGAGTGCGGATGACTCTGCAGCACCGATTGAGAAAACATGAGGTCCTCATCAGCCAGGGTATCAAACTTGTAGAATTTAGCAAAAGTGTTTGACCCCGACCAAGTCGCCGCTCTGCAAAGTTGTAAAGCCGAGACGCGTCGGGCAGCCGCCCAAGAAGAGCCCACCTTCCTAGTGGAATGGGCCTTAACCGAATTTGGTACCGGCAATCCAGCTGTAGAGTGAGCCTGCTGAATCGTATTACAGATCCAGCGAGCAATAGTCTGCTTCGAAGCAGGAGCGCCAATCTTATTGGCCGCATACAGGATAAACAGAGCCTCTGTTTTCCTAATTCTAGCCGTCCTGGCTAAATACATTTTTAAGGCCCTGACTACGTCCAGGGATCTGGAATCTTCCAGGTCACTTTTAGCCACAGGCACCACAATAGGTTGATTCATATGGAACGAAGAAACCACTTTAGGCAAAAATTGCGGACGTGTCCTCAATTCAGCTCGATCCACATGAAAAATCAAGTAGGGGCTCTTGTGTGACAAAGCCGCCAATTCTGACACACGCTTTGCTGATGCTAAGGCCAACAACATGACCACCTTCCAGGTAAGAAATTTCAACTCAACCTTGTTAAGCGGTTCAAACCAGTGTGATTTTAGGAACTGCAACACCACGTTCAGGTCCCATGGTGCCACTGGAGGCACAAAAGGGGGGTGGATGTGCAGCACTCCCTTTACAAACGTCTGGACTTCTGGAAGAGAAGCCAATTCCTTCTGAAAGAAAATCGAGAGGGCCGAAATCTGTACCTTAACAGAGCCTAATTTCAGGCCCATATCCACTCCTGTCTGTAGGAAGTGGAGAAGACGACCCAGATGAAAATCTTCCGTAGGTGCATTCTTGGTCTCACACCAAGACACATACTTTCGCCAGATACGGTGATAATGTTTTATCGTCACCTCCTTCCTAGCCTTTATTAACGTAGGGATGACCTCTTCCGGAATCCCCTTTTTCGCTAGGATTCGGCGTTCAACCGCCATGCCGTCAAACGTAACCGTGGTAACAGGGCCCCTGCTGCAACAGGTCTTCCCTCAGAGGAAGAGGCCAGGGATCTCCTGTGAGCATCTCTTGTAGATCCGAGTACCAGGCCCTTCGAGGCCAGTCTGGGACAACGAGTATCGTTCGTACTCTTCTTCGTCTTATGATCCTCAACACTTTTGTGATGAGAGGAAGAGGGGGAAACACGTAGACCGATTTGAACACCCACGGTGTTACCAGAGCGTCCACTGCTATTGCCTGAGGGTCCCGAGACCTGGCGCAGTACCTCTGAAGTTTTTTGTTGAGGCGTGACGCCATCATGTCTATTTGAGGAGTTCCCCAAAGACGTGTTACGTCTGCAAAGACTTCTTGATGAAGTCCCCACTCTCCTGGATGGAGATCGTGTCTGCTGAGGAAGTCTGCTTCCCAGTTGTCCACTCCCGGAATGAAGACAGCTGACAGAGTGCTTACATGATTTTCCGCCCAGCGAAGGATCCTTGTGGCTTCCGCCATTGCGACTCTGCTTTTTGTCCCGCCTTGGCGGTTCACATGAGCCACTGCTGTGACATTGTCTGATTGAATCAGAACCGGTAGGTTTCGAAGAAAACTCTCCGCTTGTCGAAGGCCGTTGTAAATGGCCCTGAGTTCCAACACATTGATGTGTAGACAGGACTCCTGGTCTGACCAAAGACCCTGAAAATGTTTTCCCTGTGTGACCGCTCCCCATCCTCGGAGGCTCGCGTCCGTGGTAACCTGGATCCAATCCTGAATTCCGAACCTGCGACCCTCCAGGAGGTGAGCACTTTGCAACCACCACAGGAGGGACACTCTGGTCCCTGGGGACAGAGTTATTTTCCGATGTAAGTGCAGATGGGACCCGGACCACTTGTCCAGAAGGTCCCATTGAAAGGTCCTTGCATGGAACCTGCCGAAGGGAATGGCCTCGTAGGCCGCCACCATTTTCCCCAGAACTCGAGTGCATTGGTGAACTGACACCCTTTTCGGTTTTAGCAGGTCTCTGACCATGTTCTGTATGTCTTGGGCTTTCTCTATTGGGAGGAAGACCTTCATTTGTTCCGTATCCAGTATCATACCTAGGAACGGTAGTCGAGTTGTCGGAATCAACTTCGACTTCGGTAGATTTAGAATCCAACCGTGTTGCTGGAGCACTCTCAACGAGAGCGCCACACTGTTCAGCAATTTCTCCCTTGATCTCGCTTTTATCAGGAGATCGTCCAAGTATGGGATAATTGTGACTCCATGCTTGCGAAGGACCACCATCATTTCCGCCATTATCTTGGTGAAAATCCTCGGGGCCGTGGAGAGTCCAAACGGCAACGTCTGAAATTGGTAATGACAATCCTGTACAGCGAATCTCAGGTATTCCTGATGGGGGGCATATATGGGTACATGAAGGTACGCATCCTTTATGTCCAGAGACACCATAAACTCCCCCTCCTCCATGTTGGCTATTATCGCTCTGAGAGATTCCATTTTGAATTTGAATCTTCTTATGTACAGGTTTAGGGATTTCAGATTCAAAATAGGTCTGACCGAACCGTCCGGTTTCGGGACCACAAATAGGGTTGAATAGTAACCTCTTCCCTTGATTATCACTTGCTGTATACACAGCGTTTGAATTGCAGCTAACACTACATCCCTTTCCGATGTGGAAGCTGGTAGGGCCGATTTGAAAAATCGGCGCAGGGGCACCTCCTCGAATTCCAATTTGTAACCCTGGGAAACTATTTCCAACACCCAGGGATTCAGGTCCGAACTGACCCAGGCCTGACTGAAAAGTCGAAGACGTGCCCCCACCGGTGCGGACTCCCTCAGGGGAGCCCCAGCGTAATGCTGTGGGTTTTGGAGCAGCCGGGTAGGACTTTGGTTCCTAAGCACCTGCCGAAGCAGGTGCTCTCTTGCCTCTGCCCTTACCTCTGGCGAGGAAAGAGGATCCCCGACCTCTTTTGGACTTGTGCGACCGAAAGGACTGCATCTGATAGGGTGTTACTTTCTTTTGCTGTTGGGGAATATATGGTAAAAAATTTGATTTACCTGCTGTGGCTGTGGAAACCAGGTCCGTCAGCCCATCCCCAAATAATACATCACCCTTGTAGGATAGTACTTCCATATGTTTCTTGGAATCCGCATCACCCGTCCATTGGCGAGTCCATAAGGATCGTCTCGCTGAGACAGACATGGCATTGGCCCTAGAAGCTAGCAATCCAATGTCCCTTTGAGCATCCCTCATAAATAAGACTGCGTCTTTAATATGGGCTAGAGTTAGGAATATAGTATCCTTATCCATATTATCAAATTGATCTGTCAGCTCATCTGTCCAAGCTGCAATTGCGCTACACACTCATGCCGACGCAATTGTCGGTCTTAGCACAGTACCTGTATGAGAATAAAATAAGATTTTACTCACCGGTAAATCTATTTCTCGTAGTCCATAGTGGATGCTGGGGACTCCGTAAGGACCATGGGAAATAGCGGCTCCGCAGGAGACTGGGAACAGCTAAGAAAGAATTAGGACTACCTGGTGTGCACTGGCTCCTCCCACCATGACCCTCCTCCAGACTTCAGTAAGGATACTGTGCCCGGAAGAGCTGACACAATAAGGAAAGGATTTTGAATCCCGGGTAAGACTCATACCAGCCACACCAATCACACCGTATAACTCGTGATATTATACCCAGTTAACAGTATGAACATAACAGAGCCTCTCAACAGATGGCTCAACAATAACCCTTTTAGTTAACAATAACTATATACAAGTATTGCAGACAGTCCGCACTTGGGACGGGCGCCCAGCATCCACTACGGACTACGAGAAATAGATTTACCGGTGAGTAAAATCTTATTTTCTCTAACGTCCTAGTGGATGCTGGGGACTCCGTAAGGACCATGGGGATTATACCAAAGCTCCCAAACGGGCGGGAGAGTGCGGATGACTCTCCAGCACCGAATGAGAGAACTCAAGGTCCTCCTCAGCCAGGGTATCAAATTTGTAGAATTTTGCAAACGTGTTTGCCCCTGACCAAGTAGCAGCTCGGCAAGTTGTAAAGCCGAGACCCCTCGGGTAGCCGCCCAAGAAGAGCCCACTTTCCTCGTGGAATGGGCTTTTACAGATTTAGGCTGTGGCAGGCCAGCCACAGAATGCGCAAGCTGACTTGTGCTACAAATCCAGCGAGCAACAGTCTGCTTTGAAGCAGGAGCACCCATCTTGTTTGGTGCATACAGGATAAATAGCGAGCCAGTCTTCCTGACTCCAGCCGTCCTGGAAACATAAATTTTCAAGGCCCTGACTACGTCCAGTAACTTGGAGTCCTCCAAGTCCCTAGTAGCCGCAGGCACCACGATAGGTTGGTTCAAGTGAAAAGCTGATACCACCTTAGGAAGAAATTGGGGACGAGTCCTCAATTCTGCCCTAGCCATATGGAAAATCAAATAGGGGCTTTTACATGACAAAGCCGCCAATTCTGACACCCGCCTTGCCGAAGCCAAGGCCAAAAGCATGACCACTTTCCACGTGAGATATTTTAAATCCACGGTTTTGAGTGGCTCAAACCAATGTGACTTTAGGAAACCCAACACCACGTTGAAGTCCCACGGTGCCACTGGGGGCACAAAAGGAGGCTGAATATGCAGCACTCCCTTGACAAATGTCTGAACTTCAGGCAGTGAAGCCAGTTCTTTTTGGAAGAAAATCGACAGAGCCGAAATCTGGACCTTAATGGAACCCAATTTTAGGCCCATAGTCACCCCTGACTTTAGGAAGTGCAGAAATCGACCTAACTGGAATTCCTCCGTTGGGGCATTCCTGGCCTCACACCACGCAACATATTTTCGCCATATGCGGTGATAATGTTGTACGGTTACATCTTTCCTAGCTTTAATAAGCGTAGGAATGACTTCCTCCGTAATACCCTTTTCTTTTAGGATCCGGCGTTCAACCGCCATGCCGTCAAACGCAGCTGCGGTAAGTCTTGGAACAGACAGGGCCCCTGCAGCAGCAGGTCCTGTCTGAGCGGCAGAGGCCATGGGTCCTCTGAGATCATTTCTTGAAGTTCCGGGTACCAAGCTCTTCTTGGCCAATCCGGAACAATGAATATAGTTCTTACGCCTCTTCTCCTTATTATCCTCAGTACCTTGGGTATGAGAGGAAGAGGAGGGAACACATAAACCGACCGGTACACCCACGGTGTCACTAGAGCGTCCACAGCTATCGCCTGAGGGTCTCTTGACCTGGCGCAATATTTTTCCAGCTTTTTGTTTAAGCGGGACGCCATCATGTCCACCTGTGGCCTTTCCCAACGGTTTACAATCAGTTGGAAGACTTCTGGATGAAGTCCCCACTCTCCCGGGTGGAGGTCGTGCCTGCTGAGGAAGTCTGCTTCCCAGTTGTCTACTCCCGGAATGAACACTGCTGACAGTGCTAACACGTGATTTTCCGCCCAACGGAGAATCCTTGTGGCTTCTGCCATCGCCGCCCTGCTTCTTGTGCCGCCCTGTCGATTTACATGGGCGACCGCCGTGATGTTGTCTGACTGGATCAGAACCGGACGGTTTTGAAGCAGGGGCTTTGCTTGACTTAGGGCATTGTAAATGGCCCTCAGTTCCAGAACATTTATGTGTAGGGAAGTCTCCTGACTCGACCAAAGTCCTTGGAAGTTTCTTCCCTGAGTGACTGCCCCCCAGCCCCGAAGGCTGGCATCCGTGGTCACCAGGACCCAGTCCTGTATGCCGAATCTGCGGCCCTCTCTGAGATGAGCACTCTGCAGCCACCACAGCAGAGACACCCTGGTCCTTGGAGACAGGGTTATCAACCGATGCATTTGAAGATGCGATCCGGACCATTGGTCCAACAGGTCCCACTGAAAGGTTCTGGCATGGAACCTGCCGAATGGAATCGCTTCGTAGGAAGCTACCATCTTTCCCAGGACTCGCGTGCAATGATGCACCGACACCTGTTTTGGTTTCAGGAGGCCTCTCACTAGAGACGACAGCTCCTCGGCTTTCTCCTCTGGGAGAAACACTTTTTTCTGGACCGTGTCCAGAATCATCATTTCGGCCATTACCTTGGTAAATATCTTCGGTGCCGTGGACAGGCCGAACGGCAACGTCTGGAAT
Organism: Pseudophryne corroboree; assembly: GCF_028390025.1. Classification (NCBI taxonomy): domain Eukaryota; kingdom Metazoa; phylum Chordata; class Amphibia; order Anura; family Myobatrachidae; genus Pseudophryne; species Pseudophryne corroboree. The sequence continues at coordinate 35,319,379 of NC_086448.1, forward strand.
TGGTAATGACAATCCTGTACCACAAATCTGAGGTACTCCTGGTGAGGATGGTAAATGGGGACATGCAGGTAAGCATCCTTGATGTCCAGAGATACCATGTAATCTCCCTCTTCCAGGCTTGCAATAACCGCCCTGAGCGATTCCATCTTGAACTTGATTTTTTTTTAAATATGTGTTCAAGGATTTCAAATTTAAAATGGGTCTCACCGAACCGTCCGGTTTCGGTACCACAAACAGTGTGGAATAGTAACCCCGTCCTTGTTGAAGTAGGGGCACCTTGACTATCACCTGCTGGGAATACAGCTTGTGAATTGCCTCTAGCACAGCCTCCCTGCCTGAGGGAGTTGTCGGCAAGGCAGATTTTAGGAACCGGTGGGGTGGAGACGCCTCGAATTCCAGTTTGTACCCTTGAGATACTATTTGCAGGATCCAGGGATCCACCTGTGAGCGAGCCCACTGATCGCTGAAATTTTTGAGGCGGCCCCCCACCGTACCTGGCTCCGCCTGTGGAGCCCCACCGTCATGCGGCGGACTTGGAAGAAGCGGGGGAGGACTTTTGCTCCTGGGAACCTGCTGTTTGTTGCAGCCTTTTTCCCCTACCTCTGCCTCTGGACAGAAAGGACCCGCCTTTTCCACGCCTGTTTTTCTGAGTCCGAAAGGACTGTACCTGATAAAACGGCGCCTTTTTAGGCTGTGAGGGAACATGGGGTAAAAATGCTGACTTCCCAGCAGTTGCTGTGGAAACTAGGTCCGAGAGACCATCCCCGAATAACTCCTCACCCTTATAAGGCAAAACTTCCATGTGCCTTTTTGAATCTGCATCCCCTGTCCACTGGCGAGTCCATAAGCCTCTCCTAGCAGAAATGGACAATGCACTTATTTTAGATGCCAGCCGGCAGATCTCCCTCTGTGCATCTCTCATGTATAAGACCGAGTCTTTTATATGCTCTATGGTTAGCAGAATAGTGTCCCTGTCTAGGGTGTCAATATTTTCTGACAGGGAATCTGACCACGCAGCGGCAGCACTGCACATCCATGCTGACGCAATAGCTGGTCTAAGTATAATGCCTGAGTGTGTATATACAGACTTCAGGATCGCCTCCTGCTTTCTATCAGCAGGTTCCTTGAGGGCGGCCGTATCCGGAGACGGTAGTGCCACCTTTTTAGACAAACGTGTGAGCGCTTTATCCACCCTAGGGGGTGTCTCCCAACGTGACCTATCCTCTGGCGGGAAAGGGAACGCCATTAGTAACTTCTTAGAGATTACCAATCTTTTATCAGGGAAAGCCCACGCTTCTTCACACACTTCATTTAATTCTTCTGATGGGGGAAAAACTACGGGTAGTTTTTTCTCCCCAAACATAATACCCTTTTTAGTGGTACCTGGGTTTATATCAGAAATTTGTAACACCTCTTTCATTGCTTCAATCATGCAAAGAATGGCCTTAGTGGACATTAGACTAGACTCATCGTCTTCGACACTGGTGTCAGTATCCGTGTCGACATCTGCGTCTGCCATCTGAGGTAGCGGGCGTTTTAGAGCCCCCGATGGCCTTTGAGACGCCTGGACAGGCACGAGCTGAGGAGCCGGCTGTCCCGCATTTGGCATGTCGTCAAATTTTTTGTGTAAGGAGTCCGCCCCTTTTACGTGGACTTTTCTCCCGCTTTTTTATGGATTCTGGCAGGGGTATTTATCACATATATAGCCTCTGGGGCTATATATTGTGATATATTTGCCAGCCAAGGTGTAATTATTGCTTCTCAGGGCGCCCCCCCCCCCCCCCCCAGCGCCCTGCACCCTCAGTGACCGGAGTGTGAAGTGTGTATGAGGAGCAATGGCGCACAGCTGCAGTGCTGTGCGCTACCTTGGTGAAGACTGAGGTCTTCTGCCGCCGATTTTCCGGATTCTTCTTGCTTCTGGCTCTGTAAGGGGGCTGGCGGCGCGGCTCCGGGACCGAACACCAATGGCCGGTTCCATGCGGTCGATCCCTCTGGAGCTAATGGTGTCCAGTAGCCTAAGAAGCCCAAGCTACCACCAGTTAGGTAGGTTCGCTTCTTCTCCCCTTAGGCCCTCGCTGCAGTGAGTCTGTTGCCAGCAGATCTCACTGTAAAATAAAAAACCTAACATATACTTTCTTTCTAGGAGCTCAGGAGAGCCCCTAGTGTGCATCCAGCTCGGCCGGGCACAGGATTCTAACTGAAGTCTGGAGCAGGGTCATGGTGGGAGGAGCCAGTGCACACCAGGTAGTCCTAATTCTTTCTTAGCTGTGCCCAGTCTCCTGCGGAGCCGCTATTCCCCATGGTCCTTACGGAGGCCCCAGCATCCACTAGGACGTTAGAGAAATACACTTTAAGGTAGTTTCTTGCCTGCGATCTGCAGGGTCCTTAAGGGCCGCTGTGTCAGGAGACGGTAGCGCCACTTTCTTGGACAAGCGTGTCAGGGCTTTGTCCACAGTGGGGGGTGATTCCCAAATCTCCCTGTCCTGCTTAGGGAAAGGGTATGCCATATAAATTCTTTTGGGGATCTGCGGTCTCTTATCCGGAGTCTCCCAAGCGTTTCCAAAGAATTCATTTAATGCATGAGATGTGGGAAAGTTAATAATCTGTTTCTTTTCCTTAAACATGTGTACCCTTGTGTCGGGGACCGAGGGTTCATCCACAATATGCAACACATCCCTTATTGCCACAATCATACACTGAATGGTTTTAGTCACCCTAGGGTGCAATTTTATTTTGTCATAGTCGACACTGGAATCAGAATCCGTGTCGGTAGTAGTGTCTTGTGTTAAGGGACGCTTTTGAGACCCCGACGGGCCCTGTGAGTCGGTCCAATCTGAGGACTGACCCCCTGATGTCCCCCCTAAATCAGCCTTATCAAGCTTTTTATGTAAAGATGCCACACTTGCATTCAACATATGCCACATGTCCATCCAATCTGAAGTCGGCACAACCGACGGGGACACACCACTCATTTGCTCCACTTCCTCCTCCTTGGAAAAGCCTTCCGCTTCAGACATGTCGACACCCCACACACACAGGGATTAACCTATAAGGGGACAAAACCCCAACCAGGCCCTTAGGAGAGACAGAGAGAGAGTATGCCAGCACACACCCAGCGCTTAATAACACTGGAAAAATAAGACCAGATAGCGCTTTATATATATATATATATATATATATATATATATATATATATATATAATGACCAGATTCCCACTCACTGCGCTCAAAATGCCCCCCTCCTCTTTTTTCCAGCCTGAATGTTCAGCAGGGGAGAGACCAGAGAGCCAGCGTTTTCCTCATGCAGCTTCTGTGGAGAAAATGGCGCTGGTTAGTGCTGAGGATCAAGCCCCGCCCACCCGACGGCGGGCTTCGGTCCCGGAGATTTTTTTATAGAAAATGGCGGGGGATCGTAGAATTACTGGCCAGCAGTCTAATCTACCTTGTCAGTGCCCAAATGTGAGGTTTATTGCTGCCCAGGGCACCCCCCCTGCGCCCTGCACCCTTCAGTGCTGCTCTGTGTGTGTGACTGGGAGCAATGGCGCGCAGCTTACCGCTGCGCGCCTTACCTCATGAAGATCTGATGTCTTCTGCCGCCTGATGTCTTCTGCCTTCTCATACTCACCCGGCTTCTATCTTCGGCATCTGTGAGGAGGACGGCGGCGCGGCTCCGGGACGAACCCCAGGTGAGACCTGTGTTCCGACTCCCTCTGGAGCTAATGGTGTCCAGTAGCCTTAGAAACAGAGCCCAACTTTACAAGCCAGCTCTGCTTCTCTCTCCTCGGTCCCACGATGCAGGGAGCCTGTTGACAACAGGACTCCCTGAAAATAAAAAACCTAACAAAATTCTTTTTCCACAGAAACTCTGGAGAGCTCTCTGCAGTGCACCCATTCTCCTCTGGGTACAGTTCTCTAACTGAGGTCTGGAGGACGGGCATAGAGGGAGGAGCCAGTGCACACCCATAGTCAAAGTTCTTTTTAGGTGCCCTATCTCCTGCGGAGCCCGTCTATACCCCATGGTCCTTACGGAGTCCCCAGCATCCTCTAGGACGTAAGAGAAACATCTTTTATTGCAATAATCATATAATGAATACTCTTGGCCACCCTTGGGTGTAACCTTGCATCATCATAGTCGACACTGGAGTCAGAATCCGTGTCGGTATCAGTGTCAGCTATCTGGGAAAGGGGACGTTTATGAGACCCCGAAGGGCCCTGTGACACAGTCAAAGCCATGGATTGACTCCCTGCTTTTTGCCTGGACTCTGCTTTGTCCAATTTTTTATGTAATAAATTCACATTTGTATTTAAAACATTCCACATATCCAACCAATCAGGTGTCAGTGGTGCCGACGGAGACACTACAATCATCTGCTCTGCCTACTCCCTAGACGAGCCTTCCGCTTCAGATATGACGAAACACACATACTGACACCCCCACACACACTGGGATATACAAATATGGGGACAGCCCCCCAATAAGGCCCTTTGGAGAGACAGAGAGAGAGTATGCCAGCACACACCCAGCGCCACTGGACACTGGAAACAAGTCCCAGTCTGTACAGCGCTTTTATAGATATATTATACACTTTCTGCGCCAAATAAATGTGCCTGTGCCCCCCCCCCCCCCTCGTTTTTGCCCTCTGTACTTGTGTTCAGCAGGGGAGAGTCCGGGAGCAGCTTCTCTGCAGCTTGCTGTGGAGAAAATGGCGCTGGTTAGTGCTGGAGGATCAAGCTCCACCCCCTCGACGGCGGGCTTCGGTTCCGCTCAAATTCTTTATACTGGCGGGGGTTTTGTAATATACTGCCTCCGCAGTACCTGTTATTCGTGCCAGTGTCCCTTGAGGTAATTATTGCTGCCCAGGGCGCCCCCCCTGCGCCCTGCACCCTTACAGTGCCGCTAGTGTGTGTGAGTGTGGGAGCAATGGCGCGCAGCGTGACCGCTGCGCGGTACCTCAGTGAAGATCTGAAGTCTTCTGCCGCCTGTGAAGTCTTCTTTCTTCTTATACTCACCCGGCTTCTATCTTCCGGCTCTGTGAGGAGGACGGTGGCGCGGCTCCGGGACGAACAGCGAGGACGACACCTGTGTTCCGACCCTCTGGAGCTAATGGTGTCCAGTAGCCTAAGAAGCAGAGCACATCAGTCCAGGAAAGTAGGTCTGCTTCTCTCCCCTCAGTCCCACGAAGCAGGGAGCCTGTTGCCAGCAGTGCTCCCTGAAAATAAAAAACCTAACAAAAGTCTTTTCAGAGAAACTCAGTAGAGCTCCCCTGCAGTGCATCCAGTCTCCTCTGGGCACAGGATCTACTGAGGTCTGGAGGAGGAGCCAGTGCACACCCATTCTAAAGTCTTAGAGTGCCCATGTCTCCTGCGGAGCCCGTCTATACCCCATGGCCCTTACGGAGTCCCCAGCATCCTCTAAGACGTAAAAGAAATAATAATTTATTGCTATGTACAGACACAAACCTTACAGTCATATTAGACTGTCCCATCGCATGGCGAGTAAACTTCGGGCGCGGTGCCTCGCTGCGCTCGGCACACTATTATATTCCACCTCCAGGTACACTGGGACGGTAAAGTATTAACAAGTCTGTTTCAATTAAAAAAAAAACATGTCGACTTTTTGACTTGTCTGTACGTTAAATGTCGGTATTTTGACCATGTCGAGATTTTGACCGTCGGTCAATGGTTGTCGATATTTTGACCATCAGGATTTTGATTGTAGGTAAATTGACCACATCCCATATTATATATATATATATATATATATATATATATATATACCTACAAGTGGTGCAGCCCAAGCACTTGTATTACCATTTACCGGCACCTGGGCATTACACACCTCTTTGGATTATAGGAGTGCCAGTCCTTGTTTGTTTCTTAGATAGATAGATAGATAGATAGATAGATAGATAGATAGATAGATAGATAGATAGATAGATAGAGATAGTTTTTAGAAAGGCACTCAATTCATATCAAAACGTATCTTCTGGTTCATACATTTTGGCCCAGGACGGGTTCAGGAACCCAGTTCCTGCTTATGTCCTATTTAATGGGAGGTTCAGTAACTCGGTTCTCGCTGAATAATAGCGCTGGTTCTCGCCCTACGCTGCCACATTCTGATAACACGTGAAATGACAGATACACAAGTCGCACTGCACAGACGGTCATGGGAATGAATGACTGCCTGATGTATGGCCGTGTATAACCTGGTGACGTCAGGTGCTTGTACTGTCCGAGAACGTGTCACGTCCCTGATTTACGCGCTGACAGCGGCGGCATTACACTGCTGAGGGAACCTGGTGTACCGCAGTCACACACAGATCTTGTCAGAGACTTGTAATCAGTCCAGGCCCGGATTCTCACATTATCTGGAACACAAACTAAGCTGTACACATGGCTCTCCAGGGATTTGGTCCTGGCTTGTCAGGGAATGATGTATCCTGCCTCTGACAAATGCCCACAGTCCATCCCAGGCCCCCCCCCCCGGGATCCGGATAACAAGCTGCACGCTCCGACCGCTACATAAACGGATGTTCTTATACAAGTCTAATAAATCAGAAGTTTCCCGGGCTGGGAGAGTTACACAAGAACATGGGACACAGGGGGTCATTCTGACCTGATTGCTCGCTGCAGTTAGTCGTAGAGCAGCGATCAGGTCAGAACTGCGCATGCGCCGGCGCCGCAGAGTGCCAGTGCATGGCTGACAGCCGACGGCTGTTGTTGCCTAGCAATCGCCTCTGCCTGATTGACAGGCAGAGGCGGTCGCTGGGCGGGAGGGGGTGGCACGGCGGTGTTTGGCCATTTTGTGGCCGCGGTCTGGCCAACTCAGGCGTGGTCGAAGCTTGCGCGGGGCGGGCCGCAGCGGCTGCATGATGTCACATGTAGCCGCTGCGACCTGGGCAGCGACGAGTAGCTCCCGGCCAGCACGCAAAAGCTGCGCTGGCTGGGAGCTACTCCTGAAGTGCAAAAGCATCACCGCTGTGCGATGCTTTTGCACTTCTGCGACGGGGCAGGGACTGACTAGCCTGTGCTGAGCGTCCCCCCGCATGTCTGTGTTCCTGATCGTACGATCACTCTGAATCCCCCCCACAATACGCACTGTAACTTGTATGCCACCTGACCAACCAGTATAATATTCTGTCTACATTACAAGCACACGTAAGCGACCGTTACATCACTGCTGCAGTCGCACCAAACAGCCCCTCCCAGCGCACTAGTCCCGAGAAGCTCTGCTCGCGTCTTAGTACACATGTGAGTGTGCGACTGCGTGTGTATACAGAGCACAATGGAACTGGTATTGGAGAAGAGCCGCGGCCGCTGCATTGTGGTGCTTTATACACAGATTCAGAGACCCATTAACATACAATATAGAACATTACTCAGCGCAGTCTGCTGGAGCGTCGCCTGGAGACTATTTTCAGCAACAAAATAAAACACTCAACGCTGGCATAGTTGCACGGGATCTGGCGGCTTACTCGTGCCAGGTATCTCACGCTGCGTGGCGTATTGAGGCTGGATACATGAAGACACAACTGTAACGTGTCTGACAATAACTATAACACAGGAGACCTCTGTACACTGTATAACACACTGAGGAAGGTTAATGCGCAGCTGGAGCGTTATCGCATGCTGCATGGGAAACCGGTTCCATACGTGGTAAATAAGAATGCCCCCAGTACCCGAATAATATCCGGTACTCTGACAATTATACATACGTATGTACAGTATGTATGTACGGTATGTCTGTGCAGTATGTCTGTATGTACAGTATGTCTGTATGTATGTACAGTATGTATGTACAGTATGTCTGTATGTATGTACAGTATGTCTGTAGGTATGTACAGTATGTATGTGCAGTATGTCTGTAGGTATGTACAGTATGTATGTGCAGTATGTCTGTATGTATGTGCAGTATGTCTGTCTGTATGTATGTACAGTATGTATGTGCAGTATGTCTGTGCAGTATGTCTGTGCAGTATGTCTGTGTATGTATGTACGGTATGTCTGTGCAGTATGTCTGTATGTATGTACAGTATGTATGTGCAGTATGTCTGTGCAGTATGTCTGTGCAGTATGTCTGTGTATGTATGTACGGTATGTCTGTGCAGTATGTCTGTAGGTATGTACAGTATGCATGTGCAGTATGTCAGTATGTATGTACAGTATGTCTGTAGGTATGTACAGTATGCATGTGCAGTATGTCTGTATGTATGTACAGTATGTATGTGCAGTATGTCTGTAGGTATGTACAGTATGTATATACGGTATGTCTGTGCAGTATGTCTGTAGGTATGTACAGTATGTATATACGGTATGTCTGTGCAGTATGTCTGTAGGTATGTACAGTATGTCTGTATGTATGTACAGTATGTATGTGCAGTATGTCTGTAGGTATGTACAGTATGTCTGTATGTATGTACAGTATGTTTGTGCAGTATGTCTGTCTGTATGTATGTACAGTATGTATGTGCAGCATGTCTGTATGTACAGTATGTGCAATATGTATGTACAGTATGTCTGTAGGTATGTATAGTATGTCTGTATGTACAGTATGTATGTGCAGTATGTCTGTCTAGTATGTTTGTTCAGTGTCTGCCTGTATGTACAGTATATCTGTATGTATGTACAGTATGTCTGCAAGTACAATATGTCTGTACAGTATGTCTACATTTACAGTATGTGCAGTATATACAGTATGTATGTGCAGTATATACAGTATGTATGTGCAGTATATACAGTATGTATGTGCAGTATGTCTGTCTGTATGTACAGTATGTCTGTAGGTATGTACAGTATGTCTGTATGTACAGTATGTATGTGCAGTAGGTCTGTCTGTATAGTATGTTTGTGCAGTGTCTGTCTGTATGTACAGTATGTATGTGCAGTATGTCTGTATGTACAGTATGTGCAATAATAAGATTTTACTTACCGGTAAATCTATTTCTCGTAGTCCGTAGTGGATGCTGGGGACTCCGTAAGGACCATGGGGAATGGACGGGCTCCGCAGGAGACAGGGCACTTTAAGAAATAATTTGGATACTGGTGTGCTCTGGCTCCTCCCTCTATGTCCCTCCTCCAGACCTCAGTTAGAGAAACTGTGCCCGGAAGAGCTGACAGTACAAGGAAAGGATTTTGGAATCCAGGGCAAGACTCATACCAGTCACACCAATCACACCGTATAACTTGTGATAAACTTACCCAGTTAACAGTATGAACAACAACGGAGCATCAGATCAACCCTGATGCAACCAAACATAACCCTTATTTAAGCAATAACTATATACAAGTATTGCAGAAGAAGTCCGCACTTGGGACGGGCGCCCAGCATCCACTACGGACTACGAGAAATAGATTTAACGGTAAGTAAAATCTTATTTTCTCTAACGTCCTAGTGGATGCTGGGGACTCCGTAAGGACCATGGGGATTATACCAAAGCTCCCAAACGGGCGGGAGAGTGCGGATGACTCTGCAGCACCAAATGAGCAAACACAAGGTCCTCCTCAGCCAGGGTATCAAACTTGTAAAACTTTGCAAAAGTGTTCGAACCTGACCAAGTAGCTGCTCGGCAAAGCTGTAATGCCAAGACCCCTCGGGCAGCCGCCCAAGAAGAGCCCACCTTCCTTGTGGAGTGGGCTTTTACTGATTTTGGAAGCGGCAATCCAGCCGCAGAATGAGCCTGCTGAATCGTGTTACAGATCCAGCGAGCAATAGTTTGCTTTGAAGCAGGTGCCCCAAGCTTGTTGGATGCATACAGGATAAACAGCGACTCCGTTTTCCTGACTCTAGCCGTTCTGGCTACATAAACCTTCAAAGCCCTGACCACATCTAGTAACTCGGAATCCTCCAAATCACGAGTAGCCACAGGCACCACAATAGGTTGGTTCATATGAAAGGATGACACCACTTTTGGCAGAAATTGTAGACGGGTCCGCAATTCTGCCCTGTCCATATGGAAAACCAGATAGGGGCTTTTATGTGACAAAGCCGCTAATTCTGACACACGCCTAGCTGACGCCAAGGCTAATAGCATGACCACCTTCCACGTGAGAAATTTTAACTCCACGGTTTTGAGTGGCTCAAACCAGTGTGACTTCAGGAAACTCAACACCACGTTAAGATCCCAAGGTGCCACTGGAGGCACAAAAGGGGGCTGAATATGCAGCACTCCCTTTACAAACGTCTGGACTTCAGGAAGAGAAGCCAGTTCTTTTTTAAAGAAAATGGATAGAGCCGAAATCTGGACCTTAATGGAACCCAATTTCAGGCCCAAAGTCACTCCCGACTGTAGGAAGTGAAGGAAACGGCCCAGCTGGAATTCCTCCGTAGGGGCATTCCTGGCCTCACGCCAAGCAACATATTTTCGCCATATACGGTGATAATGTTTAGCCGTCACATCCTTCCTAGCCTTAATCAGCATAGGAATAACCTCATCCGGAATGCCTTTTTCTGCTAGGATCCGGCGTTCAACCGCCATGCCGTCAAACGCAGCCGCGGTAAGTCTTGGAACAGACAGGGCCCCTGTTGCAGCAAGTCCTGTCTTAGAGGTAGAGGCCATGGGTCCTCTGTGAGCATTTCTTGCAGATCCGGATACCAAGTCCTTCTTGGCCAATCCGGAACAATGAGCTTTTGTAGCTCTTTTTCTTATGATTCTCAGCACCTTTGGTATGAGAGGAAGAGGAGGAAATACATAAACCGGCTGGAACACCCACGGTGTCACTAGTGCGTCTACAGCTATCGCCTGAGGGTCTCTTGACCAGGCGCAATATCTCTGTAGCTTTTTGTTGAGGCGGGATGCCATCATGTCCACCTGTGGCAGTTCCCACCGCCTTGCAATCTGCGTGAAGACTTCTTGATGAAGTCCCCACTCTCCCGGGTCGAGGTCGTGCCTGCTGAGGAAGTCTGCTTCCCAGTTGTCCACTCCCGGAATGAACACTGCTGACAGTGCTCTTACGTGATTCTCCGCCCAGCGAAGAATTCTGGTGGCTTCCGCCATCGCCACCCTGCTCCTTGTGCCGCCTTGGCGGTTTACATGAGCCACTGCGGTGATGTTGTCTGACTGAATCAGCACCGATTGGTCACGAAGCAGGGTCTCCGCTTGACTTAGGGCGTTGTATATGGCCCTTAGTTCCAGGATATTGATGTGAAGACAAGTCTCCTGACTTGACCACAGACCTTGGAAATTTCTTCCCTATGTGACTGCCCCCCAACCTCGGAGGCTTGCATCTGTGGTCACCAGGACCCAGTCCTGAATGCCGAATCTGCGGCCCTCTAGAAGGTGAGCACTCTGCAGCCACCACAGGCCCTGGGGGATAGGGTGATCAGCCGATGCATCTGTAGATGTGATCCGGACCACTTGTCCAACAAATCCCATTGAAAGGTCCTCGCATGGAACCTGCCGAAGGGTATGGCCTCGTATGATGCCACCATCTTTCCCAGGACTCGCGTGCAGTGATGCACCGACACCTGTTTTGGTTTTAATAGGCCTCTGACCAGTGTCATGAGCTCCTGAGCCTTCTCCATCGGAAGATAGACCCTCTTCTGGTCTGTGTCCAGAATCATGCCCAGGAAGGGCAGACGATTGTAGGAATCAACTGCGACTTTGGGATATTTAGAATCCAGCCGTGCTGTTGTAACACTTCCCGAGAGCATGCTACGCTGATCAGCAACTGCTCTCTGGACCTCGCCTTTATGAGGAGATCGTCCAAGTATGGGATAATTGTGACCCCTTGCTTTCGCAGAAGCACCATCATTTATTTGGACGAGGAACAGTGAGGGGTGTATCTCGGGACAGGAGACTTTAAGCTGATATGCACAGTGCGGTGGTGCTGGGCCATACAGCCTAGGACCCCAGCTACCTTCTTAAGCTAGCCCACCGCAGCTACGGACTATGGTGAGAGATTGTTTTCCATTTAAGGAGGACTCAAAGCACTAAAAGCACTTTTACTAAGTCACCTGGTTCCCATCTACCTCACCCCAACTTGCACTTTTGTTTTTATTGTATATTATGTACCATACCCAGTCTGGGATTGTGTTTTAATAAAACATTGAGTTTTTTGTGTATTCAAAATTTGCACATGTTGGTTCTATCATTTAGTACCAAAAAGTACTAATTAGCATCTATGAATATTGTGCGCCAGGGGTCCTGTATTACCTCTTTTCTGTTAGCACCATCATTTCCGCCATTAGCTTGGTAAATATTCTCGGTGCCGTGGAGAGACCAAACGGCAACGTCTGGAATTGGTAATGACAATCCTGTACCACAAATCTGAGGTACGCCTGATGAGGTGGATAAATGGGGACATGAAGGTATGCATCCTTTATGTCCAGAAACACCATAAAATCCCCCCCTTCCAGGCTTGCGATGACCGTTCTGAGCGATTCCATCTTGAACTTGAACCTTTTCAGGTATATGTTCAGGGATTTTAAATTTAATATGGGTCTGACCGAACCGTCCGGTTTCGGTACCACAAACATGGTCGAATAATAACCCTTTCCTTGTTGAAGGAGGGGAACCTTGACCACCACCTGTTGAAGATACAATTTGTGAATTGCAGCTAACACTATTTCCCTCTCTAAGGGGGAAGCTGGCAGGGCCGATTTGAGGTATCGGTGAGGGGGCATCTCTTCGAATTCCAGCTTGTATCCCTGAGACACAATCTCTATCGCCCAGGGATCCACCTGGGAGTGAACCCACTTGTGGCTGAAATTTCGGAGACGCGCCCCCACCGGGCATAGCTCCGCCTGTGGAGCCCCAGCGTCATGCGGTGGATTTAGTGGAAGCCGGGGAGGACTTCTGTTCCTGGGAACTAGCTGTATTGTGCAGCTTCTTTCCTCTACCCCTGCCTCTGGCAAGAAAGGACGCACCTCGGACTTTCTTGCCTTTTTGTGATCGAAAGGACTGCATTTGGTAATACGGTGCTTTCTTAGGTTGTGAGGGAACATATGGCAAAATTTTTTACTTTCCAGCCGTAGCTGTGGAGACCAGGTCCGAGAGACCCTCCCCAAACAACTCCTCACCCTTGTAAAGTAAAACCTCCATGTGCCTTTTTGAGTCGGCATCTCCTGTCCATTGCCGAGTCCACAGGACCCTTCTGGCAGAAATCGACATTGCATTTATTCTAGAGCCCAGTAGGCTAATGTCTCTTTGAGCATCTCTCATATATAGGACAGCGTCTTTTATATGCCCCAGGGTCAGTAATATAGTATCCTTGTCCAAGGTATCAAGTTCCTCAGACAAGGTATCTGTCCATGCTGCTACAGCACTACACATCCAGGCCGACGCAATCGCCGGTCTTAGTAAGGTACCTGAATGTGTATAAATGGACTTCAGGATACCCTCCTGCTTTTTATCCGCAGCATCTTTTAGGGTGGCCATATCCTGTGACGGCAGGGCTACCCTCTTGGATAAGCGTGTTAAAGCTTGGTCTACCCTAGGGGAGGATTCCCAGCGTAACCTGTCCGTTGGCGGGAAAGGATACGCTATAAGCATCCGTTTGGAAATCTGCAGTTTTCTATCTGGAGATTCACAAGCCTTTTCACATAACTCATTTAACTCATGTAACGGATGGCTTTAGCCATTTTAGGCTGTAACTTTGCATCATCGCCATCGACACTGGAGTCAGAATCCGTGTCAACAATTTGGGATAGTGGGCGCTTCTGAGACCCTGACGGCCTCTGCGACATAGGATCAGGCATGGGCTGAGACCCCGGCTGTCCCACGGCATCAGCTTTATCCAACCTGTTATGCAAGGAAGTAACATTATCATTAAAAACATTCCACATATCCATCCAATCGGGTGTCGGCGCCGTCGGCGGCGACCCCACATTCATTTGTTCCCGCTCTGTTTCCACATAGCCTTCCTTGTCAAACATGCCGACACAAGCGTACCGACACATCACACACACAGGGGATGCTCTATTTGAAGACAGTTCCCCCACAAGGCCTTTTGGAGAGACAGAGAGAGAGTATTCCAGCACACACCCCAGCGCTATATGTTCCAGGAATCACACAGTAACTTCGTGTTAACCCAGTAGCTGCTGTATATACTGTTTTTGCGCCAAATTTATGTGCCCCCCCTCTCCTTTTTACCCTCTTCTACCGTGATTCTGCAGGGGAGAGCCTGGGGAGCTTCCTCTCAGCGGAGCTGTGGAGAGAAAATGGCGCTGGTGAGTGCTGAGGAAGAAGCCCCGCCCCCTCAGCGGCGAGCTTCTGTCCTGCGTTTCTGTGTAAAAATATGGCGGGGGCCCATGCATATATACAGTGCCCAACTGTATATATGCCCACTTTTGCCAAGAGGTCTCTAATTGCTGCCCAGGGCGCCCCCCCCTGCGCCCTGCACCCTACAGTGACCGGAGTATGTGGGTTTAGTGTGGGAGAAATGGCGCACAACTGCAGTGCTGTGCGCTGCCTCATATGAAGACTGGAGTCTTCTGCCGCCGATTTCGAAGTCTTCTTGCTTCTGTCACCGGCTTCTGTCTTCCGGCTCTGCGAGGGGGACGGCGGCGCGGCTCCGGGATCGGACGACCAAGGGTGCGATCTTGTGTACGATCCCTCTGGAGCTAATGGTGTCCAGTAGCCTAAGAAGCAGGACCTATCTTCAGTGAGTAGAGCTGCTTCTCTCCCCTCAGTCCCACGTAGCAGAGAGTCTGTTGCCAGCAGATCTCTCTGAAAATAAAAAACCTAACAAAATACTTTCTTTTTAGCAAGCTCGGGAGAGCTCACTAAACAGCACCCAGCTCGTCCGGGCACAGATTCAAACTGAGGTCTGGAGGAGGGACATAGAGGGAGGAGCCAGAGCACACCAGTATCCAAATTCTTTCTTAAAGTGCCCTGTCTCCTGCGGAGCCCGTCTATTCCCCATGGTCCTTACGGAGTCCCCAGCATCCACTAGGACGTTAGAGAAATTTATGTACCATATGTCTGTAGGTATGTACAGTATGTCGGTATGTACAGTATGCATGTGCAGTATGTCTGTCTGTATGTATGTACAGTATGTCTGTATGTATGTACAGTATGTCTGCATGTACAGTATGTCTGTGCAATATGTACGTACAGTATGTCTGTATGTATGTATGTATGTATGTACAGTGTACAATATGCATGTGCAGTATGTCTGTACAGTATGTATGTGCAGTATATACAGTATTTACTGTATGTACAGTATGTATGTGCAGTATGTCTGTCTGTATAAACAGTATGTATGTGCAGTATGTCTGTATGTACAGTATGTACAGTATGTATGTATAGTATGTACGTACGTACGTACGTATGCGAGTGTGTATTAAACGATAAGAACAAGAGGGCGCTCCAAAGTGCAAAAAAATATTATTGTAAAAGAACAAGCTACGTGTATATAATGGGTGGTAAGCAATAATACATTCGTACGAGAAATGATACAATAATAAGAATTTACTCACCGGTAATTCTATTTCTCGTAGTCCGTAGTGGATGCTGGGAACTCCGTAAGGACCATGGGGAATAGACGGGCTCCGCAGGAGACTGGGCACTCTAAAGAAAAGATTAGGTACTATCTGGTGTGCACTGGCTCCTCCCTCTATGCCCCTCCTCCAGACCTCAGTTAGGGAAACTGTGCCCGGAAGAGCTGACACAATAAGGAAAGGATTTGGAATCCCGAGTAAGACTCATACCAGCCACACCAATCACACCGTACAACTCGTGATACTATACCCAGTTAACAGTATGAACAACAACTGAGCCTCACTAACAGATGGCTCATAACAATAACCCTTTAGTTAGGCAATAACTATATACAAGTATTGCAGACAATCCGCACTTGGGATGGGCGCCCAGCATCCACTACGGACTACGAGAAATAGAATTACCGGTGAGTAAATTCTTATTTTCTCTGACGTCCTAGTGGATGCTGGGAACTCCGTAAGGACCATGGGGATTATACCAAAGCTCCCAAACGGGCGGGAGAGTGCGGATGACTCTGCAGCACCGAATGAGCAAACTCAAGGTCCTCCTCAGCCAGGGTATCAAACTTGTAGAATTTTGCAAACGTGTTTGATCCGACTAGGTAGCAGCTCGGCAAAGTTGTAAAGCAGAGACCCCTCGGGCAGCCGCCCAAGAAGAGCCCACCTTCCTCGTGGAATGGGCTTTGACTGATTTAGGATGCGGCAGTCCAGCCGCAGAATGTGCAAGTTGAATCGTGGAGCAGATCCAGCGAGCAATAGTCTGCTTAGAAGCAGGAGCACCCAGCTTGTTGGGTGCATGCAGGATAAACAGCGAGTCAGTCTTTCTGACTCTAGCCATCCTGGAAACATAGATTTTCAGGGCCCGGACTACGTCCAGCAACTTGGAGGCCTCCAAGTCCCGAGAAGCCGCAGGCACCACAATAGGTTGGTTCAAATGAAACGCTGATACCACCTTAGGGAGGAATTGGGGACGCGTCCTCAATTCTGCTCTGTCCATATGGAAAATCAGATAGGGGCTTTTACAGGACAAAGCCGCCAATTCTGACACCCGCCTAGCCGAAGCCAAGGCCAAAAGCATGACCACTTTCCACGTGAGATATTTTAATTCCACGGTCTGAAGTGGCTCAAACCAATGTGATTTTAGGAAATCCAACACAACGTTGAGATCCCAAGGTGCCACCGGGGCACAAAAGGGGGCTGAATGTGCAGCACTCCCTTAACAAACGTCTGAACTTCAGGCAGTGAAGCCAGTTCTTTTTGAAAGAAAATAGACAGGGCCGAAATCTGGACTTTAATGGAACCCAATTTTAGGCCCATAGTCAGTCCTGACTGTAGGAAGTGCAGAAAACGACCCAGCTGAAATTCTTCTGTGGGGGCCTTCATAGCCTCACACCAAGCAACATATTTTCGCCATATGCGGTGATAATGCTTTGCTGTCACATCTTTCCTAGCTTTTATCAGCGTAGGAATGACTTCAACCGGAATGCCCTTTTCCATCAGGATCCGGCGTTCAACCGCCATGCCGTCACACGCAGCCGCGGTAAGTCTTGGAACAGACAGGGCCCCTGCTGTAGCAGGTCCTGTCTGAGAAGCAGAGGCCAAGGGTCCTCTGAGATCATTTCTTGCAGTTCCGGGTACCAAGTCCGTCTTGGCCAATCCGGAACGATGAGTATAGTTCTTACTCCTCTCTTTCTTATTATCCTCAGCACCTTTGGTATGAGAGGAAGAGGAGGGCACACATAAACCGACTGGTACACCCACGGTGTCACTAGAGCGTCCACAGCTATTGCTTGAGGGTCCCTTGACCTGGCGCAATATCTTTTTAGCTTTTTGTTTAGGCGGGACGCCATCATGTCCACCTGTGGCCTTTCCCAACGGTTTACAATCAGTTGGAAGACTTATGGATGAAGTCCCCACTCTCCCGGGTGGAGGTCGTGCCTGCTGAGGAAGTCTGCTTCCCAGTTGTCGACTCCCGGTATAAACACTGCTGACAGTGCTATCACGTGATTTTCCGCCCATCGGAGAATCCTTGTGGCTTCTGCCATCGCCATCCTGCTTCTTGTGCCGCCCTGTCGGTTTACATGGGCGACCGCCGTGATGTTGTCTGACTGAATCAGCACCGGCTGGTTTTGAAGCAGGGGTCTTGCATGACTTAGGGCATTGTAAATGGCCCTCAGTTCCAGAATATTTATGTGTAGGGAAGCCTCCTGACTCGACCATTGTCCTTGGAAGTTTCTTCCCTGAGTGACTGCCCCCCAACCTCGGAGGCTTGCATCCGTGGTCACCAGGACCCAGTCCTGTATGCCGAATCTGCGGCCCTCGAGAAGATGAGCACTCTGCAGCCACCACAGCAAAGACACCCTGGCCCTCGGGGACAGGGTGATCAGCCGATGCATCTGAAGATGCGATCCGGACCACTTGTCTAACAGATCCCACTGAAAGATATTTGCATGGAATCTGCCGAATGGAATTGCCTCGTAAGCAGCTACCATCTTTCCCAGGACTCACGTGCAGTGATGCACCGACACCTGTTTTGATTTTAGGAGGTCTCTGACCAGAGATGACAACTCCTTGGCCTTCTCCTCCGGGAGAAACACCTTTTTCTGTTCTGTGTCCAGAATCATACCCAGGAACAGCAGACGCGTCGTAGGAACCAGCTGCGACTTTGGAAAATTCAGAATCCAGCCGTGCTGTTGTAGCACTTCCTGAGATAGTGCTACTCCGACCAACAACTGCTCCCTGGACCTCGCCTTTATAAGGAGATCGTCCAAGTATGGGATAATTATAACTCCCTTCTTTCGAAGGAGTATCATCATTTCGGCCATTACTTTGGTAAATACCCTCGGTGCCGTGGACAGACCAAACGGCAACGTCTGGAATTGGTAATGGCAGTCTTGTACCACAAAACGGAGGTACACCTGGTGAGGTGGGTAAATGGGGACATGCAGGTAAGCATCCTTGATGTCCAGTGATACCATGTAATCCCCTTCTTCCAGGCTTGCAATAACCGCCCTGAGCGATTCCATTTTGAACTTGAACCTTCTTATATAAGTGTTCAAGGATTTCAAATTTAGAATGGGTCTCACCGAACCGTCTGGTTTCGGTACCACAAACATTGTGGAATAGTAACCCCTTCTCTGTTGAAGGAGGGGAACTTTTATTATCACCTGCTGGAGGTACAGCTTGTGAATTGCCGCCAGTACTACCTCCCTGTCCTGGGGAGTGGCTGGCAAGGCCGATTTGAGGTAACGGCGAGGGAGAGACGTCTCGAATTCCAGCTTGTATCCCTGAGATACCACTTGTAGAACCCATGGATCCACCTGTGAGCGAACCCACCGGTCGCTGAAGTTCCGGAGACGGGCCCCCACAGCACCTGGCTCCACCAGTGGAGCCCCAGCGTCATGCGGAGGATTTAGTGGAAGCAGGGGAGGATTTTTGTTCTTGGGAACTGGCTATATGGTGCAGCTTTTTCCATCTACCCCTGCCTCTGGGCAGAAAGGACGCACCTTTAACCCGCCTGCCTTTCTTGGGCCGAAAGGACTGTACCTGATAATACGGTGCTTTCTTAGGCTGTGAGGGAACCTGAGGTAAAAATGTCGACTTCCCAGCTGTTGCTGTGGAAACGAGGTCCGAGAGACCATCCCCAAACAATTCCTCACCCTTGTAAGGCAAAACCTCCATGTGCCTTTTAGAATCCGCATCACCTGTCCACTGCCGAGTCCATAATACTCTCCTGGCAGAGATGGACATTGCATTTATTCTAGATGCCAGCCGGCAAATATCCCTCTGTGCATCTCTCATAGATAAGACTACGTCTTTAATATGCTCTATGGTTAGCAATATAGTGTCCCAGTCAAGGGAATCAATGTTATCAGACAGGGAATCAGACCACGCTGCTGCAGCACTGCACATCCATGCTGAAGCAATAGCAGGTCTCAGTATAGTACCTGAGTGTGTATATACAGACTTCAGGATAGCCTCCTGCTTTCTATCCGCAGGCTCCTTTAAGGCGGCCGTATCCTGAGACGGCAGTGCCACCTTTTTTGACAAGCGTGTGAGCGCTTTATCCACCCTCCGGGACGTCTGGCGGGAAAGGGTACGCCATCAGTAACTTTTTAGAAATCACCAGTTTCTTATCGGGGGAAGGCCACGCTTCTTCACACACTTCATTTAACTCATCAGATGGGGGAAAAACCACTGGTTGCTTTTTCTCCCCAAACATAATACCCTTTTTAGTGGTACCTGGGTTAATGTCAGAAATGTGCAACACATTTTTTATTGCCGTAATCATGCAACGGATGCCCCTTGTGGATTGTGTATATGTCTCATCCTCGTCGACACTGGAGTCAGACTCCGTGTCGACATCTGTGTCTGCCATCTGAGGTAGTGGGCGTTTTTGAGCCCCTGATGGCCTTTGAGACGCCTGGGCAGGCACTGGCTGAGAAGCCGGCTGTCCCACGGCCGTTACGTCATCCAGCCTTTTATGTAAGGAGTTGACACTGTCGGTTAATACCTTCCACATATCCATCCACTCTGGTGTCGACCCCGCAGGGGGTGACATCACATTTATCGGCACCTGCTCCGCCTCCACATAAGCCTCCTCATCAAACATGTCGACACAGCCGTACCGACACACCGCACACACACAGGGAATGCACTGACTGAGGACAGGACCCCACAAAGTCCTTTGGGGAGACAGAGAGAGAGTATGCCAGCACACACCACAGCGCTATATAACACAGGGATATTACACTACACAGAGTGATTTTTCCCTATAGCAGCTATAATACACAGTATTGCGCCTAAATTTAGTGTCCCCCCTCTCTTTTTTACCCTATTGAGCCTGGAAACTGCAGGGGAGAGCCTGGGGAGCGTCCTTCCAGCGGAGCTGTGAAGAGAAAATGGCGCCAGTGTGCTGAGGGAGATAGCCCCGCCCCTTTTTCGGCGGGCTTCTCCCGCTCTTTATATTAATATTATGGCAGGGGATTTTTACACATATATAGTTTATTAGACTATATTATGTGTATTTTTGCCATTTTGTAAGGTAATCTAATTGCAGCCCAGGGCGCCCCCCCCAGCGCCCTGCACTCATCAGTGACCGGAGTATGTGGTGTGCATGGGGAGCAATGGCGCACAGCTGCAGTGCTGTGCGCTACCTTAATGAAGACCGGAGTCTTCAGCCGCCGATTTTGTCCTCGGAATCTTCCGTCTTCTGGCTCTGCAAGGGGGACGGCGGCGCGGCTCCGGGACCGGACGACCGAGGACTGGGCCTGTGTTCGATCCCTCTGGAGCTAATGGTGTCCAGTAGCCTTAGAAGCACAAGCTAGCTGCAAGCAGGTAGGTTCGCTTCTCTCCCCTAAGTCCCTCGTAGCAGTGAGTCTGTTGCCAGCAGATCTCACTGAAAATAAAAAACCTAATAAATACTTTCTTTTCTAGTGAGCTCAGGAGAGCCCCTAGTGTGCAACCAGCTCTGGCCGGGCACAGATACTAACCGAGGTCTGGAGGAGGGGCATAGAGGGAGGAGCCAGTGCACACCAGATAGTACCTAATCTTTCTTTTAGAGTGCCCAGTCTCCTGCGGAGCCCGTCTATTCCCCATGGTCCTTACGGAGTTCCCAGCATCCACTAGGACGTCAGAGAAATATAATGCCTATCACTGCGCTCATCAGTCTCTGCAACCTGAGGGACCTCTAGGGAACATTCACCTCTGGCCCCAGGCGAGCGGATCCCCTCCACATATACCGACACAGTAACTGTTACGCTCCGAAATCTAAGCAGGCGTACTGAAGAAGTGTATACTCTACTAGGCGTGCACCGGGTGCCATCTAATGTGTGTTACAGTATTTACTCTTACACCGTGCATTCTAAAATATACGGTATCCGGTCTTTATATCCACACTAAAAAGGGCTACAGTCAATACGTATTGATCTTGTCTACATGTAAAAGGTAGACAAGATCAAAAGGTCGACAGGGTCGCCATGCTAGGGGACGCGGTACACTAATGGGGCTTCTTGTAGCAGAAAAGTGACAAAACACACACAACCTCCCCGCCACTCCCAAAAAGAATCTACCTTTCTTTGTGTTGACCATTTCCATGCCGACTTTATCCGTCGACCCTGTCGACCTTTTCTATGTCGACCTTCTGCCCCTGTCAACTTAATGCGTGTCTACCATTAGTGGTAGACCTATTGACTGTAGACCTCTTTAGTGTAGATCTAACAATTCACACCCAAAATATTACTATAGTGTGCAGTGTGATGTACCGGGAGTATACGTATTACTATAGTGTGCAGTGTGATGTGCCGGGAGTATACGTATTACTATAGTGTGCAGTGTGATGTGCCGGGAGTATACGTATTACTATAGTGTGCAGTGTGATGTACCGGGAGTATGTGTATTGCTACAGTGTGCCGTGTGATGTGACGGGAGTATACGTATTGCTATAGTGTGCAGTGTGATGTACCAGGAGTATGTGTATTGCTACAGTGTGCCGTGTGATGTGACGGGAGTATACGTATTGCTATAGTGTGCAGTGTGATGTATCGGGAGTATATGTATTGCTACAGTGTGCAGTGTGATGTGCCGGGAGTATACGTATTGCTATAGTGTGCAGTGTGATGTACCGGGAGTATGTGTATTGCTACAGTGTGCAGTGTGATGTGCCGGGAGTATACGTATTGCTATAGTGTGCAGTGTGATGTGCCGGGAGTATACGTATTGCTACAGTGTGCAGTGTGATGTGCCGGGAGTATACGTATTGCTATAGTGTGCAGTGTGATGTACCGGGAGTATACGTATTGCTATAGTGTGCAGTGTGATGTATCGGGAGTATATGTATTGCTACAGTGTGCAGTGTGATGTACCGGGAGTATGTGTATTGCTACAGTGTGCAGTGTGATGTGCCGGGAGTATACGTATTGCTATAGTGTGCAGTGTGATGTGCCGGGAGTATACGTATTGCTACAGTGTGCAGTGTGATGTGCCGGGAGTATACGTATTGCTATAGTGTGCAGTGTGATGTACCGGGAGTATACGTATTGCTATAGTGTGCAGTGTGATGTGCCGGGAGTATACGTATTGCTATAGTGTGCAGTGTGATGTGCCGGGAGTATACGTATTGCTATAGTGTGCAGTGTGATGTATCGGGAGTATATGTATTGCTATAGTGTGCAGTGTGATGTGCCGGGAGTATACGTATTGCTATAGTGTGCAGTGTGATGTACCGGGAGTATGTGTATTGCTACAGTGTGCAGTGTGATGTGCCGGGAGTATACGTATTGCTATAGTGTGCAGTGTGATGTGCCGGGAGTATACGTATTGCTACAGTGTGCAGTGTGATGTGCCGGGAGTATACGTATTGCTATAGTGTGCAGTGTGATGTACCGGGAGTATACGTATTGCTATAGTGTGCAGTGTGATGTATCGGGAGTATATGTATTGCTACAGTGTGCAGTGTGATGTACCGGGAGTATGTGTATTGCTACAGTGTGCAGTGTGATGTGCCGGGAGTATACGTATTGCTATAGTGTGCAGTGTGATGTGCCGGGAGTATACGTATTGCTACAGTGTGCAGTGTGATGTGCCGGGAGTATACGTATTGCTATAGTGTGCAGTGTGATGTACCGGGAGTATACGTATTGCTATAGTGTGCAGTGTGATGTGCCGGGAGTATACGTATTGCTATAGTGTGCAGTGTGATGTGCCGGGAGTATGCTTATTGCTATAGTGTACAGTGTGATGTGCCGGGAGTATACGTATTGCTATAGTGTGCAGTGTTATATGCCGGGAGTATACGTATTGCTATAGTGTGCAGTGTGATGTACCGGGAGTATGTGTATTGCTATAGTGTGCAGTGTGATGTACCGGGAGTATGTGTATTACTATAGTGTGCAGTGTGATGTACCGGGAGTATACGTATTGCTATAGTGTGCCGTGTGATGTGCCGGGAGTATACGTATTGCTATAGTGTGCAGTGTGATGTACCGGGAGTATACGTATTGCTATAGTGTGTCGTATCATGTGCCGGGAGTATACGTATTGCTATAGTGTGCCGTGTTATATGCCAGGAGTATACGTATTGCTATAGTGTGCACTGTTATATGCCAGGAGTATACGTATTGCTATAGTGTGCCGTATGATGTGCCGGGAGTATACGTATTGCTATAGTGTGCAGTGTGATGTACCGGGAGTATACGTATTGCTATAGTGTGCAGTGTGATGTACCAGGAGTATACGTATTGCTATAGTGTGCCGTGTGATGTGCCGGGAGTATACGTATTGCTATAGTGTGCCGTGTTATATGCCGGGAGTATACGTATTGCTATAGTGTGCAGTGTGTTGTGCCGGGAGTATACGTATTGCTATAGTGTGCAGTGTGATGTGCCGGGAGTATACGTATTGCTATAGTGTGCCGTGTTATATGCCAGGAGTATACGTATTGCTATAGTGTGCAGTGTGATGTGCCGGGAGTATACGTATTGCTATAATGTGCAGTGTGATGTGCCGGGAGTATACGTATTGCTATAGTGTGCAGTGTGATGTGCCGGGAGTATACGTATTGCTATAGTGTGCCGTGTTATATGCCGGGAGTATATGTATTGCTATAGTGTGCAGTGTGATGTGCCGGGAGTATACGTATTGCTATAGCGTGCAGTGTGATGTACCGGGAGTATACGTATTGCTATAGTGTGCAGTGTGATGTGCCGGGAGTATACGTATTGCTATAGTGTGCCGTGTGATGTGCCGGGAGTATACGTATTGCTATAGTGTGCAGTGTGATGTACCGGGAGTATACGTATTGCTATAGTGTGCCGTGTTATATGCCAGGAGTATATGTATTGCTATAGTGTGCAGTGTGATGTACCGGGAGTATACGTATTGCTATAGTGTGCAGTGTGATGTGCCGGGAGTATACGTATTGCTATAGTGTGCAGTGTGATGTGCCGGGAGTATACGTATTGCTATAGTGTGCCGTGTTATATGCCGGGAGTATACGTATTGCTATAGTGTGCAGTGTGATGTGCCGGGAGTATACGTATTGCTATAGTGTGCAGTGTGATGTGCCGGGAGTATACGTATTGCTATAGTGTGCAGTGTTATATGCCAGGAGTATACGTATTGCTATAGTGTGCCGTGTTATATGCCAGGAGTATACGTATTGCTAGTGTGCAGTGTTATATGCCAGGAGTATACGTATTGCTAGTGTGCAGTGTTATATGCCAGGAGTATACGTATTGCTATAGTGTGCAGTGTGATGTACCGGGAGTATGCTTATTGCTATAGTGTGCAGTGTGATGTGCCGGGAGTATACGTATTGCTATAGTGTGCAGTGTGATGTGCCGGGAGTATGCTTATTGCTATAGTGTGCAGTGTGATGTGCCGGGAGTATACGTATTGCTATAGTGTGCAGTGTTATATGCCGGGAGTATACGTATTGCTATAGTGTGCAGTGTGATGTGCCGGGAGCATACGTATTGCTATAGTGTGCCGTGTTATATGCCAGGAGTATACGTATTGCTATAGTGTGCCGTGTTATATGCCGGGAGTATACGTATTGCTATAGTGTGCAGTGTGTTGTGCCGGGAGTATACGTATTGCTATAGTGTGCAGTGTGATGTGCCGGGAGTATACGTATTGCTATAGTGTGCCGTGTTATATGCCAGGAGTATACGTATTGCTATAGTGTGCAGTGTGATGTGCCGGGAGTATACGTATTGCTATAGTGTGCAGTGTGATGTGCCGGGAGTATACGTATTGCTATAGTGTGCAGTGTGATGTGCCGGGAGTATACGTATTGCTATAGTGTGCCGTGTTATATGCCGGGAGTATATGTATTGCTATAGTGTGCAGTGTGATGTGCCGGGAGTATACGTATTGCTATAGTGTGCAGTGTGATGTACCGGGAGTATACGTATTGCTATAGTGTGCAGTGTGATGTGCCGGGAGTATACGTATTGCTATAGTGTGCCGTGTGATGTGCCGGGAGTATACGTATTGCTATAGTGTGCAGTGTGATGTACCGGGAGTATACGTATTGCTATAGTGTGCCGTGTTATATGCCAGGAGTATATGTATTGCTATAGTGTGCAGTGTGATGTACCGGGAGTATACGTATTGCTATAGTGTGCAGTGTGATGTGCCGGGAGTATACGTATTGCTATAGTGTGCAGTGTGATGTGCCGGGAGTATACGTATTGCTATAGTGTGCCGTGTTATATGCCGGGAGTATACGTATTGCTATAGTGTGCAGTGTGATGTGCCGGGAGTATACGTATTGCTATAGTGTGCAGTGTGATGTGCCGGGAGTATACGTATTGCTATAGTGTGCAGTGTTATATGCCAGGAGTATACGTATTGCTATAGTGTGCCGTGTTATATGCCAGGAGTATACGTATTGCTAGTGTGCAGTGTTATATGCCAGGAGTATACGTATTGCTAGTGTGCAGTGTTATATGCCAGGAGTATACGTATTGCTATAGTGTGCAGTGTGATGTACCGGGAGTATGCTTATTGCTATAGTGTGCAGTGTGATGTGCCGGGAGTATACGTATTGCTATAGTGTGCAGTGTGATGTGCCGGGAGTATACGTATTGCTATAGTGTGCAGTGTGATGTACCGGGAGTATACGTATTGCTATAGTGTGCAGTGTGATGTGCCGGGAGTATACGTATTGCTATAGTGTGCAGTGTGATGTGCAGGGAGTATGCTTATTGCTATAGTGTGCAGTGTGATGTGCCGGGAGTATACGTATTGCTATAGTGTGCAGTGTTATATGCCGGGAGTATACGTATTGCTATAATGTGCAGTGTGATGTGCCGGGAGTATACGTATTGCTATAGTGTGCAGTGTGATGTGCCGGGAGTATGCTTATTGCTATAGTGTGCAGTGTGATGTGCCGGGAGTATACGTATTGCTATAGTGTGCAGTGTGACGTGCCGGGAGTATACGTATTGCTATAGTGTGCCGTGTTATATGCCGGGAGTATACGTATTGCTATAGTGTGCCGTGTGATGTGCCGGGAGTATACGTATTGCTATAGTGTGCAGTGTGATGTGCCGGTAGTATACGTATTGCTATAGTGTGCAGTGTGATGTGCCGGGAGTATACGTATTGCTATAGTGTGCCGTGTTATATGCCGGGAGTATACGTATTGCTATAGTGTGCAGTGTGATGTACCGGGAGTATACGTATTGCTATAGTGTGCAGTGTGATGTGCCGGGAGTATACGTATTGCTATAGTGTGCCGTGTGATGTGCCGGGAGTATACGTATTGCTATAGTGTGCAGTGTGATGTGCCGGGAGTATACGTATTGCTATAGTGTGCCGTGTGATGTGCCGGGAGTATACGTATTGCTATAGTGTGCAGTGTGATGTGCCGGGAGTATACGTATTGCTATAGTGTGCAGTGTGATGTGCCGGGAGTATACGTATTGCTATAGTGTGCAGTGTTATATGCCAGGAGTATACGTATTGCTATAGTGTGCAGTGTGATGTGCCGGGAGTATACGTATTGCTATAGTGTGCAGTGTGATGTGCCGGGAGTATACGTATTGCTATAGTGTGCCGTGTTATATGCCGGGAGTATACGTATTGCTATAGTGTGCCGTGTGATGTGCCGGGAGTATACGTATTGCTATAGTGTGCCGTGTGATGTGCCGGGAGTATACGTATTGCTATAGTGTGCAGTGTGATGTACCGGGAGTATACGTATTGCTATAGTGTGCCGTGTTATATGCCAGGAGTATATGTATTGCTATAGTGTGCAGTGTGATGTACCGGGAGTATACGTATTGCTATAGTGTGCAGTGTGATGTGCCGGGAGTATACGTATTGCTATAGTGTGCCGTGTTATATGCCGGGAGTATACGTATTGCTATAGTGTGCAGTGTGATGTGCCGGGAGTATACGTATTGCTATAGTGTGCAGTGTGATGTGCCGGGAGTATACGTATTGCTATAGTGTGCAGTGTGATGTGCCGGGAGTATACGTATTGCTATAGTGTGCAGTGTGATGTGCCGGGAGTATACGTATTGCTATAGTGTGCAGTGTGATGTGCCGGGAGTATACGTATTGCTATAGTGTGCAGTGTGATGTGCCGGGAGTATACGTATTGCTATAGTGTGCCGTGTTATATGCCAGGAGTATACGTATTGCTATAGTGTGCCGTGTTATATGCCAGGAGTATACGTATTGCTATAGTGTGCCGTGTTATATGCCGGGAGTATACGTATTGCTATAGTGTGCCGTGTGATGTGCCGGGAGTATACGTATTGCTATAGTGTGCAGTGTGATGTGCCGGGAGTATACGTATTGCTATAGTGTGCAGTGTGATGTGCCGGGAGTATACGTATTGCTATAGTGTGCAGTGTGATGTGCCGGGAGTATACGTATTGCTATAGTGTGCAGTGTTATATGCCAGGAGTATACGTATTGCTATAGTGTGCAGTGTGATGTGCCGGGAGTATACGTATTGCTATAGTGTGCAGTGTGATGTGCCGGGAGTATACGTATTGCTATAGTGTGCCGTGTTATATGCCGGGAGTATACGTATTGCTATAGTGTGCAGTGTGATGTACCGGGAGTATACGTATTGCTATAGTGTGCAGTGTGATGTGCCGGGAGTATACGTATTGCTATAGTGTGCCGTGTGATGTGCCGGGAGTATACGTATTGCTATAGTGTGCAGTGTGATGTGCCGGGAGTATACGTATTGCTATAGTGTGCAGTGTGATGTGCCGGGAGTATACGTATTGCTATAGTGTGCAGTGTGATGTGCCGGGAGTATACGTATTGCTATAGTGTGCAGTGTGATGTGCCGGGAGTATACGTATTGCTATAGTGTGCAGTGTTATATGCCGGGAGTATACGTATTGCTATAGTGTGCAGTGTGTTGTGCCGGGAGTATACGTATTGCTATAGTGTGCAGTGTGATGTACCGGGAGTATACGTATTGCTATAGTGTGCAGTGTGATGTGCCGGGAGTATACGTATTGCTATAGTGTGCAGTGTTATATGCCGGGAGTATACGTATTGCTATAGTGTGTCGTATGATATGCCGGGAGTATACGTATTGCTATAGTGTGTCGTATGATGTGCCGGGAGTATACGTATTGCTATAGTGTGCAGTGTTATATGCCAGGAGTATACGTATTGCTATAGTGTGCAGTGTGATGTGCCGGGAGTATACGTATTGCTATAGTGTGTCGTATCATGTGCCGGGAGTATACGTATTGCTATAGTGTGCAGTGTGATGTGCCGGGAGTATACGTATTGCTATAGTGTGCAGTGTTATATGCCGGGAGTATACGTATTGCTATAGTGTGCAGTGTGATGTACCGGGAGTATACGTATTGCTATAGTGTGCCGTATGATGTGCCGGGAGTATACGTATTGGTATAGTGTGCAGTGTGATGTACCGGGAGTATACGTATTGCTATAGTGTGCAGTGTTATATGCCAGGAGTATACGTATTGCTATAGTGTGCAGTGTGATGTACCGGGAGTATACGTATTGCTATAGTGTGCAGCGTGATGTGCCGGGAGTATACGTATTGCTATAGTGTGCAGTGTGATGTGCCGGGAGTATACGTATTGCTATAGTGTGCAGTGTGATGTGCCGGGAGTATACGTATTGCTATAGTGTGCCGTGTGATGTGCCGGGAGTATGCGTATTGCTATAGTGTGCAATGTTATATGCCAGGAGTATACGTATTGCTATAGTGTGCAGTGTTATATGCCAGGAGTATACGTATTGCTATAGTGTGCAGTGTGATGTGCCGGGAGTATACGTATTGCTATAGTGTGCAGTGTGATGTACCGGGAGTATACGTATTGCTATAGTGTGCAGTGTTATATGCCAGGAGTATACGTATTGCTATAGTGTGCAGTGTGATGTGCCGGGAGTATACGTATTGCTATAGTGTGCAGTGTTATATGCCAGGAGTATACGTATTGCTATAGTGTGCCGTGTTATATGCCAGGAGTATACGTATTGCTAGTGTGCAGTGTTATATGCCAGGAGTATACGTATTGCTAGTGTGCAGTGTTATATGCCAGGAGTATACGTATTGCTATCGTGTGCAGTGTGATGTACCGGGAGTATGCTTATTGCTATAGTGTGCAGTGTGATGTGCCGGGAGTATACGTATTGCTATAGTGTGCAGTGTGATGTGCCGGGAGTATGCTTATTGCTATAGTGTGCAGTGTGATGTGCCGGGAGTATACGTATTGCTATAGTGTGCAGTGTTATATGCCGGGAGTATACGTATTGCTATAGTGTGCAGTGTGATGTGCCGGGAGTATACGTATTGCTATAGTGTGCAGTGTGATGTACCGGGAGTATACGTATTGCTATAGTGTGCAATGTGATGTGCCGGGAGTATACGTATTGCTATAGTGTGCAGTGTGATGTGCCGGGAGTATGCTTATTGCTATAGTGTGCAGTGTGATGTGCCGGGAGTATACGTATTGCTATAGTGTGCAGTGTTATATGCCGGGAGTATACGTATTGCTATAGTGTGCAGTGTGATGTGCCGGGAGTATACGTATTGCTCTAGTGTGCAGTGTGATGTACCGGGAGTATACGTATTGCTATAGTGTGCAGTGTGATGTGCCGGGAGTATACGTATTGCTATAGTGTGCAGTGTTATATGCCAGGAGTATACGTATTGCTATAGTGTGCAGTGTTATATGCCAGGAGTATACGTATTGCTATAGTGTGCAGTGTGATGTGCCGGGAGTATGCTTATTGCTATAGTGTGCAGTGTGATGTGCCGGGAGTATACGTATTGCTATAGTGTGCAGTGTTATATGCCAGGAGTATACGTATTGCTATAGTGTGCAGTGTTATATGCCAGGAGTATACGTATTGCTATAGTGTGCAGTGTGATGTGCCGGGAGTATGCTTATTGCTATAGTGTGCAGTGTGATGTGCCGGGAGTATACGTATTGCTATAGTGTGCAGTGTTATATGCCGGGAGTATACGTATTGCTATAGTGTGCAGTGTGATGTGCCGGGAGTATGCTTATTGCTATAGTGTGCAGTGTGATGTGCCGGGAGTATGCTTATTGCTATAGTGTGCAGTGTGATGTGCCGGGAGTATACGTATTGCTATAGTGTGCAGTGTGATGTGCCGGGAGTATACGTATTGCTATAGTGTGCCGTGTTATATGCCGGGAGTATACGTATTGCTATAGTGTGCCGTGTGATGTGCCGGGAGTATACGTATTGCTATAGTGTGCAGTGTGATGTGCCGGGAGTATACGTATTGCTATAGTGTGCAGTGTGATGTGCCGGGAGTATACGTATTGCTATAGTGTGCCGTGTTATATGCCGGGAGTATACGTATTGCTATAGTGTGCAGTGTGATGTACCGGGAGTATACGTATTGCTATAGTGTGCAGTGTGATGTGCCGGGAGTATACGTATTGCTATAGTGTGCAGTGTGATGTACCGGGAGTATACGTATTGCTATAGTGTGCAGTGTGATGTGCCGGGAGTATACGTATTGCTATAGTGTGCAGTGTGATGTGCCGGGAGTATGCTTATTGCTATAGTGTGCAGTGTGATGTGCCGGGAGTATACGTATTGCTATAGTGTGCAGTGTTATATGCCGGGAGTATACGTATTGCTATAGTGTGCAGTGTGATGTGCCGGGAGTATGCTTATTGCTATAGTGTGCAGTGTGATGTGCCGGGAGTATGCTTATTGCTATAGTGTGCAGTGTGATGTGCCGGGAGTATACGTATTGCTATAGTGTGCAGTGTGATGTGCCGGGAGTATACGTATTGCTATAGTGTGCCGTGTTATATGCCGGGAGTATACGTATTGCTATAGTGTGCCGTGTGATGTGCCGGGAGTATACGTATTGCTATAGTGTGCAGTGTGATGTGCCGGGAGTATACGTATTGCTATAGTGTGCAGTGTGATGTGCCGGGAGTATACGTATTGCTATAGTGTGCCGTGTTATATGCCGGGAGTATACGTATTGCTATAGTGTGCAGTGTGATGTACCGGGAGTATACGTATTGCTATAGTGTGCAGTGTGATGTGCCGGGAGTATACGTATTGCTATAGTGTGCCGTGTGATGTGCCGGGAGTATACGTATTGCTATAGTGTGCAGTGTGATGTGCCGGGAGTATACGTATTGCTATAGTGTGCCGTGTGATGTGCCGGGAGTATACGTATTGCTATAGTGTGCAGTGTGATGTGCCGGTAGTATACGTATTGCTATAGTGTGCAGTGTGATGTGCCGGGAGTATACGTATTGCTATAGTGTGCAGTGTGATGTGCCGGGAGTATACGTATTGCTATAGTGTGCAGTGTTATATGCCAGGAGTATACGTATTGCTATAGTGTGCAGTGTGATGTGCCGGGAGTATACGTATTGCTATAGTGTGCAGTGTGATGTGCCGGGAGTATACGTATTGCTATAGTGTGCAGTGTGATGTGCCGGGAGTATACGTATTGCTATAGTGTGCAGTGTGATGTGCCGGGAGTATGCTTATTGCTATAGTGTGCAGTGTGATGTGCCGGGAGTATGCTTATTGCTATAGTGTGCAGTGTGATGTGCCGGGAGTATACGTATTGCTATAGTGTGCCGTGTTATATGCCGGGAGTATACGTATTGCTAAAGTGTGCCGTGTGATGTGCCGGGAGTATACGTATTGCTATAGTGTGCAGTGTGATGTGCCGGGAGTATACGTATTGCTATAGTGTGCAGTGTGATGTGCCGGGAGTATACGTATTGCTATAGTGTGCCGTGTTATATGCCGGGAGTATACGTATTGCTATAGTGTGCAGTGAGATGTACCGGGAGTATACGTATTGCTATAGTGTGCAGTGTGATGTGCCGGGAGTATACGTATTGCTATAGTGTGCAGTGTTATATGCCAGGAGTATACGTATTGCTATAGTGTGCAGTGTGATGTGCCGGGAGTATACGTATTGCTATAGTGTGCAGTGTGATGTGCCGGGAGTATACGTATTGCTATAGTGTGCAGTGTTATATGCCGGGAGTATACGTATTGCTATAGTGTGCAGTGTGATGTGCCGGGAGTATACGTATTGCTATAGTGTGCAGTGTTATATGCGGGGAGTATACGTATTGCTATAGTGTGCAGTGTGATGTGCCGGGAGTATACGTATTGCTATAGTGTGCAGTGTGATGTGCCGGGAGTATGCTTATTGCTATAGTGTGCAGTGTGATGTGCCAGGAGTATACGTATTGCTATAGTGTGCAGTGTTATATGCCGGGAGTATACGTATTGCTATAGTGTGCAGTGTGATGTGCCGGGAGTATGCTTATTGCTATAGTGTGCAGTGTGATGTGCCGGGAGTATGCTTATTGCTATAGTGTGCAGTGTGATGTGCCGGGAGTATACGTATTGCTATAGTGTGCAGTGTGATGTGCCGGGAGTATACGTATTGCTATAGTGTGCAGTGTGATGTGCCGGGAGTATACGTATTGCTATAGTGTGCCGTGTTATATGCCGGGAGTATACGTATTGCTATAGTGTGCCGTGTGATGTGCCGGGAGTATACGTATTGCTATAGTGTGCAGTGTGATGTGCCGGGAGTATACGTATTGCTATAGTGTGCAGTGTGATGTGCCGGGAGTATACGTATTGCTATAGTGTGCCGTGTTATATGCCGGGAGTATACGTATTGCTATAGTGTGCAGTGTGATGTACCGGGAGTATACGTATTGCTATAGTGTGCAGTGTGATGTGCCGGGAGTATACGTATTGCTATAGTGTGCCGTGTGATGTGCCGGGAGTATACGTATTGCTATAGTGTGCAGTGTGATGTGCCGGGAGTATACGTATTGCTATAGTGTGCCGTGTGATGTGCCGGGAGTATACGTATTGCTATAGTGTGCAGTGTGATGTGCCGGGAGTATACGTATTGCTATAGTGTGCAGTGTGATGTGCCGGGAGTATACGTATTGCTATAGTGTGCAGTGTGATGTGCCGGGAGTATACGTATTGCTATAGTGTGCAGTGTGATGTGCCGGGAGTATACAAATTGCTATAGTGTGCAGTGTTATATGCCAGGAGTATACGTATTGCTATAGTGTGCAGTGTTATATGCCAGGAGTATACGTATTGCTATAGTGTGCAGTGTGATGTGCCGGGAGTATACGTATTGCTATAGTGTGCAGTGTGATGTACCGGGAGTATACGTATTGCTATAGTGTGCAGTGTTCTATGCCAGGAGTATACGTATTGCTATAGTGTGCAGTGTGATGTGCCGGGAGTATACGTATTGCTATAGTGTGTCGTATCATGTGCCGGGAGTATACGTATTGCTATAGTGTGCAGTGTGTTGTGTCGGGAGTATACGTATTGCTATAGTGTGCAGTGTGATGTGCCGGGAGTATACGTATTGCTATAGTGTGCAGTGTGATGTGCCGGGAGTATACGTATTGCTATAGTGTGCAGTGTTATATGCCGGGAGTATACGTATTGCTATAGTGTGCAGTGTGATGTGCCGGGAGTATACGTATTGCTATAGTGTGCAGTGTGATGTACCCGGAGTATACGTATTGCTATAGTGTGCAGTGTGATGTACCGGGAGTATATGTATTGCTATAGTGTGCCGTGTTATATGCCAGGAGTATACGTATTGCTATAGTGTGCAGTGTGATGTGCCGGGAGTATACGTATTGCTATAGTGTGCCGTGTTATATGCCGGGAGTATACGTATTACTATAGTGTGCCGTGTGATGTGCCGGGAGTATACGTATTGCTATAGTGTGCAGTGTGATGTGCCGGGAGTATACGTATTGCTATAGTGTGCAGTGTTATATGCCAGGAGTATACATATTGCTATAGTGTGCCGTGTTATATGCCAGGAGTATACGTATTGCTATAGTGTGCCATGTTATATGCCGGGAGTATACGTATTGCTATAGTGTGCCGTGCGATGTGCCGGGAGTATACGTATTGCTATAGTGTGCAGTGTGATGTGCCGGGAGTATACGTATTGCTGTAGTGTGCAGTGTGATGTGCCGGGAGTATACGTATTGCTATAGTGTGCAGTGTTATATGCCAGGAGTATACGTATTGCTATAGTGTGCAGTGTGATGTGCCGGGAGTATACGTATTGCTATAGTGTGCCGTGTTATATGCCGGGAGTATACGTATTGCTATAGTGTGCAGTGTGATGTACCGGGAGTATACGTATTGCTATAGTGTGCAGTGTGATGTGCCGGGAGTATACGTATTGCTATAGTGTGCCGTGTGATGTGCCGGGAGTATACGTATTGCTATAGTGTGCAGTGTGATGTGCCGGGAGTATACGTATTGCTATAGTGTGCAGTGTGATGTGCCGGGAGTATACGTACTGCTATAGTGTGCAGTGTGATGTGCCGGGAGTATACGTATTGCTATAGTGTGCAGTGTTATATGCCGGGAGTATACGTATTGCTATAGTGTGCAGTGTGTTGTGCCGGGAGTATACGTATTGCTATAGTGTGCAGTGTGATGTACCGGGAGTATACGTATTGCTATAGTGTGCAGTGTGATGTGCCGGGAGTATACGTATTGCTATAGTGTGCAGTGTTATATGCCGGGAGTATACGTATTGCTATAGTGTGTCGTATGATATGCCGGGAGTATACGTATTGCTATAGTGTGTCGTATGATGTGCCGGGAGTATACGTATTGCTATAGTGTGCAGTGTTATATGCCAGGAGTATACGTATTGCTATAGTGTGCAGTGTGATGTGCCGGGAGTATACGTTTTGCTATAGTGTGCAGTGTGATGTACCGGGAGTATACGTATTGCTATAGTGTGCAGTGTTATATGCCAGGAGTATACGTATTGCTATAGTGTGCCATGCGATGTGCCGGCAGTATACGTATTGCTATAGTGTGCCGTGTTATATGCCAGGAGTATATGTATTGCTATAGTGTGCCGTGCGATGTGCCGGCAGTATATGTATTGCTATAGTGTGCCGTGTTATATGCCAGGAGTATACGTATTGCTATAGTGTGCCGTGTTATATGCCGGGAGTATACGTATTGCTATAGTGTGCCGTGTGATGTGCCAGGAGTATATGTATTGCTATAGTGTGCAGTGTTATATGCCGGGAGTATACGTATTGCTATAGTGTGCAGTGTTATATGCCAGGAGTATACGTATTGCTATAGTGTGCAGTGTTATATGCCAGGAGTATACGTATTGCTATAGTGTGCCGTGTTATATGCCGGGAGTATACGTATTGCTATAGTGTGCAGTGTTATATGCCAGGAGTATACGTATTGCTATAGTGTGCAGTGTGATGTGCCAGGAGTATACGTATTGCTATAGTGTGCCGTGTTATATGCCAGGAGTATACGTATTGCTATAGTGTGCCGTGTTATATGCCGGGAGTATACGTATTGCTATAGTGTGCCGTGTTATATGCCGGGAGTATACGTATTGCTATAGTGTGCCGTGTTATATGCCGGGAGTATACGTATTGCTATAGTGTGCAGTGTTATATGCCAGGAGTATACGTATTGCTATAGTGTGCCGTGTGATGTGCCAGGAGTATATGTATTGCTATAGTGTGCCGTGTTATATGCCAGGAGTATATGTATTGCTATAGTGTGCCGTGTTATATGCCAGGAGTATACGTATTGCTATAGTGTGCCGTGTTATATGCCGGGAGTATACGTATTGCTATAGTGTGCCGTGTTATATGCCAGGAGTATACGTATTGCTATAGTGTGCCGTGTTATATGCCGGGAGTATACGTATTGCTATAGTGTGCAGTGTTATATGCCAGGAGTATACGTATTGCTATAGTGTGCCATGCGATGTGCCGGCAGTATACGTATTGCTATAGTGTGCCGTGTTATATGCCAGGAGTATATGTCTTGCTATAGTGTGCAGTGTTATATGCCAGGAGTATATGTATTGCTATAGTGTGCCGTGCGATGTGCCGGCAGTATACGTATTGCTATTGTGTGCCGTGTTATATGCCAGGAGTATACGTATTGCTATAGTGTGCCGTGTTATATGTCGGGAGTATACGTATTGCTATAGTGTGCCGTGTGATGTGCCAGGAGTATATGTATTGCTATAGTGTGCCGTGTTATATGCCGGGAGTATACGTATTGCTATAGTGTGCAGTGTTATATGCCAGGAGTATACGTATTGCTATAGTGTGCCGTGTTATATGCCAGGAGTATATGTATTGCTATAGTGTGCCGTGTTATATGCCAGGAGTATACGTATTGCTATAGTGTGCCGTGTTATATGCCGGGAGTATACGTATTGCTAAAGTGTGCAGTGTTATATGCCAGGAGTATACGTATTGCTATAGTGTGCCATGCGATGTGCCGGCAGTATACGTATTGCTATAGTGTGCCGTGTTATATGCCAGGAGTATATGTCTTGCTATAGTGTGCAGTGTTATATGCCAGGAGTATATGTATTGCTATAGTGTGCCGTGCGATGTGCCGGCAGTATACGTATTGCTATAGTGTGCCGTGTTATATGCCGGGAGTATACGTATTGCTATAGTGTGCAGTGTTATATGCCAGGAGTATACGTATTGCTATAGTGTGCAGTGTGATGTGCCGGGAGTATACGTATTGCTATGGTGTGCTGTGTTATATGCCAGGAGTATACGTATTGCTATAGTGTGCAGTGTGATGTGCCGGGAGTATACGTATTGCTATAGTGTGCAGTGTTATATGCCAGGAGTATATGTATTGCTATGGTGTGCCGTGTTATATGCCAGGAGTATATGTATTGCTATGGTGTGCCGTGTTATATGCCAGGAGTATATGTCTTGCTATGGTGTGCCGTGTTATATGCCAGGTGTATATGTATTGCTATAGTGTGCCGTGCGATGTGCCGGCAGTATACGTATTGCTATAGTGTGCCGTGTTATATGCCAGGAGTATATGTATTGCTATAGTGTGCAGTGTTATATGCCAGGAGTATACGTATTGCTATAGTGTGCCGTGTGATGTGCCGGGAGTATACGTATTGCTATAGTGTGCAGTGTGATGTGCCGAGAGTATACGTATTGCTATGGTGTGCTGTGTTATATGCCAGGAGTATACGTATTGCTATAGTGTGCAGTGTGATGTGCCGGGAGTATACGTATTGCTATAGTGTGCAGTGTTATATGCCAGGAGTATATGTATTGCTATGGTGTGCCGTGTTATATGCCAGGAGTATATGTATTGCTATGGTGTGCCGTGTTATATGCCAGGAGTATATGTCTTGCTATGGTGTGCCGTGTTATATGCCAGGTGTATATGTATTGCTATAGTGTGCCGTGCGATGTGCCGGCAGTATACGTATTGCTATAGTGTGCCGTGTTATATGCCAGGAGTATATGTATTGCTATAGTGTGCAGTGTTATATGCCAGGAGTATACGTATTGCTATAGTGTGCCGTGTTATATGTCGGGAGTATACGTATTGCTATAGTGTGCCGTGTGATGTGCCAGGAGTATATGTATTGCTATAGTGTGCCGTGTTATATGCCGGGAGTATACGTATTGCTATAGTGTGCAGTGTTATATGCCAGGAGTATACGTATTGCTATAGTGTGCCGTGTTATATGCCAGGAGTATATGTATTGCTATAGTGTGCCGTGTTATATGCCAGGAGTATACGTATTGCTATAGTGTGCCGTGTTATATGCCGGGAGTATACGTATTGCTAAAGTGTGCAGTGTTATATGCCAGGAGTATACGTATTGCTATAGTGTGCCATGCGATGTGCCGGCAGTATACGTATTGCTATAGTGTGCCGTGTTATATGCCAGGAGTATATGTCTTGCTATAGTGTGCAGTGTTATATGCCAGGAGTATATGTATTGCTATAGTGTGCCGTGCGATGTGCCGGCAGTATACGTATTGCTATAGTGTGCCGTGTTATATGCCGGGAGTATACGTATTGCTATAGTGTGCAGTGTTATATGCCAGGAGTATACGTATTGCTATAGTGTGCAGTGTGATGTGCCGGGAGTATACGTATTGCTATGGTGTGCTGTGTTATATGCCAGGAGTATACGTATTG
Source organism: Pseudophryne corroboree (assembly GCF_028390025.1). Taxonomy (NCBI): domain Eukaryota; kingdom Metazoa; phylum Chordata; class Amphibia; order Anura; family Myobatrachidae; genus Pseudophryne; species Pseudophryne corroboree. Next base: position 35,357,846 of record NC_086448.1, read on the forward strand.
CTATAGTGTGCAGTGTGATGTGCCGGGAGTATACGTATTGCTATAGTGTGCAGTGTTATATGCCAGGAGTATATGTATTGCTATGGTGTGCCGTGTTATATGCCAGGAGTATATGTATTGCTATGGTGTGCCGTGTTATATGCCAGGAGTATATGTCTTGCTATGGTGTGCCGTGTTATATGCCAGGTGTATATGTATTGCTATAGTGTGCCGTGCGATGTGCCGGCAGTATACGTATTGCTATAGTGTGCCGTGTTATATGCCAGGAGTATATGTATTGCTATAGTGTGCAGTGTTATATGCCAGGAGTATACGTATTGCTATAGTGTGCCGTGTGATGTGCCGGGAGTATACGTATTGCTATAGTGTGCCGTGTTATATGCCGGGAGTATACGTATTGCTATGGTGTGCCGTGTTATATGCCAGGAGTATATGTCTTGCTATGGTGTGCCGTGTTATATGCCAGGAGTATATGTATTGCTATAGTGTGCGGTGTTATATGCCAGGAGTATATGTATTGCTATAGTGTGCTGTGTTATATGCCAGGAGTATACGTATTGCTATGGTGTGCCGTGTTATATGCCAGGAGTATACGTATTGCTATAGTGTGCAGTGTTATATGCCAGGAGTATATGTATTGCTATAGTGTGCAGTGTTATATGCCAGGAGTATACGTATTGCTATGGTGTGCCGTGTGATGTGCCAGGAGTATACGTATTGCTATAGTGTGCAGTGTGATGTGCCGGGAGTATACGTATTGCTATAGTGTGCCGTGTTATATGCCAGGAGTATACGTATTGCTATAGTGTGCAGTGTGTTGTGCCGGCAGTATACGTATTGCTATAGTGTGCCGTGTTATATGCCAGGAGTATATGTCTTGCTATAGTGTGCAGTGTTATATGCCAGGAGTATATGTATTGCTATAGTGTGCTGTGTTATATGCCAGGAGTATACGTATTGCTATAGTGTGCAGTGTGTTGTGCCGGCAGTATACGTATTGCTATAGTGTGCCGTGTTATATGCCAGGAGTATATGTCTTGCTATAGTGTGCAGTGTTATATGCCAGGAGTATATGTATTGCTATAGTGTGCTGTGTTATATGCCAGGAGTATACGTATTGCTATGGTGTGCAGTGTGATGTGCCGGGAGTATACGTATTGCTATGGTGTGCCGTGTTATATGCCAGGAGTATATGTATTGCTATTGTGTGCCGTGTTATATGCCAGGAGTATATGTCTTGCTATGGTGTGCTGTGTTATATGCCAGGAGTATATGTATTGCTATAGTGTGCAGTGTGATGTGCCAGGAGTATACGTATTGCTATAGTGTGCCGTGTTATATGCCAGGAGTATATGTATTGCTATAGTGTGCCGTATTATATGCCAGGAGTATATGTATTGCTATAGTGTGCTGTGTTATATGCCGGGAGTATACGTATTGCTATGGTGTGCCGTGTTATATGCCAGGAGTATATGTCTTGCTATAGTGTGCCGTGTTATATGCCGGGAGTATATGTCTTGCTATGGTGTGCGGTGTTATATGCCAGGAGTATATGTATTGCTATAGTGTGCAGTGTTATATGCCAGGAGTATATGTATTGCTATAGTGTGCAGTGTGATGTGCCAGGAGTATACGTATTGCTATAGTGTGCCGTGTTATATGCCAGGAGTATATGTCTTGCTATGGTGTGCTGTGTTATATGCCAGGAGTATACGTCTTGCTATGGTGTGCCGTGTTATATGCCAGGAGTATATGTCTTGCTCTGGTGTGCGGTGTTATATGTTGGCACTGATAGTCATGTTTGGTAAGCTCTGTAGACCAGGGCAGGTGGTTATAGACAATTTGGCTCCAAACTGTCAGGCGCTGGACGGGTCTGGTCAGTAAATGTTGGTGCATCACAGCGTCTTATTACTCTCTCTATTGTTATCTGTATATTCTAACTATGGGCTGTGGTGTTGTTTTTTTTAACCTGTGTCGCTCAATCCAATGCACCCGCCTGCCCGCTTTTCATTTTGTCCCCGTACACAGCACTGAATCAGGGAGCAAATTCATCTTTGACAAACATTTACCGATTATCAAATCACAATGGCGGGCTGCAGACAGGGGCAATAAGTCACTTTAAGCAGCCATCCGGATTGCCGCGTGACACGTCCGGGTAGCCCTGCGATGACTAATAACGGCTGTCAAAGCTTGGTGTTCCTCAGGTTTGCGAGGGCTGTTCTCTGCTACCTGGTGTTTAATAACAATACTGCCAGTAGCACGAGGGGGCGCAGACGGCTGCTGACTGTCAGAGGCCTATTAGGAGAAAGATTGAGATCCTGCTCTTTCTAAACTCACTCAACCAACACAAGGCACTGGCTTTTATAATTATTCTACAAGGGCCATCTATCCCAGCCTGACGTTTAACCTGTCTCTGGTAAACGACAGCGACTGGCGAGACGGGAAGACGCACGGGGCGCGGAGAGAATTCACTGCGGAGAAGTAATACTGAAGCAGCTGCACCAGTGGTAGTGTAACCCCCAGCACGTGTACAAGTCTACATGGATGGCACTGATCAGTAAGGAAGAAGCTTGCCAGACGCTGCTATATTAGGGGATGGAGCGCTATCAGACAACTGGCCTGGCATGGGACGCAATGCTTGTAGCTAAAACGTCGCACAGCACTTGTGACCCATGGTGTGTTTGCACAGAGGTGCAGCAGCGACAGACGTGCGGTCCTAGTAATGTACTGGCCATGAACTGTCTGTTCCTGGGTGGGCGCAGAGAGATGCGCTGTGTTATGGCCCGTGGGTGTTCTCCAGTAACGAGCGCAAAAATACATTAATACATTAATCCCGTTAAAAATAAAAACTCGGCTTTTTTCACAAAAACACAGAGGTTAAGTGAAACCTGAGTGTCTTCGCGAGAAACAGATGCCTTTTCGTTGAAAATGGGTCTGTTTCCGGGGATTTGGTTTCATCTGCCGAGGCAGGTCAAACAAAATCCCTGTTAACCGCGGCGACCTGCAGTGTCACAAGCCCGCCGCAGCAGCAGGTTGGGACTGCATGGAGGGGGCCCGGGAGCCGGAAGTCAGCGCTGGGACCCCTGGCGAGGAAGCCGGGGCAGCAACCGTGACCCGCATCCTCCCTCTTCCACCGCCCCCGGTAGTAGTCATATGATGGGGGAGCGGTCATGTGACTGGAGGTGGAGCGCTGCACCGGAAGCTGTCAGGAGCCGCAGCTTGTGCCGGCTTATCGGGGCTAATAGGATAGAACTGGGCGATATAATGTACTGAGAGTAATTGGATATCCCACAGTGTTGTGTTTATGGGTCAGTGGGGCAGATGTATTAACCTGGAGAAGGCACAAGGAAGTGATAAACCAGTGAGATGTGCAAGGTGATAACGCACCAGCCAATCAGTTCCAATATGTAAATTAACAGTTAGGAGCTGATTGGCTGGTGCGTTTATCACCTTGCATTTATCACTGGTTTATCACTTCCTTATGCCTTCTCCAGGTTAATACATCTGCCCCAGTGTGAGATGTCCTCATCTCATTAATGACAGCAAGATGTTTATGTGCCAGTCCTTCCAAGGACTAGACCCTACTAATGTCTTGGGAAAGGCTCCCACTCTCACCCCAGTGTACTAAATGCAGAGACTGCAAGCGGCTTGAACCAGGATCCGGACTATAAGTCGACTTACATTAGATCGACAGTAATTATCACGACAGGCGCAAGGTAGACGTGGGGGGGGGGGTGTCATGTTTTTGGTCTTTTTCCTTGACTATCCATGTCACAAATCCTAACCTTTAACCTTGTAGAGAGAGAAGCGAGACACTGTAAACTATTCACACTAACCCCAAAAAATGCCCCCAAAAAAGTGTGTCGACCATTGTCATGTCAACCTTTTGACCCTGTCGACCTTAAGGGGTCGCCCTAATGACTGTAGCCCTACCGAACGTAGAGCTTCTATACCACATCTGTTTGAACCATTGCTACTATAGACAAATCGTTTAACCATGACAGGAAGCATTTCAACCCAAGCTAAAATTTAAAGACGATATCCAAACATAATAACTTAATTTCATATACATTAGGGTCATGAGATTGTGCTTTAATTTTAAGCCCTACCTAAGACAAAGGTGCACTACAGATAACCGTGTCCGTAGATTGTAAGCTCTGCGGGGCATATTGTTCTGTGAACTAATTAATCAATCAATTAATGATTGGGACAAAACAAAAACAAACAAACAAGTAACTGTGCACCTGGCTAAAACCATGTTGCGCTGCAGGCGGGGGAGGTTTAAAAAGTGCAAGTTAGATTTGGAAGGGGCGTGTCCTGGCTCAAGCCGAAACCTCTAGAATGTGTGGGCTGCATGCAGAAGCAGCCAGTATTTACCCTGCATGCAAACTTAATAAATGTGTGCGCACCCCCTGCAGTGCAGCATGGTTTGTCCAGGTAAAAAAGTTACTTGCTTTGTGTGCATTACTCCCAACTCAGATCTCTATTAATCCTCCTTAATAGACTTAGGGGGTTATTTAGAGTTGCAATTGGGCAAATCCATGTTGTACTGCAGGTGGGGCTGATGTAACATGTGCAGAGAGGGTTAGATTTGGGTGAGTTATATTGTTTCTGCGCAGGGTAAATACTGGCTGCTTTATTTTTACACTGCAATTTAGATTTCAGCTTGAAGACACCCCACCCAAATCTAACTCTCTCTGCACTTGTTACATCTGCTCCACCTGCAGTGCAGCATGAATTTGCCCATTATTGTGCATTTGATTGGTTTGCTAACAGCTCTGAATAACCCCCTTATTCAGTAACAAAGAGCCCGGTTTAGATACAATGGTTACAAGTAAAGTGTTCAGCGATACAGGAGCCCACTTGTATTTCAGTGATGGGTAAATGTTAAGTGAGATCTATGTAAGTATATAACAATTCTACCTGGATGAAAGGATGGCGTCTGCAGAAGCACATTGATGAGGAAGACAGACGTCTAGCACTCACTTGTGCTTCCGCCGAGCGTCTCATTAGGTAAATGTGCGCTGACAGCGTGGCGTGACGTCTTGTGTGGGTATCCAGCAATTACCACATAGTGTCAGCGTGTGGGGCGACAGAGGGAAACTTGTGAGTTTGACAAGTAATTCAGAGTCTGCTTGGCAGCGTTTGATACATTTTCCTTCGCCCTCGCTGGCGGTCAGGTAATAAATCTTTGTATTGACAGCACGGCGGGGTGTTTATAGAGTCTGTGTGGAGAGGGGTGCCTGAACCCGCATCGCAGGAAACACGAATTGATGTGTCTGATGGAGAAGGTTCCTGATGCTGACGGATGGCAGCCAACTTGCTGCCTTACTGCGGGGAAGGAATTTGGAAAAGGGTCTGGAGGTGACCTGAGGAAACCTCAGTTTTCGGATCGGTCTTGTGTGGTGTCTGGAATAAGGCCGCTGGTTCTGTATCAGAATATGGAGACTGGACTGGATAGCTAACATGTGGTTCTGTGAGCTTAGAAGACAAAAAACTAAGTATCACAGAGGACGGCGTATGATCCTCCACTATAGAACAGTGTGTACGGTACTGACCCTGGGACAGAAAGGGTGAAACAGACACTATATTCACGGCCGTTGAGGGATCATTTTCCAAACCCCAGACTGTGCAGGCCTCAGCGCCTGTCATATTGCGCAATATGCAAATCTGGTGCAGCCATAAGACCACGCCCATTGCCCACCTGTCAATGGTCCCCAGCGCTCTGCCCAAACATATCCAGGATTATGCTTCCGCAATGGGAACGTTATGCAAAAAGCACTGAAAATGAATCCATCATTTTATTCATAAAACACTATTCCTACAATCTGCTCAATCATTTCACTAAGGGAGCGTACACATTAGGACGACATCGCAAACGATGCGAAGCCGTCTGCGATGGGACCAGATATCGGTAAGCACATACACACAGTGGCGGATATGCTGCATTCAAAAGCATGGTCCTTGTCAGCTATATCGCCCGTTGGGCCTGCATGGCGGGCGCGTACTGCGGCCACTGTGCTAACCGGAGACCAACACACCAGAATGTGCGTAACCCCCACCCCCTCAATCCCTTATCTAGATCCATGAAATCTTATTTCTGTGTAGTCGCCAGAAACACCACGATCTGCCCAGCTACTCTCATCACCCTGGCCCATAGCCCGGTAGGCTGCTGGCGCACAGGCCCGCATGCCCCCCGGCGCACACATATATAGATGCATGACATCACAAAGTAGTATCCAGTCTGCAACTCCACTGTCGTGTCCTTTGCCTGTATGAATGAAGGCATACACTGTCACAGCGATCAGACCCTACAATAAATACACACAGGTGCGTGCTTTTACTGAGCCCTTCAATGCTGCCTGGGGCCGTTCTGAAAGCCCGACGCCCCCGATTCCCATCGTTTCTTATTCTAGTGCGCAGAGAAGCGTTTTATTACAGCGGTAAATTTTCGATAGAACAATAGAGTCATTATCAGACTGGGTCTTGCTTAATGGTTATAAATGTGTCATGCTATTAACGTTGCCTTGCCTGTTATATGAACAGTAAAACTGAATTAACATTGATGGTCTTAGTAATTACATTTTCCATAACCACTTGTGAATGAGACTGGAGGTCTGAGAGCTGTCTGGGACGCACATGAAGATGCTCGCAGTCCATACATGTATAATTAGAATGTACAGCATGACACGCTACATGCACACAGATCGCTAATTACATCACTGCATCAGTATTACGTCATATCAGCTACTCTCAGTTCCTGAGCCACGGCCGCCAGTTCCGCAATGGTAGAGTTACAGGGTAGACATTGATTTCGTCCACATCTCCCAGAGGACGGAAAGATGGTTATGGCTTTCCAAACATGTATAGGTTTAAGGTTTCGTTTATAGGCTGGCATCCGACATCTCCCTCTTTTCCCAATTCACCGCAAAACAGACAAACAGTAGCCACAGGTACCAATGCGGCAAGCCCACTGTAACCGATAGCTATAGGATCTGTCCTATATGCTGCAGGAAAACCGATCTTCCTCTCTTGCATCGCTCTGCAAACACGTACGCTGCTTCCTTGTACCGGGTGGCACTCGATATACCGGCTGTCAGGATCCCGGCACCAGGATACCGACAACTACTCTACCTCTTGGGGTGTCCATGACACCCCTGGAGGGAGAATGAATAATGTTACTGTGCCCGCAGAGTGATAAGCGCAGCGAGCCAGCAAAGGGCGCTTTTGCGCTCACCCCGCTGCCGGCATTGGCCAGCTGTCGGTATCCCGGCGCCGGCATCCCAACAGCCGGACACTCGTAGTACACCCCCCTGTACCAGCCAGAACCCAGTTACACGCTCTTCACCAGCACCTACAAAACGGGATGCAGCTAATATACCGGCTGTCTCGATCCCGACGATCACGAGACAGATGCCGGAGTTCCGACAGCCAGTGCACTCTCCAACATCATTACAGAAATTAGTACAAATATGGAAAAATGGGTGTGGCCATGGGTAAAGGGGGTGTGGCCAAGCAGCACAGTCATAGGAATCTATAGGACAAGGGAGATGCTGAAAATCGGGACATGCCCCTTTTTGCCCGACACAGACCATACAAAAACGGTACCGGCCAAAAAGGTACAATTGGAGGGTATGCCGGTGAAATGCCGGCTTCCGGAATCGCAAAAGCCGCAGATTATTCACACTCGGTTGGTGAGTCCACGACACCAACTGAGTGGGAATATAACCTGCAACAGGCAAAGCGAGCTACGGGGCCCGAAGTGCCGGGATACCAACAGACGGGGGATGCTGATGTTGGTATAATGACAGCCAGCATCCTGCCGGACAATCATATGTATTCCCACAAAAGCATCCCTTCCTAATACATATAATATAGTACTTTACCTTCTTGCCCTGGTAAATCTACCTCTGACCTACACTGCTCTATTGTAACCCACGCTACTCCCTAGGCTGCTATGCAAATATGGAATTCCCACCGACTTCACATCTATCATGCTCACCAAAAGCCCATCTCTTTATTACCAGCATACCCTCCTCCTACCTGTACTACTCACACTGGTACACCCTCACACCTCCCCTACTCCCACCTGTACTACTCACACTGGTACACCCTCACACCTCCCCTACTCCCACCTGTACTACTCACACTGGTACACACTCACACCTCCCCTACTCACACTGGTACACACTCACACCTACCCTACTCCCACCTATACTACTCACACTGGTACACACTCACACCTACCCTTCTCCCACTGGTACACTCTCAGACCTCTCCTACTCCCACTTGTACTACTCATACTGGTACACCCTCACACCTACCCTACTCCCACTGGTACACCCTCAGACCTCTCCTACTCCCACCTGTACTACTCACACTGCTACACACTCACACCTCCCCTACTCCCACCTGTACTACTCACACTGGTACACCCTCACACCTCCCCTGCTCCCACCTGTACTACTCACACTGGTACACCCTCACACCTCCCCTACTCCCACCTGTACTACTCACACTGGTACACACTCACACCTCCCCTACTCCCACCTGTACTACTCACACTGGTACACACTCACACCTACCCAACCCTCACCTATACTATTCACACTGGTACACCCTCACACCTCCCCTACTCCCACCTATACTACTCACACTGGTACACTCTCACACCTCCCCTACTCCCACCTATAATACTCACACTGGTACACCCTCACACCTCCCCTACTCCCACCTATACTACTCACACTGGTACACCCTCACACCTCCCCTACTGCCACCTGTACTACTCACACTGGTACACACTCACATCTCCCCTACTCCCACCTATACTACTCATAATGGTACAACCTCACACGTACCCTACTCCCACCTATACACCCTCACACCTACCCTACTCCCACCTGTACTACTCACACCTCCCCTACTCCCACCTGTACTACTCATACTTCACCTACTCCCACCGATAATACTCACACTGGTACACCAACACACATATCCTACTTCCACTGGTACACACTCACACCTCTCCTACTCCCACCGGTACACCCTCACACCTACCCTACTCCCATCTATACTACTCACACTGGTACACACTCTCACCTCCCCTACTCCCACCTATACTACTCTCACTGGTACACACTCACACCTCCCCTACTCCCACCTATACTACTCACACTGGTACACCCTCACACGTACCCTACTCCCATCTATACTACTCACACTGGTACACCCACACACCTCCCCTACTCCCACCTATACTACTCACACTGGTACACCCTCACACCTTCACTACTCACACTGATACACCCTCACACCACCCCTACTCCAACCTAAACTACTCACACTGGTAAACCCTTACACCTACCGTACTCCCACCTATACTGCTCACACTGGTACACACTCACAGCTCCCCTACTCCCACCTGTACTACTCACACTGGTACACACACACCTCCCCTACTCCCACCTATACTACTCACACTGGTACACCCGCACACCGACAATACTCCCACCTGTACTACTCCCACTGTTACACCCTCACTCCTCCCCTACTCACACCTGTACTACTCACACTGGTACACCCTCACACCTCCCATACTCCCACCTGTACTACTCACACTGATATACCCCAACACCTCCCCTACTCCTACCTGTACTACTCACACTGGTACACACTCACATCTCCCCTACTCCCACTGGTACAACCTCACACGTACCCTACTCCCACCTGTACTACTCACACTGATACACCCTCACACCTCCCCGACTCACACTGGTACACACTCACACCTCCCTACTCCCAACTGTACTACTCACACTGGTACACACTCACAACTCCCCTACTCCCACCTATACTTCTCTCACTCACACCTATACTACTCACACTGGTACACCCTCACACGTACCCTACTCCCATCTGTACTACTCACACTGGTACACCCTCACACCTCCCCTACTCCCACCTGTACTACTCACACTGGTACACCCTCACACCTCCCCTACTCACACTGGTACAGACTCACACCACATCTACTCCCACTGGTACACCCTCACACCTATCCTACTCCCACCTGTACTACCCACACTGGTACAACCTCACACCACCCCTACTCCCACCTGTACTACTCACACTGGTACACCCTCACGCCTACCCTACTCCCACCTGTACTACTCCCACTGGTGCACCCTCACATCACCCCTACTCCCACCTGTACTACTCACACTGGTTTACCCTCACACCTCCCCTACTCACACTAGTACACCCTCACACCTCCCCTACTCACACTGGTACACACTCACACCTCCCCTACTCCCACCTATACTACTCACACTGGTACACGCTCACACTTCCCCTACTTTCACCTGTACTATGCACACTGGACAACACCCTCACACCTCCCCTACTCCCACCTGTACTACTCACACTGGTACACCCTCACACCTCCCCTACTCCCACCTATACTACTCACACTGGTACACCCTTACACCTGTACTACTCACACTGGTACACCCCCCAACACCTCCCTTACTCCCACCTGTACTACTCACACTGTTACACCCACACACCTCCCCTACTCCCACCTATACTACTCACACTGGTACACCCTCACACCTGTACTACTCACACTGGTACACCCTCACACCTCCGCTACTCACACTGGTACACCCTCACACCTATCCTACTACCACCTATACTACTCACACTGGTGTACCCTCACACCTACCCTACTCCCACCGATAATACTCACACTGGTACACCATCACACATACCCTCCTCCCACCTGTACTACTCACACCGGTACACCCTCACACCTACCCTTCTCCCACTTATACTACTCACACTGGTACACCTTCACACCTCCCCTACTCCCACCTATACTACTAACACTGGTACACACTCACACATGTACTACTCACGCTGATGCACACCAACACCTCCCCTACTCCCACCTGTACTACTCACACCTCCCCTACTCCCACCTGTACTACTCACACTGGTACATCCTCACACCTACCCTACTACCACCTGTACTACGCACACTGGTACAAACTCACACCTCCCCTACTCCCACCTATACTACTCACACTGGTACACCCTCACACCTCCCCTACTCCCACCTGTACTACTCACACTGGTACACCCCAAAACCTCCCCTACTTCTACCTATACTACTCACACTGGTACACACTCACATCTCCCCTACTCCAACCTATACTACTCACAATGGTACAACCTCATACGTACCCTACTCCCACCTATACACCCTCACACCTACCCTACTCCCACCTGTACTACTCACACTGGTACACCCTTATACCTGTACTACTCACACTGGTACACCCCAACACCTCCCCTACTCCCACTTGCACTACTCGCACTGTTACACCCACACACCTCCCCTACTCCCACCTATACTACTCACACTGGTACACCCTCACACCTACCCTACACCCACCTGTACATCCTCACACCTCCCCTACTCCCACCTGTACTACTCACACTGGTGCACCCTCACACCTCCCCTATTCCCACCTGTACTACTCACACTGGTACACCCTCACACCTATCCTACTCCCACCTATACTATTCACACTGGTGCACATTCACACCTCCCCTAATTCCACCTGTACTACTCACACTGGTACACCCTGACATATCCCCTACTCCCACCTTAACTACTCATACTGGTACACCCTCACACCTCCCCTACTCCCACCTATACTACTCACACTGGTGCACCTTCATACCTACCCTACTCCCACCTGTACTACTCACACTGGTACACCCTCACACCTCCGCTACTCACACTGGTACACACTCACACCTCCCCTACTCCCACTGGTACACCCTCACACCTATCCTACTACCACCTATACTACTCACACTGGTGTACCCTCACACCTACCCTACTCCCACCGATAATACTCACACTGGTACACCATCACACATACCCTCCTCCCACCTGTACTACTCACACCGGTACAACCTCACACCTACCCTTCTCCCACTTATACTACTCACACTGGTACACCTTCACACCTCCCCTACTCCCACCTATACTACTAACACTGGTACACACTTACACATGTACTACTCACGCTGATGCACACCAACACCACCCCTACTCCCACCTGTACTACTCACACCTCCCCTACTCCCACCTGTACTACTCACACTGGTACACCCTCACACCTACCCTACTCCAACCTATACTACTCACACTGGTACACACTCACACCTTCCCTACTCCCACCTATAATACTCACACTGGTACACCCTCACACCTCCCCCTACTCCCACCTGTACTACTCACACTGGTACACCCCAACACCTCCCCTACTCCTACCTATACTACTCACACTGGTACACACTCACATCTCCCCTACTCCCACCTATACTACTCACAATGGTACAACCTCACACGTACCCTACTCCCACCTATACACCCTCACACCTACCCTACTCCCACCTGTACTACTCACACCTCCCCTACTCCCACCTGTACTACTCATACTGGTACACCCTCATACTTCCCCTACTTCCACCGATAATACTCACACTGGTACACCAACACACATACCCTACTCCCACTGGTACACCCTCACACCTACCCTACTCCCATCTATACTACTCACACTGGTACACCCACACACCTCCCCTACTCCCACCTATACTACTCACACTGGTACACACTCACTCCTCCCCTACTCACACTGATACACCCTCACACCACCCCTACTCCAACCTATACTACTCACACTGGTAAACCCTCACACCTACCGTACTCCCACCTATACTGCTCACACTGGTACACACTCACAGCTCCCCTACTCCCACCTGTACTACTCACACTGGTACACACACACACCTCCCCTACTCCCACCTATACTACTCACACTGGTACACCCTCACTCCTCCCCTACTCACACCTGTACTACTCACACTGGTACACCCTCACACCTCCCCTACTCCCACCTGTACTACTCACACGTACCCTACTCCCACCTGTACTACTCACACTGGTACACCCTCACACCTCCCCGACTCACACTGGTACACACTCACACCTCCCTACTCCCAACTGTACTACTCACACTAGTACACACTCTCACCTCCCCTACTCCCACCTATACTACTCTCACTGGTACACACTCACACCTCCCCTACTCCCACCTATACTACTCACACTGGTACACCCTCACACGTACCCTACTCCCATCTGTACTACTCACACTGGTACACCTTCACACCTCCCCTAATCCCACCTGTACTACTCACACTGGTACACCCTCACACGTACCCTACTCCCATTTGTACTACTCACACTGGTACACCCTCACACCTCCCCTACTCCCACCTCCCTACTCCCAACTGTACTACTCACACTGGTACACACTCACACCTCCCCTACTCCCACCTATACTACTCTCACTGGTACACACTCACACCTCCCCTACTCCCACCTATACTACTCACACTGGTACACCCTCACACGTACCCTACTCCCATCTGTACTACTCACACTGGTACACCCTCACAACTCCCCTACTCCCATCTGTACTACTCACACTGGTACACCCTTACACCTCCCCTACTCACACTGGTACACACTCACACCACCCCTACTCCCACTGGTACACCCTCACACCTCCCCTTCTCCCACCTATACTACTCACACTGGTGTACCCTCACACCTACCCTACTCCCAACGATAATACTCACACTGGTACACCCTCACACTTACCCTACTCCCACCTGTACTACTCATACTGGTACACCCTCACACCTCCCCTAATCCCACCTGTACTACTCACACTGGTACACCCTCACACCTACTCTACTCCCACCTGTACTACTCACACTGGTAAACCCTCACACCTACCCTACTCCCACCTGTACTACTCACACTGGTACATCCTCACACCTCCCCTACTCCCATCTATACTACTCACACTGGTGCACCTTCACACCTCCCCTAATCCCACCTGTAGTACTCACACTGGTACACCCTCACACCTCCCCTACTCCCACCTATACTACTCACACTGGTGTACCCTCACACCTACCCTACACCTACCTCTACTATTCACACTGGTACACCCTCACACCTCCCCTACTCCCACCTGTACTACTCACACTGGTGCACCCTCACACCACCCCTACTCACACTGGTATTCCCTCACACCTACCCTACTCCCACCAGTACTACTCCCACTGGTATACCCTTATACCTACCCTACTCCCACCTAGACTACTCACACTGGTACACCCTCACACCTCCCCTACTCCCACCAGTACTACTCCCACTGGTACACCCTTATACCTACCCTACTCCCACCTAGACTACTCACACTGGAAAACCCTCACACCTCCCCTACTCCCACCTGTACTACTCACACTGGTACACCCTCACACCTGTACTACTCACACTGCTACACCCTCACACCTGTACTACGATTTACTTCCATTGGTGATCTATGAAAGGCCAGGACAATGACAAATCAGCCACTGCTACTTTGCAGAGGTTCCTCATGATGCCCCAGAGTATCAGGAATCAGGATTCACCTCACATGGGAGAAACTGCGATGCTCCATCCAACACTCACAGCCTGCCACCCCTCAAATAGAGCTTGCACATCCTCCTACCTCGGGTAATGGTGACCTAGACCTCACATATAGACAGAACCAAATCCTTATTTAAAAAAAAAAAAAGAAAAAAAAATGTGTAGTAACCAGTTCAGAAGATACTAAAAAAATAAGAATTTACTTACCGATAATTCTATTTCTCGTAGTCCGTAGTGGATGCTGGGAACTCCGTAAGGACCATGGGGAATAGCGGCTCCGCAGGAGACTGGGCACAAAAGTAAAGCTTTAGGACTACCTGGTGTGCACTGGCTCCTCCCCCCATGACCCTCCTCCAAGCCTCAGTTAGGATACTGTGCCCGGACGAGCGTACACAATAAGGAAGGATTTTGAATCCCGGGTAAGACTCATACCAGCCACACCAATCACACCGTATAACCTGTGATCTGAACCCAGTTAACAGCATGATAACAGAGGAGCCTCTGGAAAGATGGCTCACAACAATAATAACCCGATTTTTGTAACAATAACTATGTACAAGTATTGCAGACAATCCGCACTTGGGATGGGCGCCCAGCATCCACTACGGACTACGAGAAATAGAATTATCGGTAAGTAAATTCTTATTTTCTCTGACGTCCTAGTGGATGCTGGGAACTCCGTAAGGACCATGGGGATTATACCAAAGCTCCCAAACGGGCGGGAGAGTGCGGATGACTCTGCAGCACCGAATGAGAGAACTCCAGGTCCTCCTCAGCCAGGGTATCAAATTTGTAGAATTTAGCAAACGTATTTGCCCCTGACCAAGTAGCTGCTCGGCAAAGTTGTAACGCCGAGACCCCTCGGGCAGCCGCCCAAGATGAGCCCACCTTCCTTGTGGAATGGGTTTTTACAGATTTTGGCTGTGGCAGGCCTGCCAGAGAATGTGCAAGCTGAATTGTATTACAAATCCAACGAGCAATAGTCTGCTTAGAAGCAGGAGCACCCAGCTTGTTGGGTGCATACAGGATAAACAGCGAGTCAGATTTCCTGACTCCAGCCGTCCTGGAAACATATATTTTCAAGGCCCTGACTACGTCCAACAACTTGGAGTCCTCCAAGTCACTAGTAGCCGCAGGTACCACAATAGGTTGGTTCAGATGAAACACTGAAACCACCTTAGGGAGGAAATGAGGACGAGTCCTCAATTCCGCCCTGTCTGAATGGAAGATCAGATAAGGGCTTTTACAGGATAAAGCCCGCCAATTCTGACACGCGCCTGGCCGAGGCCAGGGCCAACAACATGACCACTTTCCATGTGAGATATTTTAACTCCACAGATTCAAGTGGTTCAAACCAATGTGACTTTAGGAACCCCAAAACTACATTGAGATCCCAAGGTGCCACTGGAGGCACAAAAGGAGGCTGTATATGCAGTACCCCTTTTACAAACGTCTGAACTTCAGGTAGTGAAGCTAGTTCTTTCTGGAAGAAAATTGACAGGGCCGAAATTTGAACCTTAATGGACCCCAATTTTAGGCCCATAGACACTCCTGTTTACAGGAAATGCAGGAATCGACCTAGTTGAAATTCCTCCATCGGGCCTTACTGGCCTCGCACCATGCAACATATTTTCGCCAAATGCGGTGATAATGCTTTGCGGTTACATCCTTCCTGGCTTGATCAGGGTAGGGATGACTTCATCCGGAATGCCTTTTTCCTTCAGGATCCGGCGTTCAACCGCCCTGCCGTCAAACGCAGCCGCGGTAAGTCTTGGAATAGACAGGGTCCTTGCTGGAGCAGGTCCCTTCTTAGAGGTAGAGGCCACGGGTCCTCCGTGAGCATCTCTTGAAGTTCCGGGTACCAAGTCCTTCTTGGCCAATCCGGAGCCACGAGTATAGTTCTTACTCCCCTCCGTCTTATAATTCTCAGTACTTTTGGTATGAGAGGAAGAGGAGGGAACACATACACTGACTGGTACACCCACGGTGTTACCAGAGCATCCACAGCTATTGCCTGAGTGTCCCTTGACCTGGCGCAATACCTGTCCAATTTTTTGTTTAGGCGGGACGCCATCATGTCCACCTTTGGTTTTTCCCAATGGTTTACAATCATGTGGAAGACTTCTGGGTGAAGTCCCCACTCTCCCGGGTGGAGGTCGTGCCTGCTGAGGAAGTCTGCTTCCCAGTTGTCCACTCCCGGAATGAACACTGCTGACAATGCTATCACATGATTTTCCGCCCAGCGAAAAATCCTTGCAGCTTCTGCCATTGCCCTCCTGCTTCTTGTGCCGCCCTGTCTGTTTACGTGGGCGACTGCCGTGATGTTGTCCGACTGGATCAGCACCGGCTGACCTTGAAGCAGAGGTCTTGCTTGGCTTAGGGCATCGTAAATGGCCCTTAGCTCCAAAATATTTATGTGAAGTGATGTCTCCAGGCTTGACCACAAGCCCTGGAAATTTCTTCCCTGTGTGACTGCTCCCCAGCCTCGCAGGCTGGCATCCGTGGTCACCAGGACCCAGTCCTGAATGCCGAATCTGCGGCCCTCTAGAAGATGAGCACTCTGCAACCACCACAGGAGAGACACCCTTGTCTTTGGTGACAGGGTTATCCGCTGATGCATCTGAAGATGTGATCCGGACCATTTGTCCAGCAGGTCCCACTGGAAAGTTCTTGCGTGGAATCTGCCGAATGGAATTGCTTCGTAGGAAGCCACCATTTTTCCCAGGACCCTTGTGCACTGATGCACTGACACTTGGCCTGGTTTTAGGAGGTTTCTGACTAGTTCGGATAACTCCCTGGCTTTCTCCTCTGGGAGAAAACACCTTTTTCTGGACTGTGTCCAGGATCATCCCTAGGAATAGAAGGCGTGTCGTCGGGATCAGCTGCGATTTTGGAATATTGAGAATCCAACCGTGCTGCCGCAGCACTATCTGAGATAGTGCTACCCCGACTTCCAACTGTTCCCTGGATCTTGCCCTTATCAGGAGATCGTCCAAGTAAGGGATAACTAAAACTCCCTTCTTTCGAAGGAGTATCATCATTTTGGCCATTACCTTGGTAAAGACCCGGGGTGCCGTGGACAATCCAAACGGCAGCGTCTGAAACAGATAGTGACAGTTCTGTACCACAAACCTGAGGTACCCTTGGAGAAGGGTAAATTGGGACATGTAGGTAAGCATCTTTGATGTCCAGAGAGACCATATAGTCCCCTTCTTCCAGGTTTGCAATCACTGCTCTGAGCGACTCCATCTTGAATTTGAACCTTTGTATGTAAGTGTTCAAGGATTTTAGATTTAAAATTGGTCTCACCGAGCCGTCCGGCTTCGGTACCACAAATAGTGTGGAATAGTACCCCTTTCCCTGTTGCAGGAGGGGTACCTTGATTATCACCTGCTGGGAATACAGCCTGTGAATGGCTTGCAATACTGCCTCCCTGTCTGAGGGAGACATCGGTAAAGCAGACTTTATGAAACGGCGAGGGGGAGACGTCTCGAATTTCTTGAGACGGGCCCCCACCGTGCCTGAGTCCGCTTGTAAAGCCCCAGCGTCATGCTGAGGACTTTGCGGAGGCGGGAGAGGGCTTTTGTTCCTGGGAACTGGCTGTTTGCTGCAGCCTTTTTCCTCTCCCTCTGCCACGGGGCAGAAATGAGGCGCCTTTTGCCCGCTTGCCCTTATGGGGCCGAAAGGACTGCGCCTGATAATACGGCGTCTTCTTAGGTTGAGAAGCTACCTGGGGTAAAAAATAAGATTTTACTTACCGATAAATCTATTTCTCGGAGTCCGTAGTGGATGCTGGGGTTCCTGAAAGGACCATGGGGAATAGCGGCTCCGCAGGAGACAGGGCACAAAAAGTAAAGCTTTTTCCGATCAGGTGGTGTGCACTGGCTCCTCCCCCCATGACCCTCCTCCAGACTCCAGTTAGGTACTGTGCCCGGACGAGCGTACACAATAAGGGAGGATTTTGAATCCCGGGTAAGACTCATACCAGCCACACCAATCACACCGTACAACTTGTGATCTAAACCCAGTTAACAGTATGATAACAGCGGAGCCTCTGAAAGATGGCTTCCTTCAACAATAACCCGAATTAGTTAACAATAACTATGTACAATGTATGCAGATAATCCGCACTTGGGATGGGCGCCCAGCATCCACTACGGACTCCGAGAAATAGATTTATCGGTAAGTAAAATCTTATTTTCTCTATCGTCCTAGTGGATGCTGGGGTTCCTGAAAGGACCATGGGGATTATACCAAAGCTCCCAAACGGGCGGGAGAGTGCGGATGACTCTGCAGCACCGAATGAGAGAACTCCAGGTCCTCCTTAGCCAGAGTATCAAATTTGTAAAATTTTACAAACGTGTTCTCCCCTGACCACGTAGCTGCTCGGCAAAGTTGTAATGCCGAGACCCCTTGGGCAGCCGCCCAAGATGAGCCCACCTTCCTTGTGGAGTGGGCCTTTACAGATTTAGGCTGTGGCAGGCCTGCCACAGAATGTGCAAGTTGGATTGTGCTACAGATCCAACGAGCAATCGTCTGCTTAGACGCCGGAGCACCCATCTTGTTCGGTGCATACAATATAAACAACGAGTCAGATTTTCTGACTCCAGCTGTCCTTGCAATATATATTTTTAATGCTCTGACAACGTCCAGTAACTTGGAGTCCTCCAAGTCACTTGTAGCCGCAGGCACTACAATAGGCTGGTTCAGATGAAATGCTGACACCACCTTAGGGAGAAAATGCGGACGAGTCCGCAGTTCTGCCCTGTCCGAATGGAAAATCAGATATGGGCTTTTGTAAGATAAAGCTGCCAATTCTGACACTCTCCTGGCAGAAGCCAGGGCTAGAAGCATGGTCACTTTCCATGTGAGATATTTCAAATCCACCTTTTTTAGTGGTTCAAACCAATGAGATTTTAGGAAATCCAAAACCACATTGAGATCCCACGGTGCCACTGGAGGCACCACAGGAGGCTGTATATGTAGCACTCCCTTAACAAAGGTCTGGACTTCAGGGACTGAAGCCAATTCTTTTTGAAAGAAAATCGACAGGGCCGAAATTTGAACCTTAATAGATCCCAATTTGAGACCCATTGACAATCCTGATTGCAGGAAATGTAGGAATCGACCCAGTTGAAATTCCTCCGTCGGAGCACTCCGATCTTCGCACCACGCAACATATTTTCGCCAAATTCGGTGATAGTGTTGCACGGTTACTTCCTTCCTTGCTTTAATCAAGGTAGGAATGACTTCTTCCGGCATGCCTTTTTCCTTTAGGATCCGGCGTTCAACCGCCATGCCGTCAAACGCAGCCGCGGTAAGTCTTGAAACAGACAGGGACCCTGCTGAAGCAAGTCCCTCCTTAGAGGTAGAGGCCACGGATCTTCCGTGATCATCTCTTGAAGTTCCGGGTACCAAGTCCTTCTTGGCCAATCCGGAACTACTAGTATCGTTCTTACGCCTCTTTGCCGTATAATTCTCAATACTTTTGGTATGAGAGGCAGAGGAGGAAACACATACACCGACTGGTACACCCAAGGCGTTACCAGCGCGTCCACAGCTATTGCCTGCGGATCTCTTGACCTGGCGCAATACCTGTCCAGTTTTTTGTTGAGGCGAGACGCCATCATGTCCACCATTGGTCTTTCCCAACGGGTTACCAGCATGTGGAAGACTTCTGGATGAAGTCCCCACTCTCCCGGGTGAAGATCGTGTCTGCTGAGGAAGTCTGCTTCCCAGTTGTCCACTCCCGGGATGAACACTGCTGACAGTGCTATCACATGATTCTCTGCCCAGCGAAGAATCCTTGCAGCTTCTGCCATTGCACTCCTGCTTCTTGTGCCGCCCTGTCTGTTCACATGGGCGACTGCCGTGATGTTGTCCGACTGGATCAACACCGGTTTTCCCTGAAGCAGAGGTTCTGCCTGGCTTAGAGCATTGTATATTGCTCTTAGTTCCAGAATGTTTATGTGAAGAGACGTTTCCAGGCTCGTCCATACTCCCTGGAAGTTTCTTCCTTGTGTGACTGCTCCCCAGCCTCTCAGGCTGGCGTCCGTGGTCACCAGGATCCAATCCTGTATGCCGAATCTGCGGCCCTCCAATAGATGAGCACTCTGCAACCACCACAGAAGAGACACCCTTGTCCTTGGAGACAGGGTTATCCGCAGGTGCATCTGAAGATGCGACCCTGACCATTTGTTCAACAGATCCCTTTGGAAAATTCTTGCGTGGAATCTGCCGAATGGAATTGCTTCGTAAGAAGCCACCATTTTTCCCAGGACTCTTGTGCATTGATGTACAGACACCTTTCCTGGTTTTAGGAGGTTCCTGACAAGCTCGGATAACTCCTTGGCTTTTTCCTCCGGGAGAAAAACCTTTTTCTGAACCGTGTCCAGAATCATCCCTAGGAACAGCAGACGAGTTGTCGGCATTAACTGGGATTTTGGAATATTCAGAATCCACCCGTGCTGTTTTAGCACTTCTTGAGACAGTGCTAATCCCATCTCTAGCTGTTCTCTGGACCTCGCCCTTATTAGGAGATCGTCCAAGTATGGGATAATTAATACGCCTTTTCTTCGAAGAAGAATCATCATCTCGGCCATTACCTTTGTAAAGATCCGAGGTGCCGTGGACAATCCGAACGGCAGCGTCTGAAACTGATAGTGACAGTTTTGTACAACGAACCTGAGGTACCCCTGGTGTGAGGGGTAAATTGGAACGTGGAGATACGCATCCTTGATGTCCAAGGATACCATAAAGTCCCCCTCTTCCAGGTTCGCTATCACTGCTCTGAGTGACTCCATTTTGAACTTGAACTTCTTTATGTACAGGTTCAAGGACTTCAGATTTAGAATAGGCCTTACCGAGCCATCCGGCTTCGGTACCACAAAAAGAGTGGAATAATACCCCTTCCCTTGTTGCAGAAGAGGTACCTTGACTATCACCTGCTGAGAGTACAGCTTGTGAATGGCTTCCAAAACCGTCTCCCTTTCGGAGGGGGACGTTGGTAAAGCAGACTTCAGGAAACGGCGAGGTGGATCTGTCTCTAATTCCAACCTGTATCCCTGAGATATTATCTGCAGGATCCAGGGATCTACTTGCGAGTGAGCCCACTGCGCGCTGTAATTTTTGAGACGACCCCCCACCGTCCCCGAGTCCGCTTGAGAAGCCCCAGCGTCATGCTGAGGCTTTTGTAGAAACCGGGGAGGGCTTCTGATCCTGGGAAGGAGCTGCGTGTTGCTGTCTCTTCCCTCGACCTTTGCCTCGTGGCAGATATGAATAGCCCTTTGCTCTCTTATTTTTAAAGGAACGAAAGGGCTGCGGTTGAAAAGTCGGTGCCTTTTTCTGTTGGGGAGTGACTTGAGGTAGAAAGGTGGATATCCCGGCTGTAGCCGTGGCCACCAAATCTGATAGACCGACTCCAAATAACTCCTCCCCTTTATACGGCAAAACTTCCATATGCCGTTTTGAATCCGCATCGCCTGTCCACTGTCGCGTCCATAAAGCTCTTCTGGCCGAAATGGACATAGCACTTACCCGTGATGCCAGTGTGCATATATCCCTCTGTGCATCACGCATATAAAGAAATGCATCCTTTATTTGTTCTAACGACAGTAAAATATTGTCCCTGTCCAGGGTATCAATATTTTCAATCAGGGATTCTGACCAAACTACCCCCGCACTGCCCATCCAGGCAGTCGCTACAGCTGGTCGTAGTATAACACCTGCATGTGTGTATATACTTTTTTGGATATTTTCCATCCTCCTATCTGATGGATCTTTAAGTGCGGCCGTCTCAGGAGAGGGTAACGCCACTTGTTTAGATAAGCGTGTTAGCGCCTTGTCCACCCTAGGAGGTGTTTCCCAGCGCTCCCTAACCTCTGGCGGGAAAGGGTATAATGCCAATAATTTCTTTGAAATTATCAGCTTTTTATCAGGGGCAACCCACGCTTCATTACACACGTCATTTAGTTCTTCTGATTCAGGAAAAACTATAGGTAGTTTTTTCATACCCCACATAATACCCTGTTTAGTGGTACCTGTAGTATCAGCTAAATGTAACGCCTCCTTCATTGCCAAAATCATATAACGTGTGGCCCTACTGGAAAATACGGTTGATTCGTCACCGTCACCACTGGAGTCATCGCCTGTGTCTGGGTCTGTGTCGACCGACTGAGGCAAAGGGCGTTTCACAGCCCCTGACGGTGTTTGAGTCGCCTGGACAGGCACTAATTGATTGTCCGGCCGTCTCATGTCGTCAAACGACTGCTTTAGCGTGTTGACACTATCCCGTAATTCCATAAATAAAGGCATCCATTCTGGTGTCGACTCCCTAGGGGGTGACATCCTCATATTTGGCAATTGCTCCGCCTCCACACCAATATCGTCCTCATACATGTCGACACACACGTACCGACACACAGCAGACACACAGGGAATGCTCCTAACGAAGACAGGACCCACTAGCCCTTTGGGGAGACAGAGGGAGAGTTTGCCAGCACACACCAAAAGCGCTATATATATATCAGGGATAGCCTTATAATAAGTGCTCCCTTATAGCTGCTTTGTTATATCAAAATATCGCCATAAATGTGCCCCCCCCTCTCTGTTTTACCCTGTTTCTGTAGTGCAGTGCAGGGGAGAGACTTGGGAGCCGTCCTGACCAGCGGAGCTGTGAGAGGAAATGGCGCCGTGTGCTGAGGAGATAGGCCCCGCCCCTTTTCCGGCGGGCTCGTCTCCCGCTATTTAGAAAAATTAGGCAGGGGTTAAATATCTCCATATAGCCTCTAGGGCTATATGTGAGGTATTTTTAGCCTTTATAGGTACTCATTTGCCTCCCAGGGCGCCCCCCTCCCAGCGCCCTGCACCCTCAGTGACTGCCGTGTGAAGTGTGCTGAGAGGAAAATGGCGCACAGCTGCAGTGCTGTGCGCTACCTTTAGAAGACTGCAGGAGTCTTCAGCCGCCGATTCTGGACCTCTTCTGATTTCAGCATCTGCAAGGGGGCCGGCGGCGTGGCTCCGGTGACCATCCAGGCTGTACCTGTGATCGTCCCTCTGGAGCTTGATGTCCAGTAGCCAAGAAACCAATCCATCCTGCACGCAGGTGAGTTGACTCCTTCTCCCCTCAGTCCCTCGCTGCAGTGATCCTGTTGCCAGCAGGAATCACTGTAAAATAAAAAACCTAGCTAAACTTTCTCTAAGCAGCTCTTTAGGAGAGCCACCTAGATTGCACCCTTCTCGGCCGGGCACAAAAATCTAACTGGAGTCTGGAGGAGGGTCATGGGGGGAGGAGCCAGTGCACACCACCTGATCGGAAAAAGCTTTACTTTTTGTGCCCTGTCTCCTGCGGAGCCGCTATTCCCCATGGTCCTTTCAGGAACCCCAGCATCCACTAGGACGATAGAGAAATGTGGATTTTCCAGCAGTTGCCGTGGCTACCAGGTCTGATAGACCTACCCCAAATAACTCCTCCCCCTTATAAGGCAATACTTCCATGTGCCTTTTAGAATCCGCATCACCTGATCACTGCCGCGTCCATAAACCTCTTCTTGCAGAAATGGACAGCGCGCTAACTCTTGATGCCAGTCGGCAAATATCCCTCTGTGCATCACGCATATATAAAAATGCATCTTTCAAATGCTCTATAGTCAGTAATATACTGTCCCTATCTAGGGTATCAATATTTTCAGTCAGGGAATCCGACCACGCCACGCCCGCACCGCACATCCAGGCTGAGGCGATTGCTGGTCGCAGTATAACACCCGTGTGAGTGTATATACATTTTAGGATATTCTCCTGCTTTCTATCGGCAGGTTCCTTTAGGGCGGCCGTATCAGGAGAGGGTAGTGCTACCTGTTTAGACAAGCGTGTGAGCGCTTTATCCACCCTAGGGGGTGTTTCCCAACGTGCCCTATCCTCTGGCGGGAAAGGGTACGATGCCAATAACCTTTTAGGAATTATCAGTTTTTTATCGGGGGAAACCCACGCCTCATCACACACTTCATTTAATTCCTCGGATACAGGAAAAACTACAGGCAGTTTTTTCTCACCAAACATAATACCCTTTTTAGTGGTACTTGTATTATCAGAGATATGCAATACATTTTTCATTGCTTCAATCATGTAACGTGTGGCCCTAGTGGAAGTCACGTTTGTCTCCTCATCATCGACACTGGAGTCAGTATCCGTGTCTGTGTCTGCCATTTGAGGTAACGGGCGTTTTAAAGCCCCTGATGGCGTTTGAGACCCCTGGACAGGCACAAGCTGAGTAGCCGGCTGTCTCATGTCGTCAACTGTCTGTCGTAAAGAGCTGACACTGTCACGCAATTCCTTCCATAAGCTCATCCACTCAGGTGTCGACTCCCTAGGGGGTGACAACTCTATAATAGGCAATTGCTCCGCCTCCATCTCATTTTCCTCCTCAAACATGTCGACACAATCGTACCGACACACCGCACACACACAGGGAATGCTCTGATAGAGGACAGGACCCCACTAGCCCTTTGGGGAGACAGAGGGAGAGTATGCCAGCACACACCAGAGCGCTATATATAGACAGGAATACCACTATAAAATGTGCTTTTCCCTTTATAGCTGCTGTTAGTATTAAAACTGCGCCAAATTAGTGCCCCCCTCTCTTTTTTACCCTTTTCTGTAGTGCAGGACTGCAGGGGAGAGTCAGGGAGACGTCCTTCCAGCGGAGCTGTGATGGAAAATGGCGCCCGTGTGCTGAGGAGATAGGCTCCGCCCCCTTCTCGGCGGCCTTTTCTCCCGCTTTTTGGTGAGTTCTGGCAGGGGTTAAAATACATCCATATAGCCCTGGGGGTTATATGTGGTGTATTTATGCCAGCCAAGGTGTTTACATTGCTGCTCAGGGCGCCCCCCCCTAGCGCCCTGCACCCTCAGTGACCGAAGTGTGAAGTGTGCCTGAGTAACAATGGCGCACAGCTGCAGTGCTGTGCGCTACCTTGTTGAAGACTGATGTCTTCTGCCGCCGATTTTTCCGGACCTCTTCTTGCTTCTGGCTCTGTAAGGGGGCCGGCGGCGCGGCTCTGGGACCGAGCTCCGAGGCTGGGCCTGTGTTCGGTCCCTCTGGAGCTAATGGTGTCCAGTAGCCTAAGAAGCCCAAGCTACCACCACTTAGGTAGGTTCGCTTCTTCTCCCCTTAGTCCCTCGGTGCAGTGAGCCTGTTGCCAGCAGGTCTCACTGAAAATAAAAAGACCTAAAACTAAACTTTCACTAAGAAGCTCAGGAGAGCCCCTAGTGTGCACCCTTCTCGGCCGGGCACAAAAATCTAACTGAGGCTTGGAGGAGGGTCATAGGGGGAGGAGCCAGTGCACACCAGGTAGTCCTAAAGCTTTACTTTTGTGCCCAGTCTCCTGCGGAGCCGCTATTCCCCATGGTCCTTACGGAGTTCCCAGCATCCACTAGGACGTCAGAGAAATAAATGTTAAAAGCAAATAGGAGGTCTATTCATGAAGCAGTGAAAAGCGTGGATAAGCTGCTCCATGCAATTGTATAAAATGCAAATTATAAATATTACTTCAATGCTGATTGGTTGCCATGGGCAACTTCTCCACTGGCTCACTTCTCCACACTTTTCACTGCTTCTTGAATAGACCCCTTAATCCCAGCACGCAATGACAGCTGGTAATGGAGGTACAGTATTTATGTAGCAGATACTGCACATATCTCCGGTCTATGTACAATAAGACTTACCGTATATACTCGAGTATAAGTCGACCCGAATATAAGCCGAGGCACCTAATTTTACCACAAAAACCTGGGAAAACTTATTGACTCGAGTATAAGCCTAGGGTGGGAAATGCAGCTCTAGCCGTACACAGCCCTCATAGTGCCAGATATGCCCTCATGCTGCCAGATATGCCCTCATGCTGCCAGATATGCCCTCATGCTGCCAGATATGCCCCACAATGCCAGATGTGCCAGATATGCCCCACAGTGCCAGATATGCCCTCATGCTGCCAGATATGCCCCACAATGCCAGATGTGCCAGATATGCCCACAGTGCCAGATATGCCCTCATGCTGCCAGATATGCCCCCACAGTGCCAGATATGCCCTCATGCTGCCAGATATGCCCCACAGTGCCAGATATGCCCTCATGCTGCCAGATATGCCCCACAGTGCCAGATATGCCCCACAGTGCCAGATATGCCCCACAGTGCCAGATGTGCCAGATATGCCCCACAGTGCCAAATATGCCCTCATGCTGCCAGATATGCCCCACAGTGCCAGATATGCCCCACAGTGCCAGTTTGTTACTTACCCTCCGTCGCTCCCGCGCTGTCCCGTCGCTCCCGCGCCGTCTTCTGAAGGAGGGACACGGAGAGCACAGCGCGCGGCTCTCCTGTGTCCCTCCTGCGTCTCTGGCGGCAGCGGCGTGTGTGTGTGTGTTAAAGGAAGTGCCGGTTTCCGGCACTTCCTTTAACACACACACGCCGCTGCCGCCGGAGACACAGGTGGGACACAGGAGAGCCGCGCGCTGTGCCCTCCGTGTCCCTCCTTTAACACACACACACCGCTGCCGCCGGAGACGCAGGAGGGACACAGGAGAGCCGCGCGCTGTGCCCTCCCATGTCCCTCCTAAATACTCACTCGTGTATAAGCCGAAGAGGCTTTTTCAGCACAAAAAAAGGTGCTGAAAAAGTCGTCTTATACTCGAGTATATACGGTACCTCTAGTCTCCAAACCTTCAAGCGTTCCTTGAAAACTCACCTCCTCAGACAAGCCTATCACATTCCAGAACTGCTCACATATCCCCACTGCACAGTCCACACATACCCCCACATAATTTCCCTTTCTTTACTTTCCCTTCCTCCTGATCCTGGTTCATCATTGCTGTGATGTGATATCATGCAGCCCACCAAGAACCTTTGCAATCTGGTGAACAACTATGCAATAGGGAGACATCCTTTACATTTGGTCTAGGATAATACAGCGGTCTGGTGAGCGGACATCTGCTGCAAATTGTGACCCGAGGTTTCCGTTGTGCGCTGGGATTATTACATCCTCACTTATTACAGAGCGCTGGAAACCATAGTCAGCTGGCCAGTAAGAGACGGATGCACCACTTTGTGTTTCCTTCTGCTGCCACGCACTAGGCCGCAAGCTGCGCGTGTACTGTACAGGACACAGGATAGGAGCCTCCTGGCGAGACACGGCTCGTACACGCAGCCTGTTCCCTTACATGATCCCTGTATGATCTGCATGAACACATCCACCAACTAGAACACATGGGGACAGTAAAACCACTGAATCTAGCTCTCCGCTGTGAGGAATAGGACATTGCTAATAATACAAAGATATGTTTATCCTATATGAGACGATGAACCGTAAATCCACTTACAAGTCCCATCATCAGTCTCCAATTGTAGGGATTTAGGACACATGAACAACAAAAAGAAATCCTGTGTAGTGAGGTAGGTAAATACTTCTGAGGAAAACACAGTCATAAGGGTAGGTCATATCTTTGGGGTCTCTTGTGAGAGACGGATAGGATGCCGGTAGTCATGTGACTGACGACAGCGAAATCCCAGCGCCAGAAGACTAACTATTGGGGACACTGTTAGGATAAGGGCCTTAGTAGGGGGGAATTTAGGATTAGGCACTAGGGGGACGATTAGCCCTACCTGCCACCCCCTAGGGTTAGCCCTAGCCACCCCCCCTGAAGGGTGTGGGTTAGGAGAGGGGAGTCTGTCATCCCATTCAGCATCCCGGTGGACGTGGTGCCAGCAGTCATGTGACTGACGCCAGAAGAGCGACAGCCGACATCCCAAAGGTGAGTATTGGGGCACTGTTAGGGGTAGGGCCCGGTGGCGGGGGAGGGAGGGTTTGGGGTGTTAGCCGTAGCCAGCACCCCTGGAGGGTTAGGGCAGGGGAGTGTGGGTAAAAATTCTTCTGGGATAACATACTGAACCCTATTCGACACATCCCAGCATGCTCTGCCAGAGTTGTACAATGCCCTTATAGCAAAGCTGTGGCAGGGAATGCTGGGATGTGTAGTTCCACAGTACCTGGAGGTCCGCAATGGTGAATACCCCTGCTATAGGAGATTCACAGAGGGCATCAATCCTACAATAATAAGAAGGCACTCCGGTTATATATACTGCGCTCTGCGTTCTGAATCCACAAAATGCACACGAAATTACCACTTACCCGCTCTATGACGGAAGTCGCAGCTTCATGCGCACAAGACGAATAACATTTATTATCCGCGTTGCCGGCAAAAACACACAAATATGGCGGGGTGACATTGTTGCTGGAGGCTGCGCTGTATCACACGTGTTATACAGATGGAGCACACTGGTATACCGCGCTGCAGAAAGCCTACATAACACACATGATGATTACAGTGCACAGACCGTGTGATGAAGAACAACACATATACACAACAGAACACGCTAAGACCCATCATACAAGCCGGAGTCAGGTGACTCCAGACTCTTCCCTGAACGGTGCAGGAGGTCCACAGTACAGCTCTCACTCTGCATCCCTTTAACATGCATCAGTTCATATACGTGATCAAAGGGCGCCCCCCGCAGGTCACGTACGTAACACTTCCAATCTGAAACCTATTTATACATCAGATGTAAGTGGTGGTGTAAACACACCCAGCTCTGCTACTTTATGGCAATAAGATAATACAATACTGCAACTCCTGATTCACTGAGAGGAGCGCAGACGTCATACACAGTTACATGGGGATTCCATCAATCTGTTCCAGACAAGACCTACTGCGGAACAGTACCAACCCCTCCCAATGTCAGGTAGCTGTCCCCAGGCCTGGTACATTCACTGCCGCCTGTGTTACTCACAGCCCCAGGGATTACACAGCAAACTGGGGCTTATTCCTCCATGAGATCTCAGTGCCTTCCCTTCAGCCAGAGTCCCTATACCGGAGCCCAGGCCCACTTCTATCAGCCACACCAACTCCATACACACCTGTGACAGTGCCTAGAACACTGACAGCCACACCCACTCCATACACACCTGTGACCGTGCCTAGAACACTGACAGCCACACCCACTCCATACACACCTGTGACAGTGCCTATAACACTGACAGCCACACCCACTCCATACACACCTGTGACAGTGCCTAAAACACTGACAGCCACACCCACTCCATACACACCTATGACCGTGCCTAGAACACTGACAGCCACACCCACTCCATACACACCTGTGACCGTGCCTAGAACACTGAAAGCCACACCCACTCCATACACACCTGTGACAGTGCCTAGAACACTGACAGCCACACCCACTCCATACATACCTGTGACCGTGCCTAGAACACTGGCAGCCACACCCACTCCATACACACCTGTGACAGTGCCTAGAACACTGACAGCCACACCCACTCCATACACACCTATGACCGTGCCTAGAACACTGACAGCCACACCCACTCCATACATACCTGTGACCATGCCTAGAACACTGATAGCCACGCCCACTCCATACACACCTGTGACAGTGCCTAGAACACTGACAGCCACACCCACTCCGTACACACCTGTGACCATCCCTAGAACACTGACAGCCACACCCACTTCACACACACCTGTGACCGTGCCTAGAGCGCAGACAGCCACACCCACTCCACACACACCTGTGACCGTGCCTAGAGCGCAGACAGCCACACCCACTCCACACACACCTGTGACCGTGCCTAGAGCGCAAACACCCACACCCACTCCACACACACCTGTGACCGTGCCTAGAACACTGACAGCCACACCCACTCCATACACATCTGTGACCGTGCCTAGAACACTGACAGCCACACCCACTCCATACACACCTGTGACTGTGCCTAGAACACTGACAGCCACACCCACTCCATACACACCTGTGACCATGCCTAGAACACTGCCAGCCACACCCACTCCATACGCACCTGTGACTGTGCCTAGAACACTGCCAGCCACACCCATTTCATACACACTTCAGATCTGCTGAGAACACTGACAGCTGCACCCACTCCATACACACCTGTGCCATCCATAAAACACTGAGAGCCACACCTACTCTACACAGCTGTGACCATGCCAAGAACACTAAAAGCCACACCCACTCCATACACACCTGAGACCATGTCTAGGATACTGATAGCCACACCCACTCCATACACACCTGAGACCATGTTTAGGATACTGAGAGCCACACCCACTCCATACACACCTGAGACCATGGTGTCATTCTGAGTTGTTCGCTCGCTAGCAGTTTGTAGCAGCCGTGCAAACGCTATGCCGCCTCCCCCTGGGAGTGTATTTTAGCTTAGCAGAAGTGCGTACGAAAGGATCGCAGAGCGACGGCATAATTTTTTTGTGCACGTTTAGAGTAGCTCAAAACCTACTCCTAGCTTGCGATGACTTCAGACTGTTCAGTTCCTGTTTTGACGTCACAAACACGCCCTGTGTTCACCCAGCCACGCCTGCGTTTTTCAAGGGACACCTGCGTTTTTGAACACTCCCTGAAAACGGTGAGTTCACACCCAGAAATGCCCACTTCATGTCAATCACTCTGCGGCCAGCAGTGCGACTGAAATGCATCGCTACACCTTGTGTGAAACTACATCGTTCGTTGTAATATTACTTTGCGTGTGCGCAGAAGTGCTTTTTTTTGCCTCATCACAGCACAGCAAACGAATGCAGTTAGCAATCAACTCGGAATAACCACCCATGTCTAGGATACTGAGAGCCACACCCATTCATTGCACACGAGACCACACCTGCGCCCATCCATAGAACATTGGCAGCCACACCCACTCCATACTCACTTGAGAACATACCCGCTCTATTCACACACCTGTTGCCGTTCCCAGAACACAGGCATCCACACCCACTCCAAACACACCTGAAACCAACGCCCGCTCTATACACGTGCCGAAAACAGTGACCGCCCCCATCCACTTCATACACAGCTGAGACATAAAGCCATACGCAACCAACATCCGCCCTGTACACACAGAAGTGTCCTCTGGAGTAGAAAGTTGCACATGACCTCATGTACCACAATTTTTTGTGAAGCGTCTGTCGGACAATGGGGGGTAATTCAGACTTGATCGCAGCAGGAACTTTGTTAGCAGTTGGGCAAAACCATGTGCACTGCAGGGGGGGGCAGATGTAATATGTGCAGAGAGAGTTAGATTTGGGTGGGTTATTTTGTTTCCGTGCAGGGGAAATACTGGCTGCTTTATTTTTACACTGCAATTTAGATTGCAGATTGAACACACCCCACCCAAATCTAACCCTCTCTGCACATGTTACATCTGCCTCCCCTGCAGTGCACATGGTTTTGCCCAACTGCTAACAAAGATCCTGCTGCGATCAACTCAGAATTACCCCCGTTGAGCGTAATATTAAGGCGGGCATTTATCATTGATTGCATTATTGAATGTTATCTGCACGGGATCTTACAATCCTATCGGCTGGAGGTATCATCCAGCACCCGCAGGGACAAGGGCTCTGAAAGGAGCCCATACCGGCAATGTGCTGTGATGGCTGCCAGGGGGGCTGCTGCACATGCTCGGTCAGCGTGACCACGCAAGCACAAAGGCCACTTTCGGGGAGGGTTCCGGGGCAACCCTCTGCTGGCCACATAGGCTACAATGGGCTACCAAATGGTGGTAGCCAATATCAGGAATGCATCACATCCCCCGTAGACACAGTTAGGGGATGCGGCTGCAGGCAGGAATGGGGAGATTGCAGTAAGTATCTGAGATACCAGCCTGTGACCCCTGGGAAAGCAGGACATGACTGTACTCAGAAAATGGCAAAGATACCATTACTGACACTAACCTAATACCCCTTTCACACCGCCTGGGGCGGGTCGCAACCAGTAGTTTGACACGGGTGATTCCTGCGTGCGACCCACCTCAGGCCCCTCTCCGCCGCTGTTCCTAACCCAACATATTGCCGGGTTGGTGACATCAGCGGTGACCCAGCACATAATCTCCAAGTGACGCCCGTCTACACAGAGTGAACGGGAAACGGGTCACATCGACCCAGCTTCCGGTTCTCACAGCACAGCGAGCCGGGTTAAACACATGTTCAACCCTGCAAGCTACCTGGGTTGGAATACCGGGTCGCTCGACCAGAATTATTCCAACTGGGCCCTTTCAGACTGCACAGCAATATGTGTTATGCGCGGTCGTGTGCAATAACCCGCGTTAAAAGCTGGCGGTGTGAAAGGGGTATAACGGTCTTATCCATGTTTCTATATGGACAATGTATCACTCCATGGAATGTTTTGTCCTTGTAATCAGAATACACCCTGGTTACAGCCAGGTGAGAAGCTGCCTCTGGAAATAACAGCAACACTGTACTGCCGACAGACAGCCAGAGCGAGTGACAGGCTTACTGGGCTGAGGGTATGCACTACACTGTACATAGCTTCTGTTCTTATACAATGACGGTCAGTCTCCACTGCTGGACCACCAATGAAAATGACCATGGAATTAGATCCCAGATTCCTACCCACAATGTCTGTAGCAGAACCTAAATGTAGACGTGCCAAACATTTGTAAAGGGCTTTCCCCTCCTGGAACAAGTCTCCTATGCAAGGTGGCATTAAAGGACTCAGTGGACGACAGTGACTGCAGGAGTAGTTTCTAGTACATCCACTGGGTCTGGCAGTGATAGAACTGGGAGATCTACCAGGGCCTATTGTATCCACAAGTTATTGCCATCAAGCTACAAAACGGTGCTAACATTCAATGACATATATATTCCTTACAGCTTATCTCTCCGCCCCTCTCCTACAAGCCCTACACTGGCTCCCCTTCCCTATCAGAACTCAGTTCAAGCGTCTCACGTTCGCAAAGCCCTCACCCACTTACATCTCTGACCTTATCTCCCTTCACACTCCAGTCCGCCCTCTTCACTCCACAAATGCACGCCGCCTCTCCTGCCATCTGAATACTTCATCCCATTCCTGCCTCCAAGATTTTGCATGTGCTGCTCCTTACCTCTGGAATTCTCTCCCTCTCAGACTCTCCACCTCTCTCCAAACGGGCTCTCAAGACACACTTCTTCATCCAAACCAGTCATCTATAATCCTAAACCCTCTTCTTCATCCAACCTAGCCATCTCTCATCCATGCTCAAGTCGATCCCATCTGTGGCACCCCTGCCTGCCTCTCCCCTTTAGAATGTAAGCTCACACGAGCAGGGCCCTCTTTCCTCATGTGCCTTCCGTTCTCTTACTTATACTCTATCTACTCTATATTGCCTATAATGGCACCTACCCGTGGTTGCTGCCTCCCTGCTGCTTATTTGAGTGTTATGTGCCCTGATGCAGCAATGTTTATATACCATATACTTGTCCTGCATTGTTGTGTACTGTAAGTCGCTGTTTTCTTGTTGTGCTCATCTGATTGTGTACTTTGTAAAGTGCTGCAAAAGCCTTGTGGCCCCATATAAATAAAGGATAACAATTATATATCAGCGGTTTATTACAGTTGTTATGTGTTTTGTTAGAAAGTCACCAAGTTACATACATGTGACCTCATACATCTAGCCTCAGAACGCTACGCAGCGCCAGATATCTGGCGCAAGTGAGCCACCAGGTTCTGTGCAACTCTGCCAGCGTTGGCAGTGATCGCAAACCCGTGTTTTAAAACATGGGACTCCAGTTTACAAAGTGGGAGGGTCCCCGGGGACGCACTCCTCATTAGCCAATCCCTAAGGGGGATTTGTTTAATTGACACGCTGGCCCCAGGCTGAATGATATAAAGAGGAGGTGGAGCCAGTTTCCCCTCCTTGGTGCCTGGCTGCTTGCGGAGGCCGGGTGACTCGGTGTCGGTGAGTGAAGGGTAGTGCGGGTGGTGGATGGGTTACGGGGGGTTGCCACAGCGACTCTTGGGGGTGCTGGCAATGTGCAGGGATCGGCGTCCTCCATGATCTAGTGGGTAAAGCTGGGCTTAGTGACTGGGGCTTCCCGCGGTGCCGTCTGAGGCAGTGGCCGCGCTGCTGCTCTTGCTTCGAGAGAACACCTCAAAGCAAGAGCGGCAGCGCGGCCACTGCCTCAGACGGCACCGCGGGAAGCCCCAGTCACTAAGCCCAGCTTCACCCACTAGATCATGGAGGACGCCGATCCCTGCACGTGTGAGTGACTGCCTGGGCTAGCTGGGAGGTCCGGGGTTCCCGAGACGATGGTGCAGCTGTATGGTGCCGGGAGTAAGAAGTGGTCGGTGACTAGTACGGTTATTGGTGTAAGGGCTCCCTAGCTGGCGTCTTTGGAGTGAGGGGAACGACGACACACAAGGTGGTTACTGCAATGTGCCTCAGTGCTCTTACCTGGTGCAGTGTGCCTCAGTGCTCTTACCTGGTGCAGTGTGCCTCAGTGCTCTTACCTGGTGCAGTGTGCCTCAGTGCTGTTACCTGGTGCAGTGTGCCTCAGTGCTGTTACCTGGTGCAGTGTGCCTCAGTGCTGTTACCTGGTGCAGTGTGCCTCAGTGCTGTTACCTGGTGCAGTGTGCCTCAGTGCTGTTACCTGGTGCAGTGTGCCTCAGTGCTCTTACCTGGTGCAGTGTGCCTCAGTGCTGTTACCTGGTGCAGTGTGCCTCAGTGCTCTTACCTGGTGCAGTGTGCCTCAGTGCTCTTACCTGGTGCAGTGTGCCTCAGTGCTCTTACCTGGTGCAGTGTGCCTCAGTGCTCTTACCTGGTGCAGTGTGCCTCAGTGCTCTTACCTGGTGCAGTGTGCCTCAGTGCTCTTACCTGGTGCAGTGTGCCTCAGTGCTCTTACCTGGTGCAGTGTGCCTCAGTGCTCTTACCTGGTGCAGTGTGCCTCAGTGCTCTTACCTGGTGCAGTGTGCCTCAGTGCTCTTACCTGGTGCAGTGTGCCTCAGTGCTCTTACCTGGTGCAGTGTGCCTCAGTGCTCTTACCTGGTGAAGTGTGCCTCAGTGCTCTTACCTGGTGCAGTGTGCCTCAGTGCTCTTACCTGGTGCAGTGTGCCTCAGTGCTCTTACCTGGTGAAGTGTGCCTCAGTGCTCTTACCTGGTGAAGTGTGCCTCAGTGCTCTTACCTGGTGCAGTGTGCCTCAGTGCTCTTTCCGGGCGCAGTGTGTATAACGCGCTCTATCTGGCGCAGTGTGTATAACGCGCTCTATCTGGCGCAGTGTGTATAACGCGCTCTAACTGGTGCAGTGTGTATAACGCGCTCTAACTGGTGCAGTGTGTATAACGCGCTCTAACTGGTGCAGTGTGTATAACGCGCTCTAACTGGTGCAGTGTGTATAACGCGCTCTAACTGGCGCAATGGGTATAACGTGTTCTACCTGGCGCAATTTCTATAATGTGCTGTACCTGATGCAAAGTGTATAACGTGCTCTACCTGGTGCAAAGTGTATGACGTGTTCTACCTGGCGCAAAGTGTATAACGTGCTGTACCTGGCGCAAAGTGTATAACGTGCTGTACCTGGCGCAGTGTGCAGAGGAGGTTCTACCTGGTGCAATGTGTATAAGCGGCACTACTGTGTGGTGTAATGTGAATTGGCACTATTATGTAGCCACGCCCCTACCCCATGAAGCCACACCCCTAAAATTTTGTGACGCGCCTTCGGCGCGCATTGCCTATCCTTTGCGGTCTGGGAGGTGGGACACCAATTCACTTTCTGCCTAAGGGCACCAAAATGTCTAGTTATACCTCTGGAGCAGGGTGTTCTGCATGCTACACAGCCCAGCAGCACTGTCACCCCATCCCCCCACCTTGCAACACTTTTGTAGTGTCCAAACAAGATTAAGTTTAAAAAGAACCTTCATTCCGATGGGACCCAGAAAAAATAAGATTTTACTTACCGATAAATCTATTTCTCGTAGTCCGTAGTGGATGCTGGGGACTCCGTCAGGACCAGGGGGATTAGCGGCTCCGCAGGAGACAGGGCACAAAAATAAAGCTTTAGGATCAGGTGGTGTGCACTGGCTCCTCCCCCTATGACCCTCCTCCAAGCCTCAGTTAGGATACTGTGCCCGGACGAGCGTACACAATATGGAAGGATTTTGAATCCCGGGTAAGACTCATACCAGCCACACCAATCACACCGTACAACTTGTGATCTGAACCCAGTTAACAGTATGACAACGTAGGAGCCTCTGAACAGACGGCTCACAACAAGAACAACCCGATTTTTTTTGTAACAATAACTATGTACAAGTATTGCAGACAATCCGCACTTGGGATGGGCGCCCAGCATCCACTACGGACTACGAGAAATAGATTTATCGGTTATTTTCTCTAACGTCCTAGTGGATGCTGGGGACTCCGTCAGGACCATGGGGATTATACCAAAGCTCCCAAACGGGCGGGAGAGTGCGGATGACTCTGCAGCACCGAATGAGAGAACTCCAGGTCCTCTTTAGCCAGGGTATCAAATTTGTAGAATTTTACAAACGTGTTCTCCCCCGACCACGTAGCTGCTCGGCAGAGTTGTAATGCCGAGACCCCTCGGGCAGCCGCCCAGGATGAGCCCACCTTCCTTGTGGAATGGGCCTTGACAGATTTAGGCTGTGGCAGGCCTGCCACAGAATGAGCAAGTTGAATTGTGCTACAAATCCAACGAGCAATCGTCTGCTTAGAAGCAGGAGCACCCAGCTTGTTGGGTGCATACAGTATAAACAGCGAGTCAGATTTTCTGACTCCAGCCGTCCTTGAAATATATATTTTCAATGCCCTGACAACGTCCAGCAACTTGGAATCCTCCAAATCGCTAGTAGCCGCAGGCACCACAATAGGCTGGTTCAGGTGAAACGCTGACACCACCTTAGGCAGAAAATGAGGACGCGTCC
This sequence comes from Pseudophryne corroboree, assembly GCF_028390025.1. Lineage (NCBI taxonomy): Eukaryota > Metazoa > Chordata > Amphibia > Anura > Myobatrachidae > Pseudophryne > Pseudophryne corroboree. The sequence goes on from NC_086448.1 coordinate 35,395,223, forward strand.
GCAGTTCTGCCCTGTCCGAATGGAAAATCAGATATGGGCTTTTATACGATAAAGCCGCCAATTCTGACACTCTCCTGGCTGAAGCCAGGGCCAGTAGCATGGTTACTTTCCATGTAAGATATTTCAAATCCGCCGATTTGAGTGGCTCAAACCAATGGGATTTGAGAAAATCCAAAACTACATTAAGGTCCCACGGAGCCACTGGGGGCACAACCGGGGGCTGTATATGTAGTACTCCTTTTACAAAAGTCTGGACTTCAGGAACTGAAGCCAATTCTTTCTGGAAGAAAATCGACAGGGCCGAAATTTGAACCTTAATGGACCCCAACTTGAGGCCCATAGACAATCCTGTTTGCAGGAAATGTAGGAATCGACCCAATTGAAATTCCTCCGTGGGGGCCTTCCTGGCCTCGCACCACGCAACATATTTTCTCCAAATGCGGTGATAATGTTGTGCAGTCACCTCCTTCCTGGCTTTAACCAGTGTAGGGATGACCTCTTCCGGAATGCCTTTTTCCCATAGAATTCGGCGTTCAACCGCCACGCCGTCAAACGCAGCCGCGGTAAGTCTTGGAATAGACACGGTCCCTGCTGAATCAGGTCCCGTCTTAGAGGTAGAGGCCACGGATTTTCCGTGAGCATCTCCTGAAGTTCCGGGTACCAAGTTCTTCTTGGCCAATCCGGAGCCACGAGTATCGTTCTTACTCCCCTTTGCCGTATAATTCTCAGTACTTTGGGTATGAGAGGCAGAGGAGGAAACACATACACTGACTGGAACACCCACGGTGTTACCAGAGTGTCCACAGCTATTGCCTGAGGGTCTTTTGACCTGGCGCAATACCTGTCCAGTTTTTTGTTGAGGCGAGACGCCATCATATCCACCTTTGGTTTTTCCCAACGGTTCACAATCATGTGGAAGACTTCTGGATGAAGGGTGTAGATCGTGTCTGCTGAGGAAGTCTGCTTCCCAGTTGTCCACTCCCGGAATGAACACTGCTGACCGTGCTATCACATGATCTTCCGCCCAGCGAAGAATCCTTGCAGCTTCTGCCATTGCTCTCCTGCTTCTTGTGCCGCCCTGTCTGTTTACGTGGGCGACTGCCGTGATGTTGTCCGACTGGATCAACACCGGCTGACCCTGAAGCAGGGGTTTTGCCAGGCTTAGAGCATTGTAAATCGCTCTTAGCTCCAGTATATTTATGTGAAGAGACATCTCCAGGCTTGACCATACTCCCTGGAAGTTTCTTCCCTGTGTGACCGCTCCCCAGCCTCTCAGACTGGCATCCGTGGTCACCAGGACCCAGTCCTGTATGCCGAATCTGCGGCCTTCTAACAGATGAGCACTCTGTAACCACCACAGAAGAGACACCCTTGTCCGTGGCGATAAGGTTATCCGCTGATGCATCTGCAGATGCGATCCGGACCATTTGTCCAGCAGATCCCACTGAAAATTTCGTGCGTGGAATCTGCCGAATGGGATTGCTTCGTAAGAAGCCACCATCTTTCCCAGGACTCTTGTGCATTGATGCACAGACACTTTTCCTGGTTTTAGGAGGTTCCTGACAAGTTCGGATAACTCCCTGGCTTTCTCCTCCGGAAGAAACACCTTTTTCTGAACCGTGTCCAGAATCATTCCCAGGAACAGCAGACGTGTTGTCGGGGTCAACTGAGATTTTGGGAAATTCAGAATCCACCCATGTTGTTGCAGCACTACTTGGGTTAGTGCTACTCCGTCCTCCAGCTGTTCTCTGGACCTTGCCCTTATCAGGAGATCGTCCAAGTAAGGGATAATTAATACGCCTCTTCTTCGCAGAAGAATCATCATTTCGGCCATTACCTTGGTAAAGACCCGAGGTGCCGTGGACAATCCAAACGGCAGCGTCTGAAACTGATAATGACAGTTTTGGACCACGAACCTGAGGTACCCTTGATGTGAAGGGCAAATTGGGACATGCAGGTAAGCATCTTTTATGTCCAGGGACACCATAAAGTCCCCTTCTTCCAGATTCGCTATCACTGCTCTGAGTGATTCCATCTTGAACTTGAATTTTTTTATGTACAGGTTCAAAGATTTCAGATTTAGAATAGGTCTTACCGAGCCGTCCGGCTTCGGTACCACAAATAGCGTGGAGTAATACCCCTTTCCCTGTTGTAGGAGGGGTACCTTGACTATCACCTGCTGAGAAAACAGCTTGTGAATGGCTTCCAATACCGTCGCCCTGTCTGAGGGAGACGTTGGCAAAGCAGACTTTAGGAACCGGCGAGGGGGAGACTTCTCGAATTCCAACCTGTAACCCTGAGATACTACCTGCAGGATCCAGGGGTCCACCTGTGAGCAAGCCTACTGCGCGCTGAAATTCTTGAGTCGACCCCCCACCGCTCCTGAGTCCGCTTGTAAAGCCCCAGCGTCATGCTGAGGGCTTTGCAGAACCCGCGGAGGGCTTCTGTTCCTGGGAAGGAGCTGCTTGCTGGCCTCTCTTACCCTTTCCTCTGCCTCGGGGCAGATATGACTGTCCTTTTGCCCGCTTGTTCTTATAGGACCGAAAGGACTGCGGCTGAAAAGACGGTGTCTTTTTCTGTTGGGAGGGGGTCTGAGGTAAAAAGGTGGATTTCCCGGCAGTTGCCGTGGCCACCAAATCCGATAGACCGACGCCAAATAATTCCTCCCCTTTATACGGCAATACTTTCATATGCCGTTTGGAATCCGCATCACCTGACCACTGTCGTGTCCATAAACTTCTTCTGGCAGATATGGACATCGCACTTACTCTCGATGCCAGAGTGCAAATATCCCTCTGAGCATCTCGCATATAAAGAAAAGCATCCTTTAATTGCTCTAAAGTCTGTAAAATACTGTCCCTATCCAGGGTATCAATATTTTCAGTCAGGGAATCCGACCAGACCACTCCAGCACTGCACATCCAGGCTGAAGCGATGGCTGGTCGCAGTATAACACCAGTATGTGTGTATATACTTTTTAGAGTAGTTTCCAGCCTCCTATCAGCTGGATCCTTGAGGGCGGCCGTATCAGGAGACGGTAACGCCACTTGTTTTGATAAGCGTGTGAGCGCCTTATCCACCTTAGGGGGTGTTTCCCAGCGCGCCCTAACCTCTGGCGGGAAAGCGTATAATGCCAATAACTTTTTAGAAATTAGCCCTTTTCTATCTGGGTTAACCCACGCTTCATCACATACATCATTCAATTCCTCTGAATCAGGAAAAACTACAGGTAGTTTTTTCACCCCCCACATAATACCCCTTTTTGTGGTACTTGTAGTATCAGAGATATGCAAAGTCTCCTTCATTGCCGTGATCATATAACGTGTGGCCCTACTGGAAAATACGTTTGTTTCTTCACCGTCGACACTAGATTCAGTGTCCGTGTCTGGGTCTGTATCGACCGACTGAGGTAAAGGGCGTTTTACAGCCCCTGACGGTGTCTGAGACGCCTGGGCAGGTACCAACTGGTTTGACGGCCGTCTCATGTCGTCAACTGATTTTTGTAATGTGCTGACATTATCACGTAATTCCATAAACAAAGCCATCCATTCCGGTGTCGACTCCCTAGGGGGTGACATCACCATTACCGGCAATTGCTCCGCCTCCACACCAACATCGTCCTCATACATGTCGACACACACGTACCGACACACAGCAGACACACCGGGAATGCTCTATTGAAGACAGGACCCCACTAGCCCTTTGGGGAGACAGAGGGAGAGTTTGCCAGCACACACCAAAGCGCTATAATATATATGGGAACAACCCTATATAAGTGTTGTATCCTTATAGCAGCTTAAATATATTAATATCGCCAAAAAAAGTGCCCCCCCCCTCTCTGTTTTACCCTGTTTCTGTAGTGCAGTGCAGGGGAGAGTCCTGGGAGCCTTCCTCACAGCGGAGCTGAGCAGGAAAATGGCGCTGTGTGCTGAGGAGAATAAGCCCCGCCCCCTATTTCGGCGGGCTCTTCTCCGGAATCTGTGAGATCTGGCAGGGGTTAAATACATCCATATAGCCTCAAAGGGCTATATGTGATGTATTTTTAGCCATAAAAAGGTATAATACATTGCTGCCCAAGGGGGGTCGGCGGCGCGGCTCCGGGACGAACCCCAGGGTGAGACCTGTGTTCCGACTCCCTCTGGAGCTAATGGTGTCCAGTAGCCTAAGAAGCCAATCCATCCTGCACGCAGGTGAGTTCACTTCTCTCCCCTAAGTCCCTCGATGCAGTGAGCCTGTTGCCAGCAGGACTCACTGAAAATAAAAAACCTTTTTCTAAGCAGCTCTTTAGGAGAGCCACCTAGATTGCACCCTGCTCGGACGGGCACAAAAACCTAACTGAGGCTTGGAGGAGGGTCATAGGGGGAGGAGCCAGTGCACACCACCTGATCCTAAAGCTTTATTTTTGCGCCCTGTCTCCTGCGGAGCCGCTAATCCCCCTGGTCCTGACGGAGTCCCCAGCATCCACTAGGACGTTAGAGAAAGACCGGTAGGAACCCAATTTTTAAAAGTGAGGGGTCCCTGGGACCCACTTTTTTTTTGGCTCAGAGCGATCACTGATTGGGCATCTTTTTTTTTAGCAAAAATGTGTCTTAATAGTAACACAATGTGACTAGGAAGAATCAGGAGACTGTGCGGAGTAATTTGCTATACAATACTTGTAGATTGAGTGTGACGGAGTCTGAACACGGAGCACAACTTGTATTGTAGCACTTAGGGTAGCACAGATGGTGTAATGGTTAGTATTACTGCCTCACAGCACTGAATTCATGGGTTCTATTCCCACCATGGCCCTAACGGTGCGGAGTTTGTATATTATTCCCGTACTTGCGTGGGTTTCCTCCCACAATCCAAAAATATACTGGTATTGATATAGCCACACTTATCCTTGCTGTAGTTTCGCCATTATTGCCACTTAGGTTGGCGTACTAAGGCGCAAGAGGATCCACAGCATGCAATACACAGATTCACCACTGGGTGGCGATTGATCCATTAATGAAAACTACAGTGCTGAAAACAATAGCAGCAGATGGATATTGCACTACAGAATACTATACAATAACAAGCGGGCCGGTTATTTACTGTAATGCTTTACAGTGTAAATAAAGTTTTTTTTAATTTAATACAGGTTGCACATGGTGCTTGCAATTTCAGCAGTGACAACATGCCTCACAAATGACCGATGGGGGGGAGGGGCTGCCTATGAATATATAGCATTACATACTGCGACATGTGCCGCAAGTGACAGCATGCCTCCCAAATGAACGGTGGGTTACAGGGGCGCTCTAGAAAATGACCACTTACAGTATGAGAAAAAGTACTTTTTGCATTGAGCTGACTTGTGCTATAGGCTGTACAAACCAGTCCCTGCGGTCTACAGATCACCGATAGAGTTTCATTATACCGCAGAACGGACGTCGCCATTGGCCACATATTGCGGAGGGGACAGATTTCTTCCTCACTCATCATATTATACGGCTGGGGACTCACTAGTAGGACTTGTCATTAGTTTAGAGGAGTAATGAAATGTATACTGACAGAAGTCCCATTAAGTGGTGGACACGTTTATGTAGCACAGTGAGAAGCACACACACAAGTGCAGGCCACGGGGCGGCTCCAGCACTGTTTACTCTGCAGAGATGCAACCCTATATTTCCTAAAATAACCCTCGCTGTAAATGAGGCATGGGTCCTGCTTCCTGCGCCTGTCCTTAGAGTATGTCGCAGGACAAAAGCCTTCTAGAAGAAGGGTGGGATAGAGTTACTGTGAGTCCAGGACAGGCCGCAGCCCCTCTGCTGCCAGCTGCCATTCCCTGCTCTCCCTCACATGCAGTTAATTGGAAATTTTCATCACTCCAGCGTGATTGCTGTAGCCGAAATAAATGAGGAGAGAACGACGAGGGGGGAGGGTGGGGGGATAGGAGGACCGATTCTGGGATTAGCGGTCTATGGAACAGAACACATAACAAAATCAACACGTTGTCCTGTGACGGCAGTTGCCGGAGATATGGGGGGGGCACTTCACTTATCCTTGAGTGACTCTGAGCTTCTCGCCGAGAACTCTGAAGAGCTGTCGTAATTGCTACTTCAGTTCTATAGTCCCTGCTCACGCCTCCCCTGTTTAGGCACATTCTAAATACGCTACAGCCTCCTACGGCGGTGGTGCGTAACCCCATGTTAGGTGGGACCCCCAGTGTCGGCACGTTATTACAAAACCCCAAACCAGATGGATGTATAGCATGCTGCATCTGACAGACAGGGACCCTAGTCTATGCTCTAAGGGGGGGGGGGCTTATGTTTACTAAAGCTTCTAAATCAGGAACTTGGAGGTGTGGCCTACAGCAACCAATCAGATTCTGTTCATCATTTTCTAATGTAACTGAGAAATGGTCGCTGTAATCTCAGTGGTGGCATTGGGCGTTAGACATTTTAGTAAATCTACCCCTGGGAAACACTCTGCTGCCCTGACCCACAGGTACGGCACGTTTGGCATGCAGTGGAGTGCAGATTGTACTTAATCTTTTTTGTTTTAAAACCAAAATGAACACAAATTATTTACATATTTATTATTAATTAACATGACCAGCTTCAGCAGCAATTACTTGCCCTACGGGTCATACCACGTCAGGTCACCCCGGCATGACACCCACCAACTCAGATTTTCATGATACTTTGTACACTTGATACTAGCACAGAGCTACTAACCCATGTCAAAAAAAAATTTCTCTAAGCCTCACAGGTTTTCAGCTTTAGGGGTATATTCAATTAGAGTCGGAAACTGCCGTCTTGTCAGAAAGACGGCAGTTTCCGACTAGAATAGGTCGGAACGGGTTCCGACCTATTCAATCCAGCCTCATTTGTTTCCGACAAGTCGGGAATTCTGACTTGTCGGAAAGCACGTGGATAGGCGGAATAGCCGCCGATCCGTGTGCTTCTGTCGGAAAGGGGACCAATTCCAACAGATTTTAGCTCTGTTTCCGACAATGTCAATCCGACTTTTAAAAAAGTCGGATTGACACTGTCAGTCCAGGGCCAAACCTGACGGATTTGGCTCGGCGTCTGTGCAGCTGATGTGTGTCAGGGCTGTTATTGATTTTAGAAAAAGACATTCTTAAATAAGCCCTAACATATACCTCACGCCAACCGGCTTTCTTCACCCCTGCCGCCATGTGTGATGCATCCTGTGCAGCAGCAGCCTGCCGAGATCCACCCGACGGATATCCCATTTGCCTCGCTCTCACCACAGTGTCAGCAGCGCCGGGCGGCTCTCAGCGAGGCAGCTGTTGCTGCACAGGATGCATCACACAGGGCGGCAGGGGCGAAGGAAGCCGGTTGGCGTGAGGTATATGTTAGGAAATTGAAAAAGGGTCAAAATGTCAAAGTGATACGTGGATCAGGCGCCGAGATGTGATTTTTTTCCCCAGATACACCTCACACAAAATGGAGCATCAGGAGCGGCATTTCCCAACAATTTTTCAAAACTTTGACCCCCTATATCTCAAAAAACAGTCAGGCCTAGAGCAGAAAAAATTTACATGGGTTAGTAGCTCTGTGGTAGTATCAAGTGTACAAAGTATCATGAAAATCTGAGTCGGTGGGTGTCATGCCGGGGTGACCTGACGCGGAATGACCCGTACACGAGCAGTCCTTATCTGAATAGTAAGGATCGGTGGACTACTCCCAGGAGGCTGTGCTGCGGAAGAATCATTCAGGGTCCCACTTTAACAGCCAGGAGGATAACGAGGTTGGGGTGGTGGGTGTGCAAAAATCCCTTGAACCACACTCTACCTTTAGACAGCTCTTATACAGTGATATAACAGAGACCGCCAACACATGACCAATGTGTTTTATGTAGCATGACGACTGGGCAGACGATGGACAGGTGACTTACGTATCTCTATATGGAGACGTGCCATCCTCATAAGCAGGTGCCCTGGAATGAGCATTCTTAAATACTACCACTATTGCAGGAGAGATGCTCAGTAATGCACAACCTTTGGATTATATAGGTTTCTATCCTGCATGTCTGAATATCTTGCATACTGGCGTCACTTGCGCCGATCTCTGCACGTGGGGTCTTGCTGCAACCTGAGCCCACCTACAGCTGGCTGCGACACCAGCACAGGGGCCTAGAACAGACAGTGGATGATATACACCTCTGATTTATGGCCCTGCTGATGCCAGACACTTTGCTCTGTAGGATCACAGCAAGTCTGGCTGAAGTGGATGAGCTTAAGGGCTCGTTCACATCTATCCGCTTTTTGCGCTATTCATGCGATCACAAGCCCACGGAGGAGACGTTATAAATAGGACGAAAAGCGAGCCAATCGTGCTGTTCCCACCATTTAGTGTTACGATGTTAATGCTGCATTTAGGATTTAATAACAACCTATTTTATGTGTACTGTAAGTGTTAAACATCATACCGGTATGAAAGCAATGGGCAACCTCACCAGTTCTGAAAAAAGAAAAAAACTCCCACCTTAGTACATTTACCCCTATGTGTAGTGACAGGAGTACAGGGGTCTTTTACACAGTGCCGCAGCTGGATCAGCGCTCCTTAGGTGGTAACAGTTTTCTTTGAGTAAGGTTCCCCGATTGCATAGGTGACCCTCTAAAGGGCGACATTATTTGGAGCTCTCTAAATACTTTAAATGTTTATTAGAAGATATTTTAAAGAATCTGATATCTGCAAAACTGACTCTTAACAACTTCATCTGAACAATTGGGCTGGTGACATTTGTGGCCAAATTGTTCACAGATCAGGTTAAAATGAAACTCTTATGGGTCCGCGCAATTATCAGCGTAGCTGTGATGTACCGTTCCGGAGCTACACATATCCACAGGTAACACTGAGAATTGTTCCTTGTTCCCTAACGCAGGAAAACTTGGGATGTTTGTTAATAGGCGCATGTCTGCAGGGCGGAACATTGCGGGATGTTCTGCAGCACATTGCCTCTTACCGAGTCGGCCCGTCAGAGTTGGCGTAACTGATCTAGCCAACCTGCTCAATCCTGTCCCCACCACATGGTTACTTACTACCCTTATAGACAGCTATAGGAGATCTACCGTAAGCTTATTTGTTCTGATGCTACAGGATGGCCGCCAGTGAATTGGGGAAGAGCTTAAACCTGATCTGTCCATAGGCGGTTATAGCGGAAGTGACCGAGACTTTTATACTACTTCAATAAATAAGCAATGTGATATGTACGATACAATTAGTTCCCCAATAATCGTAACGAGTGAGGTATAATTAGTTGACATTCAGAAGGTTTTCATGCTGATGTCGACAGGTTCTGATGTTGACACGGCATTAGGTAAACAACCAGAATATGGACACACACTTAGGTTGGTTTGGTTAAAATGTCGACACATACCGCATGTCGGCATTTAACATGTCAACACCAGAATGCTTAGCTCCATACACATTAAACGATGTCGCTCTGTGAGCGACGTCGTCTAATGTTTCCCCTCCCGGGCCGGCCGGTCGGCGGCCGACTGTACACACTGAGCGATATGACCGCTCATATCGCTCAGTGATGTCACGCCCCCGCCAGCCCTGCATGCAGGTCGTGGACGACAGTCCAGATCCAGCATGCATGCACTGCCGACAACGACGATAGTTGACGACCCGCGGGGCCGCGCATCGATCGTCGCTGGCGGCATACACACTTGCCGATAAAATGAGCGACGTCGCTCAGGGAGGGGGAAAATGAGAGACGTCGCTCATTTTATCGGCAAGTGTGTATGGGCCTTTATTTTAGCCTAACCCTAACAATGAACAAAAACAAAAAAAAAGTCAACATTTGGTTGTCGACATTCAGTGCCCATTGACGAGCAGAATGTCGACCAGCTGACCGAATACCATAAAACATATCCATAGGTACAGATCACATGCAATTGTTCAACTCATCAGCAAAACATTGCTCTGAAGTACAGTGCAAAGAACGATTATAATTAGAATGTAAGGAGTGTACTACACACTAATAGAGATATATATATATATATATATATATATATATATATATATATACACACACACACACACACGTATGCATGTATATATGAATTTGTACTTTTGATGCAATGTTGATAAAGTAATAAGTGGGTGATGTAGCATAAAAGGAGTCTGGCTGAGGAGTAAGCCCACACTGGCCTACACAGAGGTGCTGAATGATTTGGGATTTAAGTGTCGCCCCTCCCTGGGTAAGGCGTTCCACCTGTCATGGTCCGGATCATGAGAAAATACCCAGGAATGAGCAGAATCCCAGGACACGGAGTCTCTCTCCACCAACTGCGGTAAGAGAGAAGCTGTTAATGATCCATTGCTTGCTACAGGGATTATGTCACAGCTCCTATCCCCACCAGAGGACATATCAGGCAGGGAGAGGTAACGCAGAAAGGGGGCTACATCGCTGCAGCGGACCCCTAAAAATAAATGGTGTCATCTGGGAACATGTCAGAGTAACCTGAGGTCAGAAGGAATGTATCTACCGTACAACGGGACAAGTTCCCTAGATTCGGGCTGTTTATAAGGAGTTTTGTTCTGGTTTCCAGGAAGGATGAAGATTGTTTCACATAAGAGTGACAGGAAAGATAGATAACGCACTGCAATGACGATAAATTGTAGCACATCGCTCTCATAGGGCTTATTCACACTTATCCGCTCTTATGGGCCAATACAACTCAGGGCGATCTGCGAATATATGTTGCAATGTTTGGCTGAACACATATATACCTTACAGTACATGATACGTCCTTCCACATCTGTCATGTTGCTGCGCACCTCTATGAGGTTAAGCTAAAAACTTGCAATGCCGATGGCCCGGCGAGCCCTTCTAAAATAGCACATCACGCCCATCGGGCACAATTAAGGGCACAATTCAGACCTGATCACTCCTCTGTGAATTTGCAGAGGTTTGCGATCTTATAGTCGCCGCCCAAACAGAGTGAATAACCGCTCCATACAAGTCTGCGTACGCCATGCGAAAAGCTCTATGTACGCCGGACAGCTGCAAATCCGTTCACTCACCGTCTAATGATTTTTCCAGTGTGTGCGTAGCCCAGGACTTACTCCTACAGTGTGATAGAAACAGGCTGATTGGGGCCGGAGCGGACGTCACACACCCTCCCTGAAAGCGCTTGGGAACGCCTGCGTTTTTCTGACACTCCCGGAAAACGGTCTAGCGTTAAAAAAACAAACCGCTGGCTTTTTTTGCAGTTTGGCCTCGCGCATGCGCACTACGATCCATATGCATGCGCAGTCGATCGGTAACTGGCCGCCCTGCGAAAACACACAACAGCATTCAGGTCTGAATCAGGCTCTAAATTGGCTCCTTTTCAGCTGCTGACGCCTGAAAATACCATTGAAAATACGGGTGGTCTTCGGTTTGCCGACTGTCGGGATCCCGGCGCACAGTATACCGGCGCCGGAATCCCGACAGCTGGCATACCAACACTTTTTCTCCACAACCCCCCTGGAGAATAGATAACGTGGCGAGCGCAGCGAGCCTGCAAGGGGCTCATTTGCACTCGCCCAGCTGTCGGTATGCCGGCGGTCGGCATACACTACTACACCCGAAAATAGGATGAATGGTTTCCTATATGGGTCATCCACCAATGACTTAAAATATTATTAATACAAAAAAAAAAAAAGTTCAAGTTGCGTTTAAAGTTGTATAAGACGGCAGAAGCGACTTCTCTGGCGTCACCATGTGCTACTAGTACAGGAGATTGGTTTTAGGAAAATGTTACCCCTCCATAAAGTGCAAGGGAAGTGCATTATGGCATCATCAGCAAATCAGTTTTCACACGTCTGACCCGTTTTCTAAGCGCACGTGTCTGGACTAGTACATCACACTGACTGCTAGTAGTGTTCTAAAGGAACGCCCTGTGTTTGCTGGCCGGATGTGGAACAGCAGCTGCTGGAAACACATATTTGGGCCTGAATGAGGATACATTTGGAAAATACTATGTAGGCTCTGCACTGCCTCTGTCTTATGCCAACCTAGTTTGCTAGAACACACTATGGGCTGGATGTGTATGCCAACCTGATGTGTTACGTATACATTTGAAGGCGGGGGAAGTGCGTGTGCGCAGTAAGTATTCTGCGTGACTGCATGCAGTCCCCCTATTAGGGGTTGGGGTTGTGTTACCGGCGGCAGGGATCACGGCAGTCAGTATCTGCAAAATGCCGGCGCGGGGGGGAGATGGAGCGCAACAAAGCCACTTGCGAGCTGCAGGTTCTAATCCCACACTATGGGTGTCGTGGAATAGTCCCTGCTAGTCGGCATTTCGAGTGGGTGGTATATAGGGGTGGGTATTGTGACCGGTGGTCTCTTCTGTCCGCCGGTCACATAACTACTTATTAGCTGCAGCGCGTTAGGAAGGCAGAGCAGCGACTGGGATTGATGTACAAAATGGGGTCACGCCTCCCTTATTTTGTAGGCGTGCTGAGCTTAGGGTCTGCGTTGTCGGACGCAGACTTCCTGGACCCAGCAGGGAGGTTCCGATGGCTTACGCAGACTGGCCGGGGGGTGTGACCATTGCATCCCTGTGGCAATGTAACACCAACCATCTCGAAATCAGGTACTATGACTGGGCAGTATAAACGTATGCCCCCTACACACTCAGCGATCCGCCGCTGAGGGGGAGAGTGAAGTTTCTTCACTCCCCCCGTCACCTGGCTCCAGAGCAGTGCATGCTAATATGGATGAGACTGACCATATTGGCCTGCATGCATAAGCAACCCGGCACCAACGATGAACGATATGAACAAGTTCTTGTTCATTAGTGAAGGAGAACGTTCATATCGTTCAGTGTTACCGCCTAATGTGTACGGCCCATTAGACATCAAACAATACAAGCTGGACAAAATGATAGGGATGATGAATGATACAGACAATGGAACGTTATGTAGCAGCAGAATAAACGTGGGGATGCAATGCAGAAATGTAAAACTGAGGATCATGAGATCATGCTCAACTTTTTATTTTTAAGGTGCCACAAAACTCACCCCCGCCAGACGGTCATAACAAATGACGCAAATCGCACATGACAAGTTTAATTTGATGGTAGAGAGAGCCCCGTCATGAGCACTGGCATTAAACTGGCCACCATTCAGCTGCTGTGGAACTACAGCTAATACCCCTTTCCCACCGCCTGAGGCTGGTCGCACCCGGAAACCTGACACAGGAGCTCCCGGTGTGCGACCCACCTCAGGCGCCCCGCAGCTGCTGTCTGCAACATCAGTGGTGACGGCGCTTGGAGATCACATGATCTCCAAGAGCCGGCCGTACACACACAGTGAACCGGAAATGGGTCACATCGACCCGGCTCCCACTCACACCACACAGCGAGCCTCACTACCAGGGTCGCTCAACCCAGTATATTTCCCCTGGGGTTACCTGCGCGCTCATGTGTCAATAACCCGTGTTCAAAGTGGTATAAACTGGCGATGGGCATGCTGGGATGTGCAGTTCCTCAGCCCCTGGGGGCTGCATTTTGAATACCCTTGCTCTAGAGCAGGCTTTTTCAACCAGTGTGCCGTGGCACACTAGTGTGCCGCGACCAGTTGCAAGGTGTGCCACGGAGCCAGAGCAGCTTCCTGCACCTTCAGATTGAACTGTTGGCCCGGGCTCTTCTTAGAGGATCACTCGTGCTCCGGCCGTGACCTGTGACGCAGCAGTGTGATATCATAGGTCACAGCTGCGGCATCTCACCACCCAGCCAGCCCACTCACCTGCATACACATTTTCCAATTTCCGCCTGCACCCACAGCTTTCCTTGCCCACCCACATCCACACCTGCCCAACCGCCCGCTGCTCAGTATTCACAGCACTCCACTATGAACAACCCCCGCCACTGAGGGACAGGGAGGAGGACAGCTGACCGGTAGGGGCTAATATTTGTTGTGTTATTTCTCCTGTGGGGAGTAATAGGATTTATTGTGGGGAACAATGTGAATAATTCATGTGGGGAGCAACATGATTTATGTGAGGAGCAATGTCATTGTTTTTTTCTGTGTAGGCCAATGTATGTGTGGATTTTTTATTACTGTGAGGGCGAATGTGTGTTTTTTCGGGGGTTTTCTGTGGGGAACGGATGGTGTGCCTTGGCAATTTTAAAACATTGTTCGGTGTGCCGCGAGTAAAAAAAGGTTGAAAATCACTGCTCTAGAGGGAAAGGGCCCTCCCGTCTCCCCCATCCCTGTCATCTCCCTCTCCCCCTATCCCTGCCATCTCCCGACTCCCCCCATCCCTGCCATCTCCCTCTCCCATCTTCCCCTATCCATGCCATCTCCCGACTCCCCCCATCCCTGCCATCTGCCATCTCCCCCTATCCCTGCCATCTCCCGTCTCCCCTATCCCTGCCATCTCCCGACTCCCTCCCTGCCATCTCCCTCTCCCGACTCCCCCTATCCCTGCCATCTCCCTCTCCCCCATCCCTGTCATCTCCCTCTCCCATCTCCCCCTATCCCTGCCATCTCCCGACTCCCCCCATCCCTGCCATCTCCCTCTCCAGACTCCCCCTGCCATCTCACTCTCCAGACTCCCCCTATCCCTGCCATCTCCCGCCTCCCCCCATCACTGCCATCTCACTCTGCAGACTCCCCCTATCCCTGCCATCTCCCGACTCCCCCCATCCCTGCCATCTCCTTCTCCCGACTCCCCCTATCCCTGCCATCTCCCTCTCCCCCATCCCTGTCATCTCCCTCTCCCATCTCCCCCTATCCCTGCCATCTCCCGCCTCCCCCCATCACTGCCATCTCACTCTCCCGACTCCCCCTATCCCTGCCATCTCCCTCTCCCCCATCCCTGTCACCTCCCTCTCCCATCTCCCCCTATCCCTGCCATCTCCCGACTCCCCCCATCCCTGCCATCTCCCTCTCCAGACTCCCCCTCTCCCTGCCATCTCACTCTCCAGACTCCCCCTATCCCTGCCATCTCCCGCCTCCCCCCATCACTGCCATCTCACTCTGCAGACTCCCCCTATCCCTGCCATCTCCCGACTCCCCCCATCCCTGCCATCTCCCTCTCCCGACTCCCCCTATCCCTGCCATCTCCCTCTCCCCCATCCCTGTCATCTCCCTCTCCCATCTCCCCCTATCCCTGCCATCTCCCGACTCCCCCCATCCCTGCCATCTCCCATCTCCCCCTATCCCTGCCATCTCCCGTCTCCCCTATCCCTGCCATCTCCCGACTCCCCCCATCCCTGCCATCTCCCTCTCCCGACTCCCCCTATTCCTGCCATCTCCCTCTCCCGTCTCCCTCTCCCATCCCCCCCTATCCCTGCCATCTCCCGACTCCCCCAATCCCTGCCATCCCCCTCTCCAGACTCCCCCTCTCCCTGCCATCTCACTCTCCAGACTCCCCCTATCCCTGCCATCTCCCGCCTCCCCCCATCCCTGCCATCTCCCTCTCCCGACTCCCCCTATCCCTGCCATCTCCCTCTCCCCCTATCCCTGCCATCTCCCGACTCCCCCCCCATCCCTGCCATCTACCTCTGTCGACTCCCCCTATCCCTGCCATCTCACTCTCCCGTCTCCCCCATCCCTGTCATCTCCCTCTCCCATCTCCCCCTATCCCTGTTATCTCCCGACTCCACCCATCCCTGCCATCTCCCTCTCCCGTCTCCCCCATCCCTGTCATCTCCCTCTCCCATCTCCCCCTATCCCTGCCATCTCCCGACTCCCCCCATCCCTGTCAACTCCCTCTCCCGACTCCCCCTATCCCTGTCATCT
Organism: Pseudophryne corroboree; assembly: GCF_028390025.1. Taxonomy (NCBI): domain Eukaryota; kingdom Metazoa; phylum Chordata; class Amphibia; order Anura; family Myobatrachidae; genus Pseudophryne; species Pseudophryne corroboree. Next base: position 35,410,960 of record NC_086448.1, read on the forward strand.
CCCTCTCCCATCTCCCCCTATCCCTGCCATCTCCCGTCTCCCCCATCCCTGTCATCTCCCTCTCCCATCTCCCCCTATCCCTGCCATCTCCCGACTCCCCCCATCCCTGCCATCTCCCTCTCCCATCTCCCCCTATCCCTGCCATCTCCTTCTCCCATCTCCCCCTATCCCTGCCATCTCCCGACTCCCCCTATCCCTGCCATCTCCCATCTCCCCCTATCCCTGCCATCTCCCGTCACCCCTATCCCTGCCATCTCCCGACTCCCCCCATCCCTGCCATCTCACTCTCCCGACTCCCCCTATCCCTGCCATCTCCCTCTCCCATCTCCCCCTATCCCTGCCATCTCCCGACTCCCCCCATCCCTGCCATCCCCCTCTCCAGACTCCCCCTCTCCCTGCCATCTCACTCTCCCGACTCCCCCTCTCCCTGCCATCTCCCTCTCCAGACTCCCCCTCTCCCTGCCATCTCACTCTCCAGACTCCCCCCTATCCCTGCCATCTCCCTCTCCCGACTCTCCCTATCCCTGCCATCTCCCGACTCCCCTATCCGACTCCCCCTATCCCTGCCATCTCACTCTCCAGACTCCCCCTATCCCTGCCATCTCCCTCTCCCGACTCACCCTATCCCTGCCATCTCTCTCCCGCCTCCCCCTATCCCTGCCATCTCACTCTCCTGACTCCCCCTATCCCTGCCATCTCACTCTCCCGACTCCCCCTATCCCTGCCATCTCCCGACTCCCCCTATCCCTGCCATCTCCCTCTCCCGACTCCCCCTATCCCTGCCATCTCACTCTCCGAACTCCCCCTATCCCTGCCATCTCACTCTCCGAACTCCCCCTATCCCTGCCATCTCACTCTCCCGACTCTCCCTATCCCTGCCATCTCCCGACTCCCCCTATCCCTGCCATCTCCCTCTCCAGACTCCCCCTATCCCTGCCATCTCACTCTCCCTATCCCTGCCATCTCACTCTCCAGACTCCCCCTATCCCTGCCATCTCCCTCTCCCGACTCCCCCTATCCCCGCCATCTCCCTCTCCCGACTCCCCCTATCCCTGCCATCTCCCGACTCCCCTTATCCCTGCCATCTCACTCTCCGAACTCCCCCTATCCCTGCCATCTCACTCTCCCGACTCTCCCTATCCCTGCTATCTCCCGACTCCCCCCTATCCCTGCCATCTCCCTCTCCAGACTCCCCCTATCCCTGCCATCTCACTCTCCCGACTCTCCCTATCCCTGCCATCTCACTCTTCAGACTCCCCCTATCCCTGCCATCTCCCTCTCCCGACTCCCCCTATCCCTGCCATCTCCCTCTCCCGACTCACCCTATCCCTGCCATCTCCCGACTCCCCCTATCCCTGCCATCTCCCTCTCCCGACTCCCCCTATCCGTGCCATCTCCCTCTCCCGACTCCTCCTATCCCTGCCATCTCCCGACTCCCCCTATCCCTGCCATCTCTTTCTCCCGACTCCCCCTATCCCTACCATCTCCCGACTCCCCCTATCCCTGCCATCTCACTCTCCAGACTCCCCCTATCCCTGCCATCTCCCTCTCCCGACTCTCCCTATCCCTGCCATCTCCCGACTCCCTTATCCGACTCCCCCTATCCCTGCCATCTCACTCTCCAGACTCCCCCTATCCCTGCCATGTCCCGACTCCCCTGTCCGACTCCCCCTACCCCTGCCATCTCACTCTCCCGACTCCCCCTATCCATGCCATCTCACTCTCCAGACTCCCCCTATCCCTGCCATCTCTCTCCAGACTCCCCCTATCCCTGCCACACCTCACTCTCCAGACTCCCCCTATCCCTGCCATCTCCCTCTCCCGACTCTCCCTATCCCTGCCATCTCCCGACTCCCCTATCCGACTCCCCCTATCCCTGCCATCTCACTCTCCCGACTCCCCCTATCCATGCCATCTCCCTCTCCCGACACCCCCTATCCCTGCCATCTCCCTCTCCCGACTCCCCCTATCCCTACCATCTCCCGACTCCCCCTATCCCTGCCATCTCACTCTCCCGACTCCCCCTATCCCTGCCATCTCCCTCTCCTGACTCACCCTATCCCTGCCATCTCCCTCTCCTGACTCCCCCAATCCCTGCCATCTCCAAACTCCCCCTATCCCTGTCATTTGACTCTCCCGACCCCCCCTAGCCAAAATGTATTAAGCCTTAACAAGAGATAATGTGAAGACGCATAAAGAGTGACAACTGACCAGCTAATCAGCTCCTACCTGTCATTTTTCAGGAGCCCGGGTTACAGCTTCTAGTCACATTGTAACTGCGGAAGTACAGAGACTTTTCCATTCAGAGAGACCATTTACATTGGCATGTAGCTGGTCCCACAACAGGCAGGTGAGGGAGGACGGGGGTACGCTTAGATTTTATACTATGCGAGTAATATAATATTACCAATTATTATCATAGCTGCTGTGTGGCTGCCTATAAAGGGTTACTCGGGTGTGATGTAAAGACCGACCGTCTTATCACATTTCAGCCTTCCCCGTACAGTGAGCGTACGCCCCGCACGTCAGTCGTGGATGTGAGTGTTGGGATTTTCTAAAAATCAGACTTGATCCAAACATAAACCAAACCCTTTTATTCTAGGTATATTGGAGGATTGTGTTGACGGAGGCTATGGAGCAAGGCTCTCAGACTGCGGGCGCTTGGTCATAACACTATTAAAATATATACCAAAACAAAAGCCATCACCAGAGCAGTATCGCAGAAATATCCTTGGCTAATGACAATTCTCCAGCTCGGAACGCAGAGTTATATTTTCAGGCAGAAATCATACAGAGTTGTGTCTTTACCCTGTATAATAGCTTCAATTTCTGGGGTGCCACCTGCTTTCTACTCCCCTTCTATGAAATAAACCCCTCACCTAAAATGCACTTCACAGGGAGACATGATATATTGGATATGCGACTCCCCCGTCGCCCCCTCCCAGCATTTTCCAATAATGAGCGGCGGGATACAGCCAAAGGCTCAGTCGCTGATATTGAGACCCTTATTTGTTGAATAAACACGACACTGGCTTCCTCATTCCCTCGTGTCATAGGGATCCCGCAGTGCCTGGCAGAGGCAGAGAGATAAATATATATATACACGCTGGCACTGCGGCGGGCGACAAGCTCAGCCCACGTCCATGCCTGCGAAACGTCCTAGCAGGGTCTGTAAAAACGGTTCATATTTTCAATTCATAAATCAGTGGAATAGAAGACTAGTTAAATGAAGAAATCCAATTGAATATTTAATTACAGCTAATTATATCATATTAAACAGCCACATCTATAAAGAACCCACTTACAACATAAATTACAAAAAAGGGTCCCAACTGGCAGACTGGCTGCCGGCCCTTAAAGGGACACGAAAGGAAAAGTCTTCGCTGAAGAACAAGCGTTAGCGCTTCTCCTAGTACCAATGCTTAGTGATGCTACATAGGTGCTGTGAGACTTCTTTGTAAGAATTTGGTCATGTGGTCAGAACCTGTCAAAGGGCGGAGCCTGTTTTACCAGGTGGTGGACTGGATGCCCGATACAGACGCGGGTGCTTTAGCTACAGCCGCTGCATCTTTGTACGCAGCTGCTGTGATAAGATATGTAAAGGCAGCAGAAAGGGCCTGTAGTAGAACGACGCCCACTGTCGACTCTTGTGATCTGCTGCTGCGTCTTAAGACCCAGCATCCGATCATCTGCGTGACCTTCTGTCATCCGGGTAACCCTCAGGTTACTCATGACGGCCGGGAAACGCACTCCGTTGAAGCGGAATCAAAGGACACAGACACTGGCTTTAGAATGGCCAGAAAACACGGCTGACGCCCCCATTTTCTGTAACGCTTCCTGTCAACGTCCCCAAATTCCAGCAGCATGTTAATCATGTGTGGACAGCACAACCTAATTCTAAACATAATATGAGATGCTACCATGCTGAGACTTGTAGTTCCACATAGAAAAAAAGAAAAAAAAAGAGAAAATGCAGGTGTCCACGAACCATGACCAGGTAACCTCATCTGATGGGTCCCTCACATTCCTTAGGCTCAAGTCCAAGGTACGGGACCCCCCCCCCCCCCCCCCCTTCCCCAGGCCAGCATCAGCCAACCGCCCCCAGACATCACACTAGTGAGAGGCTGAAATACTACATTAGTAAAAAGCAGCAACTATGTGTTGAGAGTGTTACATAGGTGAGAGGTAATAAAATTAGGGTGTTAAAAAGATTACATTGGTAAAAAAAAAAAGTGCTAGATTACGTGTTACAATGTAATGCCCCAAAGCAGCCAGGCCACAGCAACCCAGGGGGCCACATGCCCTGCACTCATCCCTAAAACTGACAAATTGTATACATTTATTCAGGACTTACCATTTACAGTGCATTCTCCAACATGAAGGGGGAGATTCAAATGTTTGAAAAGTCGGTTGGGTGTCTGTTTTTTCCTGTCTATTAGATAGACTCCCAACTGACTTTTCAAACATTTGAATCTCCCCCGAAGTGTGCATCTGCATTTTCTTTTCTTTTTTTCTAGGTTAATAAAATGGCAGCAGGAGAGGGTTCGTTAGTCAGTTGCGATGGTGCCCTGATATAGCTTATGTATATTAGTAAGATGAGAAACGGGAGACCAGATTACTAGGGGGCCATACTGAAATGAGAAGAGACATTATTCTACTCCTGACTCAACACACCTATACAGACATTCATCATCTTCATCAAGTATCTGTAGGGGGGGTCACCTTACAATCTCGGTGTTCTCCAGTGCTGAAAGTAGGGTGGTACGGAGTACCATTAAGAAATATGGTGGTGGTACTCAGCACCACCAGCCCACCGCTGGGGCATAATTTATAAGGGGCATTTTTGTGTGTGGGACATAAAATGGTGTCAGTGGCATAACTGTGTGTGGCATAATATGTAATAGGCATTACGGTGTGTGGTATAATATGCAAGGCATTACAGTGCGTGATATAATGTGTAATGGGTGTTACGTTGTCTGGTATAATGTGTAATGGGCATTACGGTGTCTGGCATAATGTGTAATGGGCATTACAGTGTGTTGCATAATGTGTAATGGGCATTATGGTGTGTGGTATAATGTGTAATGGGCATTACGGTGTCTGGCATAATGTGTAATGGGCATAACAGTGTGTTGCATAATGTGTAATGGGCATTACGGTGTATGGCATAATGTGTGATGGGTATTACGGTGTGTGGCATAATGTGTAATAAGCATTACAGTGTGTGGCATAATGTGGCCATGCACCTATTGTCATGTAGCCACTCCCCTAGTTCCATGTGATCATGCCCCCTCATGACAAACGACCACGCCCATTTTTACTATCCGTACCCCTAAGAAAAAAATGTCTACTTGAACCACTGGTGTTCTCCAACTATATACAGTCTAGGCCGCCTATCAGTAAGGATTCATTATTGTAGCCCATATATTCCCAGGATCCGTCATAGACTGCATTGTAAGGTTTCTTACTGGGACAAACGAGAGGCCATTTTCAGCAGAGATCTTTTATCATTAAATGCTTATTGTACGGCTGAGGCATGTTAAAGATGCAGTATAAGGAGCAGCTTACCACAATGTAACTTGCTGGACCGAATCACTGAATGAAGTAGCCATACCGCAAAGGGTTAATATAACGGATCACATTAACTATATGACCGCAAGGTTTCATGGATCTTCATTTGGCATCAAATTAAATCATATCCAACTTTACTATGTGGAAATAATAGACATCTACTAGAGAATCTGAGGAGGAGACTTATCTACCTAGGAGGCAGGTGTGGCATGTGGATGGTAGTTGGAGACGGCTGCCCGAACTCACACAAATATAAAACAATGCCTGTTCACAGAGCATACATATCGCAGAGTCAACGTAAACATTATGTAGCTGACGAATCCGGTCATTGTCCAAAATGCTCTGCAACCTCAGCATCTCTGTTGCACAATCTTTGGTCCTGTGGACGTATTAAAAAATATTGGTACAAGATTGTTAATTTCCTTAACACTGCGTTTCACTTAAACACGTCCCTAGATCCGATCCCCTGATTTTTGCGAATTTTGAATCTTTGCACTTGGATATCACTAAGAAACATTTGATCCCGTTTTTGACCTTATATGTGACTGCTGCTAAGAGAGTAATATTGAACTCCTGGATCAGTAGACACACTCCGACCATAAGGGAGGTAGATGACTTACTGATGAGGTACATGTACTTTGATAGATACCACCTTGCTTCTGATCCCCAGCGAAGGGTAACCAATTTTCTTGAGAGATGGGGTGCTTATATAACAACGAAACCGACAGAGGTGCAGAATCAAATATATGTGATAATAGATACCCCTCGACATCAAGATGGTTTAGTGTCTCACAGATTACTGTTCCCATCGTAGGCTGTAATATACATCCTATCAGACTTGTAGATCTCGGATGATTAGATTTTAAATACATCATCTTCCTGAGGGAAGAATTGTCTAACGTTTTTTCCTTGGGGAACATACCCTGGACACCACTCACCTTCCCTCCCACGGTACACTGCTCCAGTTCTTCCTACTAAATTTTCTGTTATTTTATTTGAAATTAAGATTACAGACGGGTGTTAGCCGCAGGTAAAATGTATTATGAATACGCTTTTGTGGTAATACCTACCGTATATACTTGTGTATAAGCCGACTTTTTCAGCACGTTTTTTTGTGCTGAAAAAGCCCCCTCGGCTTATACTCGAGTCAGTGGAAGGAGGGACACGGAGGGCACAGCGCGCGGCTCTCCTGTGTCCCTCCTGCGTCTCCGTCGGCGTGTGTGTGTGTGTGTGTGTGTGTGTGTGTGTGTTAAATGAACTGCCCGTTCGTGAGCTCTGATTGGCTCACGAACCGGCACTTCATTTAACACACACACGCCGACGGAGACGCAGGAGGGACACAGGAGAGCCGCGCGCTGTGCCCTCCGTGTCCCTCCTTCAGAAGACAACGCGGGAGCGATGGAGGGTAAGTACCCTTCCTGGCACTGTGGGGCATATCTGGCAGCATGAGGGCACATCTGGCACTGTGGGGCATATCTGGCAGCATGAGGGCACATCTGGCACTGTGGGGCATATCTGGCAGCATGAGGGCACATCTGGCACTGTGGGGCATATCTGGCATATCTGGCAGCATGAGGGCACATCTGGCACTGGGGCATATCTGACATATCTGGCAGCATGAGGGCACATCTGGCACTGTGGGGCATATCTGGCAGCATGAGGGCACATCTGGCACTGTGGGGCATATCTGGCATATCTGGCAGCATGAGGGCACATCTGGCACTGTGGGGCATATCTGGCAGCATGAGGGCATATCTGGCACTGTGGGGCATATCTGGCACTGTGGGGCATATCTGGCAGCATGAGGGCATATCTGGCACTGTGGGGCATATCTGGCAGCATGAGGGCACATCTGGCATATCTGGCAGCAAGAGGGCATATCTGGCACTGTGGGGCAAATCTGGCAGCATGAGGGCATATCTGGCACTGTGGGGCATATCTGGCAGCATGAGGGCATATCTGGCACTGTGGGGCATATCTGGCACTGTGGGGCATATCTGGCAGCATGAGGGCATATCTGGCACTGTGGGGCATATCTGGCAGTATGAGGGCATATCTGGCAGTGTGAGGGCTGTGTACGGCTAGAGCTGCCATTTCCCACCCTAGGCTTATACTCGAGTCAATGAGTTTTCCCAGGTTTTTGTGGTAAAATTAGGTGCCTCGGCTTATATTCGGGTCGACTTATACTCGCGTATATACGGTATATTTCACTTCTATGAAGTGGAGAGTACATACTCGGTAGTGGACAAATATTTACTTTATAGTTTGTTCTTTCCCACTGTTTTTTCCTCTGATGTTTCTTTTGTTTTATGTATTTTCTAGAGCATTGTAGAGTATACCCCTTATTACGATCTATTTGGGAAGACTTCCCGCTAGTACTCCTTTCTCTTCTTGTCTGTGTTGGGAATGTCTCCCTTTGTCACTGCAAATGTCGTACTTGCTGGACTCTGCAATGTTATTGTATGTTTATCCCTGAAAATTCCAATAAACACATTTATAAAAAAATAAAATAAAATAAAACAATGCCGGCAGCAGGAGGTTACACTTAGTAACCAAGGAGTCTTCGTTCGTACTGAGGAATGGACGGGTTTAGTAGATCCTTCTCTGTTCAGCTGCTGGACCCAGTGAGTTCCAGTCATTGCTGATGCCATCCCTGTGGCCTTCCCGGTGGCAGCAGCTGCCACCACAACTTCCATGAATGTGGGGAACACGTGCCTTGGATCTGTGTTCATCACCAAGCATGGTGCCAAACAAAAACACAGGGCACCCTGATACCCTGAGCTGGCAGAGAACCAAAAGGGGGCCCGAAATTCAGCACGAGAGAGCCAAAAAAGGAAGGAGGTTCAGCAGCAACATAAACTGCAAAGAGCAGTCATGGCTGGTTCATATATCCAGACTCCATACATTATGCACCAGTCACCACACAGCCCACTGGTCACAGACCACACTAAGGGGGTCATTCCGACCCATTCGCACGCAGCGGTTCTTCACTGCGGTGCGAACGGGTCTGGACTGCGGCTGCGCAGCGCCCGCAATGCGCGTCGTTGCCTGGCGCACAGCGACGACGCCAGCACAGAAAGTGATCGCAGCTGCGATCGCAAGAAGACAGACAGGCGGGAGGCGCTCCGGGGCGGCAACTGACCGATTTCAAGGCGTGGGGAGGCGAACGCAGGCGGATCCAGGCCTTTGGAGGGCAGATGTCTGACGTCAATCCCGGGGGGCCTCCGTCGCTGGATCCGTCGCACTGGGTAAGTAACTCTGACCCTGGTCTTGTTTTGCAGGAAACTTTTTTAGCATAGCAGGGCTGCACAAGCGATCGCAGCCCTGCTATGCTAAAATACACTCCCCCCATAGGCGTCGTCAAATTGATCGCACCAGCAGCAAAAAGATGCTACGTGCGATGAACTTGGAATGAGGCATTGGCGGGGCGGGGGCGTTTCCGGCCCGGCTGCGTGACGTCACACGCAGCTGCTCAGACGGAAAAAATGGCGGCTGACCGCATGCATACGCAGCCTAGCTGCAGCTGCAGGGGGTTGTCCACAACTGCTGAGCCCACGATGTAAATTGCGGTCGCAGTTGGTGGCTGCCATTTAACATACTGGGCGGTCTTGCCCTGCGATGGGTGGCCCCCAGCATGCATAAAAAGGATTGCATTCCGTACTAAATAGCCCCCATCTGCGATCTGCTACTGCATTGTAGGGTGGTGCCGACACACACTGAATGTGTACCACTTCCTCCAGCTAAGGTGCAGTGTTCGGGGTTTGAAAACCCTAGACGTTGCAGCGGAAACTTTTCTTTAAACAAGGTATATTTATGTCTCTTTTAAATTGCTTAATACCAACCGTTTCGGAGCATGAACTCTTTTTCCATCTGGCATTTTTACAAAAACAAAGTCTTTCTTTCCGGGCATGATACAACTTATATCATCAGATTCATAAAAGTTTCTGACAACATTTGCACTTTCTTCTGTCAGCACCTTCCCTGGGTTTTGGATTAGGTGTGGAAAGTATACCTTTCTCTTTAACAAGCTTTTTAGCTACACGAACCATAAAATTGGATGCACCAAACGCTTCCTCCACTTTTTTAATACTCCAACTTTTTACAACAGGACGTGTGTACACCATTACAGAAAGAGAAACTCTGTCTGCAACTTCAAAACTAAACTCACGGAAAGCATGAACAAAACCTGGTCTGTTATATATATTACGGTTATATTGCGGTTTTTCAAAACTTTATAATATACAGTCTGCAAGGGAGAATTTTGTATACTTTAGCTGCCTGCTTGTCAGTAAATTATTGTTATCGCATTATCCCATGGGAGTCCCAAAGTGAAATTTGGTACATGTTTAAATGAAATATGGGAGAACTCATTAAAAAAAAAAAAAAAAAAAAAATAAGAATTTACTTACCGATAATTCTATTTCTCGGAGTCCGTAGTGGATGCTGGGGTTCCTGAAAGGACCATGGGGAATAGCGGCTCCGCAGGAGACAGGGCACAAAAAAGTAAAGCTTTACTAGGTCAGGTGGTGTGCACTGGCTCCTCCCCCTATGACCCTCCTCCAGACTCCAGTTAGGTACTGTGCCCGGACGAGCATACACAATAAGGGAGGCATTTTGAATCCCGGGTAAGACTCATACCAGCCACACCAATCACACCGTACAACTTGTGATCTAAACCCAGTTAACAGTATGACAACAGAAAGGGCCTCTTAAAGATGGCTCCTTAACAATAACCCGAATTAGTTAACAATAACTATGTACAAGTATTGCAGATAATCCGCACTTGGGATGGGCGCCCAGCATCCACTACGGACTCCGAGAAATAGAATTATCGGTAAGTAAATTCTTATTTTCTCTATCGTCCTAAGTGGATGCTGGGGTTCCTGAAAGGACCATGGGGATTATACCAAAGCTCCCAAACGGGCGGGAGAGTGCGGATGACTCTGCAGCACCGAATGAGAGAACTCCAGGTCCTCCTTTGCCAGGGTATCAAATTTGTAAAATTTTACAAACGTGTTCTCCCCCGACCACGTAGCTGCTCGGCAGAGTTGTAATGCCGAGACCCCTCGGGCAGCCGCCCAAGATGAGCCCACCTTCCTTGTGGAGTGGGCTTTTACAGTTTTAGGCTGTGGCAGGCCTGCCACAGAATGTGCAAGTTGAATTGTGTTACAAATCCAACGAGCAATCGACTGCTTAGAAGCAGGTGCGCCCAACTTGTTGGGTGCATACAATATAAACAGCGAGTCAGATTTTCTGACTCCAGCCGTCCTTGCAATGTATATTTTTAAGGCTCTGACAACGTCCAACAACTTGGAGTCCTCCAAGTCGCTAGTGGCCGCAGGCACCACAATAGGTTGGTTCAGATGAAATGCTGATACCACTTTAGGGAGAAAATGCGGACGAGTCCGCAGTTCTGCCCTATCCGAATGGAAGATTAGATAAGGACTTTTATAAGATAAAGCCGCCAATTCAGATACTCTCCTGGCAGAGGCCAGGGCTAGTAACATAGTCACTTTCAATGTGAGATATTTCAAATCCACCTTTTTCAATGGTTCAAACCAATGGGATTTGAGGAAATCTAAAACTACATTTAGATCCCACGGTGCCACCGGAGGCACCACAGGAGGCTGTATATGCAGTACTCCCTTGACAAAAGTCTGGACCTCAGGGACAGAGGCCAATTCTTTTTGGAAGAATATTGACAGGGCCGAAATTTGAACCTTAATGGATCCCAATTTGAGACCCATAGATAATCCTGATTGCAGGAAATGTAGGAAACGACCCAGTTGGAATTCCTCCGTCGGAACCCTCCGATCCTCGCACCACGCTACATATTTTCGCCAAATGCGGTGATAATGTTTCACGGTGACTTCCTTCCGTGCCTTAATCAAGGTAGGAATGACTTCTTCTGGAATGCCTTTCCCTTTTAGGATCTGGCGTTCAACCGCCATGCCGTCAAACGCAGCCGCGGTAAGTCTTGAAAAAGACAGGGACCCTGCTGTAGCAGGTCCCTTCTCAGAGGTAGAGGCCACGGTTCGTCCGTGAGCATCTCTTGAAGTTCCGGATACCAAGTCCTTCTCGGCCAATCCGGAACCACTAGTATTGTTCTTACTCTTCTTTGCCGTATGATCTTCAATACCTTTGGTATGAGCGGCAGAGGAGGAAACACATACACTGACTGGTACACCCAAGGAGTTACCAGTGCGTCCACAGCTATTGCCTGTGGATCTCTTGACCTGGCGCAATATTTGTCCAGTTTCTTGTTGAGGCGAGACGCCATCATGTCTACAATTGGTCTTTCCCAACGGTCTATTAACATGTTGAAGACTTCTGGATGTAGACCCCACTCTCCCGGATGAAGATCGTGTCTGCTGAGGAAGTCTGCTTCCCAGTTGTCCACGCCCGGGATGAACACTGCTGACAGTGCTATCACGTGATTCTCCGCCCAGCGAAGAATCTTGGCAGCTTCTGCCATTGCACTCCTGCTTCTTGTGCCGCCCTGCCTGTTTACATGGGCGACCGCCGTGATGTTGTCCGACTGAATCAACACCGGCTTTCCTTGCAGGAGAAGTTCCGCCTGGCTTAGAGCATTGTAGATTGCTCTTAGTTCCAGAATGTTTATGTGAAGAGACTTTTCCAGACTCGTCCATACTCCCTGGAAGTTTCTTCCTTGTGTGACTGCTCCCCAGCCTCTCAGGCTGGCGTCCGTGGTCACCAGGATCCAATCCTGAATGCCGAATCTGCGGCCTTCTAATAGGTGAGCCTTCTGCAACCACCACAGAAGTGACACCCTTGTCTTTGGTGACAGGGTTATTCGCAGGTGCATCTGCAGATGCGACCCTGACCATTTGTCCAACAGATCCCTTTGGAATATTCTTGCATGGAATCTGCCGAATGGAATTGCTTCGTAAGAAGCCACCATTTTTCCCAGGACTCTTGTGCATTGATGTACTGACACTTTTCCTGGTTTTAGGAGGTTCCTGACCAGATCGGATAACTCCTTGGCTTTTTCCTCTGGAAGGAAAACCTTTTTCTGAACCGTGTCCAGAATCATTCCTAGGAACAGCAGACGAGTTGTCGGGATTAAATGGGATTTTGGAATATTCAGAATCCACCCGTGTTGTCTTAGCACCTCTTGAGATAGTGCTAAAGCTGTCTCCAGCTGTTCTCTGGACCTTGCCCTTATTAGGAGATCGTCCAAGTATGGGATAACTAATACGCCTTTTCTTCGAAGAAGAATCATCATCTCGGCCATTACCTTGGTAAAGACCCGAGGCGCCGTGGACAATCCGAACGGCAGCGTCTGAAACTGATAGTGACAGTTTTGAACAATGAACCTGAGGTACCCCTGGTGTGCGGGGTAAATCGGAACGTGTAGATACGCATCCTTGATGTCCAAGGATACCATAAAGTCCCCTTCTTCCAGGTTCGCTATCACTGCTCTGAGTGACTCCATCTTGAACTTGAACTTTTTTATGTAGAGGTTCAAGGACTTCAGATTTAGAATAGGCCTTACCGAGCCATCCGGCTTCGGTACCACAAATAGAGTGGAATAATACCCCTTTCCTTGTTGTAATAGGGGTACTTTGACTATCACCTGCTGAGCGTACAGCTTGTGAATGGCTTCCAACACCCTCTCCCTTTCGGAAGAGACGGTTGGTAAGGCAGACTTCAGGAAACGATGAGGAGGATCCGTCTCTAATTCCAACCTGTACCCCTGAGATATTATCTGCAGGATCCAGGGGTCTACCTGCGAGTGAGCCCACTGCGCGCTGTAATTTTTGAGACGGCCCCCCACTGTCCCCGAGTCCGCTTGAGAGGCCCCAGCGTCATGCTGAGGTTTTTGCAGGAGCCGGGGAGGGCTTCTGTTCCTGGGAAGGAGCTGCCTGTTGGTGTCTCTTCCCTCTTCCTCTGCCTCGTGGCAGGTACGACAAGCCCTTTGCTCTCTTATTTTTGTAGGAGCGAAAAGGCTGCGGTTGAAAGGTCGGTGCCTTTCTCTGTTGGGGAGTGACTTGAGGTAAAAAAGTGGATTTCCCGGCAGTAGCCGTGGCCACCAAGTCTGATAGACCAACTCCAAATAACTCCTCCCCTTTATACGGCAAAACCTCCATGTGACGTTTTGAATCCGCATCGCCTGTCCACTGTCGTGTCCATAAGGCTCTTCTGGCTGAAATGGACATAGCACTCACCCGAGATGCCAGTGTGCAAATATCCCTCTGTGCATCACGCATATAGATAAATGCATCCTTTATTTGTTCTAACGACAGTAAAACATTGTCCCTATCTAGGGTATCAATATTTTCAATCAGGGATTCTGACCAAACTACTCCAGCACTGCACATCCAGGCAGTTGCTATAGCTGGTCGTAGTATAACACCTGCATGTGTGTATATATTCTTTTGAATAACTTCCATCTTTCTATCTGATGGATCTTTTTATCAGGAGCAACCCACGCTTCATCACACACGTCATTTAATTCTTCTGATTCAGGAAAAACTGTTTGTAGTTTTTTCACACCATACATAATACCCTGTTTTACGGTATCTGTAGTATCAGCTAAATGTAACGTCTCCTTCATTGCCAAAATCATATAACGTGTGGCCCTACTGGAAAATACGTTTGAATTTCTACCGTCGTCACTGGAATCAGTGCCCGTGTCTGGGTCTGTGTCGACCGACTGAGGCAAAGGGCGTTTTACAGCCCCTGACGGTGTTTGAGGCGCCTGGACAGGCATTAATTGATTGTCCGGCCGCCTCATGTCCTCAACTGACTGTTTAAGGGAAGATAAACCATCACGTAATTCCACAAATAAAGGCATCCATTCTGGTGTCGACCCCCTGGGGGGTGACATCTGCATATTTGGCAATTGCTCCGCCTCCACACCAATATCGTCCTCATACATGTCGACACCACGTACCGACACACACCGCAAACTCACAGGGAATGCTCTAATGAAGACAGGACCCACTAGCCCTTTTGGGGAGACAGAGGGAGAGTCTGCCAGCACACACCACAAAGCGCTATATATACAAGGGATATCCTTATATTAAGTGCTCCCTTATAGCTGCTTTAATATATATATATATATAGCCATTAATGTGCCCCCCCTCTCTGTTTTACCCTGTTTCTGTAGTGCAGTGCAGGGGAGAGACCTGGGAGCCGTTCTGACCAGCGGAGCTGTGACAGAAAATGGCGCCGTGTGCTGAGGAGATAGGCCCCGCCCCTTTTTCGGCGGGTTCTTCTCCCGCTATTTTTCCAGTCAGGCAGGGGTTAAATATCTCCATATAGCCCCTATGGGCTATATGTGAGGTATTTTTAGCCTTGTATAAGGTTTATATTTGCCTCTCAGAGCGCCCCCCCCCAGCGCTCTGCACCCTCAGTGACTGCCCAGTGAAGTGTGCTGAGAGGAAAATGGCGCACAGCTGCAGTGCTGTGCGCTACCTTATGAAGACTGAGGAGTCTTCAGCCGCCGGTTTCCGGACCTCTTCACGCTTCAGCATCTGCAAGGGGGTCGGCGGCGCGGCTCCGGGACCGGACTCCACGGCTGGGCCTGTGTTCGATCCCTCTGGAGCTAATGGTGTCCAGTAGCCAAGCAGCAAATCCACTCTGCATGCAGGTGAGTTTACTACTTTCCCCCTAAGTCCCACGTTGCAGTGATCCTGTTGCCAGCAGGACTCACTGTAAAGAAAAAAACCTAAACTAAACTTTCTCTAAGCAGCTCTTTAGGAGAGCCACCTAGATTGCACCCTTCTCGTTCGGGCACAAAATCTAACTGGAGTCTGGAGGAGGGTCATAGGGGGAGGAGCCAGTGCACACCACCTGACCTAGTAAAGCTTTACTTTTTTGTGCCCTGTCTCCTGCGGAGCCGCTATTCCCCATGGTCCTTTCAGGAACCCCAGCATCCACTTAGGACGATAGAGAAAATATATCCATATTTTAAAAAAATTGAGGTCCAAGGTCATGGTCAAAGATTATTAAACTTTTTTTTAGTACTACCGTACTAAATTAAAATTGAAGTGAAAAGATCTAGTCATAAATTTCAAAATGACACTAATTTCATCTACCTGTCTTAATTAGAACTCAAGTTACAGGCAAAAGACACCCGCGGCAGTAAATTTGCACATTTTTAAATGGCTCCACCTCCAAAAATATCCAACCTATGATGCTGAAATTTGGTGTAGATTAGTTTCCCCCCCATCCTACTGGGACACCAAATTTCATAAAAATCGGAGAGGGTCAGTAAAAAAAATATATATATATTATTTTAATTGATTTGATATGATATGCAAGTAGAATTTTTTTATTAGTGGTACTGATAGTAAAAATGTGCTTAATCACGTGTCATGAGGGGGCGTGGTCACACAAAACTAGGGGAGTGGCTACATGACAACAGGGGCATGGCCACATTATGCAACACACCGTAATTCCCATTACACATTATGCCACACACCGTAATGTTTATTACACATTATGCCACACACCGTAATGCTCATTACACATTATGCCACACACCGTAATGCTTATTACATATTATGTCACACAGTGTAATGCTTATTACACATTATGCCACACCGTAATGCTTATTACACATAATGCCACACACTGTAATGCCTATTACACATTATGACAGAAACCTTAACATCCATTACACATTATGCCACACACCGTAATGCCTATTACACATTATGCCACACACCGTAATGCCTATTACATATTATGCCACACACCGTAATGCCTATTACATATTATGCCACACACCGTAATGCCTATTACACATTATGCCACACTGTAATGCCTATTACACATTATGCCGTACACAGTTATGCCACTGACACCATTTTATGTCCCACACACAAAAAATAAGAATTTACTCACCGGTAATTCTATTTCTCGTAGTCCGTAGTGGATGCTGGGTACTCCGTAAGGACCATGGGGTATAGACGGGCTCCGCAGGAGACTGGGCACTCTTAAAAGAAAGATTAGGTACTATATCTGGTGTGCACTGGCCCCTCCCTCTATGCCCCTCCTCCAGACCTCAGTTAGGGAAACTGTGCCCGGAAGAGCTGACATTACTAGGAAAGGATTTGGAATCCAGGGTAAGACTCATGCCAGCCACACCAATCACACCGTACAACTCGTGATAACTATACCCAGTTAACAGTATGAACAATAACTGAGCCTCTCTCAACAGATGGCTCATACAATAACCCTTTAGTTAAGCAATAACTATATACATGTATTGCAGAGAGTCCGCACTTGGGACGGGCTCCCAGCATCCACTACGGACTACGAGAAATAGAATTACCGGTGAGTAAATTCTTATTTTCTCTGACGTCCTAGTGGATGCTGGGTACTCCGTAAGGACCATGGGGATTATACCAAAGCTCCCAAACGGGCGGGAGAGTGCGGATGACTCTGCAGCACCGAATGAGCAAACGCAAGGTCCTCCTCAGCCAGGGTATCAAACTTGTAGAATTTAGCAAAAGTGTTTGAACCCGACCAAGTAGCAGCTCGGCAAAGTTGTAAAGCCGAGACCCCTCGGGCAGCCGCCCAAGAAGAGCCCCCTTCCTCGTGGAATGGGCTTTTACTAATTTAGGATGCGGCAGTCCAGCCGCAGAATGTGCAAGCTGAATCGTGCTACAGATCCAGCGAGCAATAGTCTGCTTTGAAGCAGGAGCACCCAGCATGTTGGGTGCATGCAGGATAAATAGCGAGTCAGTTTTTCTGACTCTAGCCGTCCTGGAAACATAAAGTTTCAGGGCCCGGACTACGTCCAGCAACTTGGAATCCTCCAAGTCCCTAGTAGCCGCAGGCACCACAATAGGTTGGTTCAAATGAAACGATGATACCACCTTAGGGAGAAATTGGGGACGAGTCCTCCATTCTGCCCTTTCCATATGGAAGATCAGATATGGGCTTTTACATGACAAAGCCGCCAATTCCGACACACGCCTAGTCCAAGCTAAGGCCAAAAGCATGACCACTTTCCACGTGAGACATTTTAGCTCCACGGTCTTAAGTGGCTCAAACCAGTGGGATTTTAGGAATCCAACACACGTTAAGATCCCAAGGTGCCACTGGAGGCACAAAAGGGGCTGAATATGCAGCACCCCTGTAACAACGTCCGAACTTCAGGCAGTGAAGCCAGTTCTTTTTGAGAGAAAAAGGGATAGGGCCGAAATCTTGGCCTTTATGGATCCTAATTTTAGGCCCATAGTCACTCCTGACTGTAGGAAGTGCAGGAATCGACCCCCATGGAATTCCTCTGTAGGGCCTTCCCGGCCACACACCAAGCAACCTATTTTCGCCATATACAGTGAAAAAGTCTTGCTGTCACGTCTTTCCTAGCCTTTATCAGCGTAGGAATAACTGCATCCGGAACGCCCTTTTCCGCTAGGATCCGGCGTTCAACTGCCATGCCATCCAACGCAGCCGCGGTAAGTCTTGTATCAGACAGGGCCCCTGTTGCAACATGTCCTGACTGAGAAGGCAGAGGCCATGGGTCCTCTGAGAGCATTTCTTGCAGTTCCGGGTACCGAGTCCTTCTTGGCCAATCCGGAGCAAAGAATATTGTTCACACTCCTCCGTTTATTACAATTCTCAGCCCTTGGGTCTGAGAGGAAGAGGAGGGAATATATAGACCGACTGGAACACCCACGGTGTTACTAGTGCGACCACAGCTATGGCTGGGGAGTCCCTTGACCAAGCGTAAAACCTTTTTTATCTTTTTATTGAGGTGGGACGCCATGTAGTCCACCTGAGGCAGTTTCCATCAATTTGCAAAACTGCGTGAAGACTTCCTGATGAAGTCACCACTTTCCCGGGTAGAGGTCGTGTCCACTCCCGTAACGAACACTGCTGACAGTGCGCTTACTTGATTCTCCGCCCAGCGAAGAATTCTGGTGGCTTCTACCCTCGCCACCCTGCTCCTTGTGCCGCCCTGGCGGTTTACATGAGCCCCTGCGGTCTGACTGGATCAGAACTGGTTGGTCGCGAAGCAGGAACTCAACTTGACTTAGGGCGTTGTATATGGCCCTTAGTTCCAGGATATTGATGTGAAGGCAAGTCTGTTGGCTTGACCACAAACCTTGGAATTTTCTTCCCTGTGTAACTGCCCCCCACCCTCGGAGGCTTGCATCCGTGGTCACCAGGACCCAGTCCTGAATGCCGAATCTGCGGCCCTCGAGAAGGTGAGCACTCCGCAGCCACCACAGGAGAGACACCCTGGCCCTGGGGGATAGGGTGATTAACCGATGCATCTGAAGATGTGATCCGGACCACTTGTCCAGTAAGTTCCATTGTCCTTGCATGGAACCAGCCGAAGGGGATGGCCTCGTATGATGCCATCATCCTTCCCAGGACTCGAGTGCAGTGATGCACTGACACCTGTTTTGGTTTTCAATGGATTCCTGACCAGTGTCATGAGCTCCTGAGCTCTCTCTATCGGGAGTTAAACCCTCTTCTGGTCTGTGTCTAGGATCATGCCTAGGCGAGGCAGATGAGCTGTAGGAACCAACTGCGACTTCGGAATTTATAGAATCCAGTCGTGTTGCCGTTTCACTTCCAGAGAAGGTGATACGCTGTCCAGCAACTGCTCTCTTGATCTCGCTTTTATGAGGAGATCATCAAAGTATGTGATAATAGTGACACCTTGCTTCCGCAGGAGCACCATCATATCCGCCATTACCTTGGTGAAATTGGTAATGACAATCCCGTACCGCAATTCTGAGGTACGCCTGATGAGGTGGATAAATGGGGACACGAAGGTATGCATCCCTTATGTCCCGATTCATTTCAGGCTTGCAATGACCGCTCTTAGCGATTCCATCTTGAACCTGAACCTTTTCAGGTATATGTTCAGGGATTTTAATACAATATGGGTCTAACCGAACCGTCTGGTTTCGGGATTATAACATGGTCGAATAATAACACCCTCTTGTTGAAGGAGGGGACCCTTGACCACCACCTGTTGAAGATACAATTTACGAATTGCAGTTAACACTGGCTCCCTCTCTTGGGGGGAAGCCCGCCGGGTCCTTGGTGAGGGGGCATCTTCTCACAGTCCAGCCTGTATCCCTGCGATACAATTTCTATTGCCCAGGGATCTAACAGGGAGTGAACCCACTTGTGGCTGAACTTACGAAGGCGTGTCCCCACCGGGCCTAGCTCCGCCTGTGGAGCCCCAGCGACATGCGGTGGATTTTTGTAGAGGCCGGGGAGGATTCTGTTCCTGGGGACTAGCTGTGTTGTACAGCTTCTTTCCTCTGCCCCCGGCTCTGACAAGAAAGGACGCACCTCAGACTTTCTTGTTTCTTTATTCGAAAAGCTGCATTTAATAATGTCGTGCTTTCCTAGGCTGTGCAGGAATATAAGGCAAAATATCAGAATCACCAGCTATAGCTGTGGAGACCAGGCCCGAGAACCTTTCTCCACACAATCCTCAGCCTTCCATATGCCTCTTAAGTCGGCATCATCTGTCCAATGTATATTCTACAGGACACGTCAAGCAGAAATCGACATAGCTTTTGTCTCTAGGACCCAGTATACTCATGTCCCTTTGGGCATGCTTTATAATTATATATCTATCACTTAAGACAGCATCTTAAAATATTTATCTGCTGATAAGGTACCTGTCCACGCTGCCACAGCGCGCTATAAACCCATGCAGACACAATCGCCGGTCTGGGTAGTATACTAGAATGTGCACACAATCTTCAGGATCCCTGAGAATGGGATCAGTACTAAATGCCGCCGGTCGGAATCCCGGCGGTCGAAATACCGACGCCGGAATCCCGACCACACAATCCTGACAGGGGTGGCGAGCGAAACGCAGCCCCTTGCGGGCTCGCTTCGCTCGCCACGCTGCGGGCACGGTGCCTCGCTACGCTCGGCACACTATTATATTCTCCCTCTATGGGTGTCGTGGACACCCACGGAGGGAGAATATGTCGGGATTGTGGCGGTCGGGATTCCGGCGTCGGTATTTCGACCGTCGGGATTCCGGCCGGCGGCATCTTGACCGCATACCCTGAGAATAGCTAGTGCAAACAGGACACCCAAGGGGAAGATTCTCAACACATCCTGGCCTTAGTGGGGAAAGGATACAGCCTGAGAATTCTCTTGTGGGAAGCTGCCGTCTCTTGTCTGGAGATTCCCGCTCTTTTTCCTCATGAGAGGAGGGAAATTTACCTCAGCTTTCTTCCCCTTAACATGTGTACTCTCGTGTCAGGGGCAGATGAGTCATCAGTGATATGCAAATCATCTTTTATTCCAATAATCATATATTGAATATCTTTTAGCCCTCTTGGCTGTAACTTTGCATTATCGTAGTCGACAGTGGAGTTAAACTCCGTGTCGATACTTTGTTATTTTAGATAGTGAACATAGAGAGACTCTGAAGGACTCTGTGACATAGGGACAGACCAGGGTAGATTTCCTTTCTGTTCCCTAACCTTTTGTGCAATAATTTTACCTCAGCACTTACACATATCCAAACAGGTGTCAGCGTTGTCGACAGAGACACCCTCCCACACACATATCCGCTCTATCACCTCCTTAGAGGAGCCTTTTACCTCAGGCATGTCGACACACGCGTACCGACACACCACACACACAGGGGATGCTCTATTTGAAGACAGTTCCCCCACCAGGCCCTTTGGAGAGACAGAGAGAGAGTATGCCAGCACACACCACAGCGCTATATAATACAGGGATGTACACTATACTGAGTGATTTTTCCCCTATAGCAGCTTATATACACAGTTTTTCGCCTAAATTTATGTGCCCCCCCCCTCTCTTTTTTACCCTTTGTGTACCAGGATACTGCAGGGGAGAGCCTGGGGAGCTTCCTTCCAGCTGAGCTGTGAAGAGAAAATGGCGCCGGTGTGCTGAGGAAGAAGGCCCGGCCCCCTCAGCGGCGGGCTTCTGTCCTTTTATGTACTTTAATGGCGGGGGTTAATGCACATATACAGTTTATCAGACTGTATTATGTGCTTTTCGCCAAGTAAGGTAATCTAATCGCTGCCCAGGGCGCCCCCCGCAGGGACCCTTGTCATGCCAGGTGTCTCATACCGGGCCGATACGTGATCAGCACATCACCCCCACCCCCCCCCCCCACCCCGCAGCTCTGGGCATTAACACCTGTGTCTGCAAGTTCTGCGTCTGCCATGCAGCCGCTCGTTTGGTTCTGCCTTAAAACGCATCAGCGCTTTAAATCTAGACGGTACATCACCAAAGCCTCGCTACGGCTCAGACCTCACAGGTGCTGGTCTCCTGCCACACATCTCTTCAATAACACGGTCATGAGCGATACATTCCTGGCTCTATGTGCCAAGCTCCCGCACCGGTACAGGCACCTGACCGCCCTTCCCAGGGAGACGAGTTGGGACTTTTAGGAACCTTTCAGCGCTACGAATGTACCCATATTGAAGCATTTATTATTCCGAATATGGCACCAGCAAGAGGCATAGCGCTGTACAGCATGTGAGCGGTAAAGACATTACACACGGAAAGCAATACAAAAGCCTAGGACTCTGCATGTGGGGAAGTTGGGAAGGGAGAAGACCATCCATCACACTAATCTGGCAGCTCTGACTCTATAGTTCTATGTAAATGTGAAAATGAAAGGACGGCCAGGCGGTGTGTTTATGGAAAGGAATATCCAGTCCGGAGATGGATTACATGCCAGTGGGAATTATTGTAATGCGCACGTCGTGTTTATGGTCATCCTGATTCCGTTTCGTACGCCTGGCTAAGCTCTTTCCCAACTGGCCGGGATATACCAAAGGTCCCGACTCCCCAGGGGGTGTCATGTATTTCCAAAGTCAAATAGCTGCACCTAGCAACAGACACCTGAGGCCCCCCGAGACTGCACGGGGTTGGCAGACAGGGCGACTGGCAGCTATGGCACGGATAAACCAGCTACACGTGGAGCCTGGGTGAGAGGACAAGGCTGCAGCATGGCGAGGTTACCTGGTATCCTGCCTAAAGCTTCCGAATCATCCACATAGTTCTGAAATGGATCAGCCGTTGCCACAATAAATCACCGACATCTGTCTAGTGCTAGTAAAGGAATGAAAATCTGATTGGCACCAAAAAAACTTGTATTGGTAGCCTGCTACACCATGCCATATGCTTGTGAAACTCTCTCACATCCCAAGTCACTACTGTCCTACTCACAGGTACGGTGGGACTTCCTAAACAACAGACAAAGCAAATCGTATAACTCACTGTATCTCTCATACTGATCAGTATTTCTACTGGCACAAATCACCGCTCACTGCCGCTGTGAAATTATAACTACTATCTTATTTGTAAGGCACCGCAAACTGTCCAAGCGCCGGAAATAGGGGGGAGAACAAAGAACACATTTGACAATCCTTTATAATAAAAGGCTAATGCTGATCCTCACCTCTTTGGGGGGAATGCAAGCGTTTTGTCCCCCCCCCCCATATCCCCCCAAGAAATTAGCTAAGAGTGACCCGTTTGAGCGGTGGTCGGGGGTTTAGCTGCTTTACGTGGCTAAACCCAACCTCGTCCAACATGAATTTATCGTTATTTTGTGGCGTCAATCCATAACACAAAATTATATATTGTCCAATCAACAAGAAACTGGTCGAGTACAAACAGAACATAGATGCAGCTAATGACAATACGGTGAGAATCAGTGATAAGCGGGACCCGCATGATGGGGCTCAGTACTGGGGAAACAGGGCTGGGGAGAGACTGCGGTGTAGTGTGAGGAAGGAAAACGCAGGGGAAGAGGGCCCTGCCTGAGAGATCTTACGTCCTAAAGAGAAGGGGAATTGCTTCCGAGGTGGTCGATGAAGCTGCTGCGTCAGTTGGCGGTCGCCACACTACCAAAATTATGTTTTTGTTTTTAGTAGCACACAGGTCGCAATACATATTGTAATAACTATAGTGTCCAGTATATAGGCGTCAGATCTGGGGTCTGCACAAAACACGGGACACTGAAGGGGTTAAATAAGTGCACACCCTGGTATCTATAACATAACTAGGGGGAAGTGAGAGTCCAGAGGTCAGGGGTTGGCACTGGAACCCCGGCCAAGGTATTTCTGGATGATAGATGTGAGAAACAAGTGTGGTCATGGGCAGGTTTCACATGCAGAACATCCCGTTCATACACGCATGCTTTCTACACTTGGGGCTTAAGTCCTGTTAGTACGCAAACGCAATTTTCTAGGCTACAGAGCTGCTAACGTTAACAAGTGAAGCTGACGTTCAGAAATGAAGGAGAGACGCACACCAGAACCATCAAAAATGCATTCGCAATTGCGTACACATTCGAAGCCTATATGCGAAAATGAGGAACATTGGAGCTAAGCGTTGGCCTATGCTATGTAGACTGGACACAGGAACAGCGACGCAAGGGCCATGTTTTTGCACGTACGTGCCCGCAGCCAACAGCAGATGTACGCCCCCGAAACGTCGACGTGCTGGCAGGGTGCAAAAATTGCGCATTATAAAGAAAACCAAAAAGTTGAAAACCACTTCAATTCTTTTTGCTTACAGTGAGAGAGTCTGGAAGGAAAAGGCCGAGTCCGGCCTGTGTGATTGCCCCGGATCCCCCTTCCCTTTCCCAACACAAAACAGGGGTGAGGACCCTCTCACAGTTGCCTCTTGGAGCACTTCCAGAAGAGGCGTCTCAGACTTCACAAACTTGGTCCACCTGTAAGATGCTGAAGATGTCAACTGAAACTGGACACCGTGAAATACGCGCGGTGACGAGGCTGGTGGCAGGCAGCGGGCCAAATATGTGAACTTTCACCGATTCCTCAGCAGTAGGGGCTTGTTACTGAGACCCTCATTCTGCGCCCAAGCGCAGGAGAGATTGGAGATCTGAGAACTTAATGATTTATGAGGAAGGTCAGAGCCTGCAGACAGCCTGGCTAGTAATGACATTAACCCCACAGCTTCTCGCTGGGGCCACATTTATACTCTGCAGCTGGGAGGTCTCTGTTGAGGGATCAATGACCCAGAGCCAAATAAAGACACGGAGGGACCAACAGCTGCCTTAAAAAGTGTCGCCTAGAGCCCTTGGAGCGCGGTGCGACAGCTCCAGCTAGTGCACGCTGCCCTTCCACACGTCTCCAAGCCGGTCATCACACACAAACCACACGAATACAATCATAATATGCAGGAATCACATCGGTACAAGCGGAAGGAGAACGCAGCAACTACGCACGACGCTATAGGTCACATGACATGAAACTGAATCCAGCAGGTTCCTACAAAACTCTCCTATGCTCCCATACATATATACAGATGTGCCCTCGTTCACCTAGCCTCAATACACCACGGAGATGCCTGGCGTTAGTGAGCTTCGCCTAGCGGTGCAGCGTATTTTTCAATCGAATGTGCGTCTGAATCGCAATGTGATGCAACAAAACTGCTCCACGAGACTGCATGGATCGATTTGACATGTGACACTTGTACAGCTGACAGCGGCTGCCTCTGTACGGGAAGAACAATGGAACTTGGCGTGAAACAAGCCGCGGCCGATGCACCCTAGCACTTGGCATACAGACCCGGACTCCGTCGCCGACAGATATACAAATCTGGCATATGTGATGACTTACTGCAGTAGTGAAGCAGTTCCGTTGCATCCCTTTTCCGACTAAGTCGCACATCCAAACTAAACAGTCGGTCGGTGCAAGGAGAGTAGCGCGGAACCAGGCGCACCGCGACTGCAGCAATAGTGTGTGAGCACACATCTGTACATACTGGCAGTTCAGAACTCCATACAGAGAAAGAATATACAATGCAATAGACATTGTGATGTGCCTAACAGGAAAAACAGACGGCGCACTCTCTGGATTTTTCAGACACATTGCATGTGCACAGACACGTACACATAGCTATATAAACACACACACACACACACACACACACACAGGTGTGGTAGGTGATAAGCCGGTGATGAGAGCCTGCTTGGACGGGGCGGCTGGTTACCCTGCCTATTCCCAGCCAATGCAGCCTGATTCGCTGTGACGAAGAGCCTATTTATTGGGGTCCCGGTGTATAACTAGATCTTCCAGGACTTTTACTGCTAATCCGCCAATCACTGAATCCTGAGATGAACCCACGCACGAGCCTTTGCCCTTGCAGGTTATTTTTACTGCAGGGTAATTGTGACCTCATCTAGGACACAATCCCAAAATAACCTCTTCCCCCTTTCCCAGGCGTACAGGGGCCCGGGACAATTTATTAGACTCATTACCTCTAAGTAACAACTTAATCTTCCTTAACGTGTTACACTTATTCATACGAGATCAAACTGTTCTCCCCATGTGTCCCGGCGTGTGAAGTTACAAGACTCCGATCACCCCGCGGTACAGAACAGGCCCTGTGAGACCGATGGTTCCACATTACAGGGCAGCGACTCGACTAGAACGGTCAGGCCTGTCAGCAGGGTCTTCCCAATATTTATCATAAATAGGCATCGACGTAACAGGAAGTAGTCTGCCCAACAATGACACAAGCCGGGAAATAGAAGGCTGGTTGCGTGAATTTAATTGCAGAGAAATGACATTTCCGTATGTTTCTTCTCTTCCAAGGATTAGCACCAACACATCTGGCAACCGGATTATCAGGAGACAATACCTAGTAAGGGGCACCACTGGGGTACATCCCTGCCTTTAGGAGCTACGAGGGGGAAGATTGAGGTCCCTGAGGGATTCTCTCCTCCCGTGGGCTCTCTGGTTTTCCCTGTGATGTAATTGCGCACGATGAGGTCACTGTTCTCTGCCCATTACTAGTTATACTCCCCAGTCTAGTATTGGTTGACCAGTGAGTATTATTCTTGTCACCCTGCATCTCATGCCACACAGAGGATGATGAGGATTCACCAAAGTGGTTGTGGGGTAGCCTATATCTGCAGCCTCAGACCCAAATTTACTTAGAAGAGGAATGATTACATAAGAGGACGAAGTTACTTGACCAGTGTCTCAAGCGGTCATCATTCACTGTGAAAGATTCAATTGTTGCGTGTATTGTAGCACCCGCCTATTGGCTGCACTTATCCCGGATCTCTGCTTGCACTCTCCCTCCTGAGTTGCATAGGTTCCGGCCTGGTTGCGAGTGCCGAGTGTGCCATTACTGCAGCGCCCCTGGCACTCGGCACAGGAAAAGCTGCATAATGCGGCTAAACCCGCGCAACAGGACGTGAGAAAGGGGCCATTACTGGAATTAAAGGGGGGCGATTTTATTGATTTTACAAAATAACTGAATAGCTCCCTGGGTGCTTTAGGCGGGAGCTCCAATACACACACAACTGCACCATGTCGTGTTCATCTCTTCATCTCATGGACTAGAAGTATGAACAGAGCATTAGAACGGCAGCACAGATCATTTCAGTGTGTCCATATTGAAGCAAGTTTTCAGTGGAAGCAACGGGCAATACATAGATGTAGCGTAATATAATCATGGGTAAGATTCAGGTTCCACTAGCTAGGCCTATATCTCCGAAGGTTTGAGATCTGTGTCTGCGACGGCATTCTCTCTTTCCCCCGGGCTGTAACGTTTCTAGCTCCTGCGTTTGTGTATGTCATACGTCGTTCTGTTACAGAGGTCATCATGCATTATATTCCACGCCCCCCAGAGGTACAGGGTGAGACCAAAAAAAATCCAAAATTGTAACCACTTTCCTACTGGCATGATCGCATTGTTCGTGACCACACCAGGCAGTGCGTGATCTGATCTGGTCAAAAACAATGCGACCAATCAAAAACACAGTGTGGGCAGCTGCAGGAAGAGAACCTTCCTGCAGCTGCTGCTCTCAGAGGGACCGGTCCCCTCTGCTTCCCTGCACCCTCCCCCAGTGTTACTAGCTAGGCCTACATCTCCGAAGGTTTGAGATCTATCTGCGACGGCATTCTCTCTTTCCCCCGGGCTGTAACGTTTCTAGCTCCTGCGTTTGTGTATGTCATACGTCGTTCTGTTACAGAGGTCATCATGCATTATATTCCACGTCCCCCAGAGGTACAGGGTAAGACCAAAAAAAATCCAAAATTTTAACCACTTTCCTACTGGCATGGTCGCATTGTTCGTGACCACACCAGGCAGTGCGTGATCTGATCTGGTCAAAAACAATGCGACTAATCAAAAACACAGTGTGGGCAGCTGCAGGAAGAGAACCTTCCTGCAGCTGCTGCTCTCAGAGGGACCGGTCCCCTCTGCTTCCCTGCACCCTCCCCCAGTGTCTGCCGTGCTGCCGGTCACATTTGTAGTCGATTTCTGAAGTTTCGCACCACGCTGCCGGGTCATTTCCCGCGCTCTCTCTTGACGAAGATCACTTTCATTTGTCTGGTTAACAAGCAGAATATTCTGTAATGGGTGGAAAAAATTCTCACCCGCTTCATGAGAGGCCTCCACACAGCCGACGGGGCCATCTGACAGCCGAGGTCTACACACCTCCACCAAGAACCATTAATGAACAGAAGGCTGCTATACGCCAATAAATGACCACATCACATCTAAAGCCAATTGAAAATAAACCGTATCCCATGCCCTTTTACATTATGTACTAACATTTTGAATAGCATTTACCATGCCTTTTTGTCAACCTTTAAAATCTCACTGTATAACTAAAGATCATCCATTGACTGCAAGAAAGACCCTTTTCCCTGCGCGTATAAACAAAAAATTCCTTTAAATACTATCATCTGGAAATACATTGAGACAAGACGCCACATCCCTCACAAAGCACCCCCTCGCTGCACCCCGGTAATGGATTACCCCAATCCATCGCAAAGGCGATAGGAAGATTCATTCCTGCCGTCTGCACCCCGTCGGCGCAGGTTGTTATAAACTCGCCCTGACCGTGATCATTAGTAATTCAATTTTCTCTGTTTTATTAGGCCCTTCCTTATCTGCTCGGCAGCGGAGAGCCTGACCTCTCTTCACACGGGTAAATGTTTAAAATCCTCTCCATGATTAATTTTGCCAGTTAAAGTGGAGCTTTTAAAAAAAAGGAGAAGGAATAGGACGGCTGATAGCCCCCGCGATGAATAAAGTTTAATGTTGATTGTGATGGAATTTCTAATGGCGAGGAAATTGATTGAAGGCAGCAATTACGCTGCAATAGTAACTCAGGGGAAATGGGAATGGATCTACTCTTGGCCCCAGTGTTTTGGTTATTTAAAACAATCCAATTTGCAAGGATAATTATATATTAGTGTTTTATCTGCGGCTAGGAGTGAACACAGGGTGTGTGGGGTTTTTTTTCCGCCTATTTTTTCCCTCTCCGATACGGGGGCCCTGCATTAGCGGATTATTGCTGCAAATTACTTGATATCTGCTTTCTTTCACATAAAGAGGAAATTAGGCAATCAATTACTGCAGAGAGGTGGACAGTACGGCGGGGAGAGACTGGCACAAGGCTGCCCTCTGCTGGACATACAGTGTAAGGATTAGGAGATTACAATTTGGAAGGTGTTCAGAAACTCACAGGGATTTGGGCTGCTGTAGAACAAAGCATTGGCCAAATTTTTTTTTTCAAAATTCACAAAAACATATTGGAAATAGCCAGCTTATAGCAGAACTGCTTTACCAGAACCTCCCCGTGTCAGTAATGATTACAATAATACAAAGAAGATGCCTATGACACATAGTCTGTGTCATAATAAGAATTTACTTACCGATAATTCTATTTCTCGTAGTCCGTAGTGGATGCTGGGGACTCCGTCAGGACCATGGGGTTTAGCGGCTCCGCAGGAGACAGGGCACAATAATAAAAGCTTTAGGATCAGGTGGTGTGCACTGGCTCCTCCCCCTATGACCCTCCTCCAAGCCTCAGTTAGGATACTGTGCCCGGACGAGCGTGCATAATAAGGAAGGATATTGAATCCCGGGTAAGACTCATACCAGCCACACCAATCACACCGTACAACCTGTGATCTGAACCCAGTTAACAGTATGATAACAACGAAGGAGCCTCTGAAAAGATGGCTCACAACAAGAATAACCCGATTTTTGTAACAATAACTATGTACAAGTATTGCAGACAATCCGCACTTGGGATGGGCGCCCAGCATCCACTACGGACTACGAGAAATAGAATTATCGGTAAGTAAATTCTTATTTTCTCTAACGTCCTAAGTGGATGCTGGGGACTCCGTCAGGACCATGGGGATTATACCAAAGCTCCCAAACGGGCGGGAGAGTGCGGATGACTCTGCAGCACCGAATGAGAGAACTCCAGGTCCTCCTCAGTCAGGGTGTGCCCCTGACCAAGTAGCAGCTCGGCAAAGTTGCAAAGCCGAGACCCCTCGGGCAGCCGCCCAAGATGAGCCCACTTCCTTGTGGAATGGGCTTTTACTGATTTTGGCTGTGGCAAGCCTGCCACAGAATGTGCAAGCTGAATTGTACTACAAATCCAGCGAGCAATCGTCTGCTTAGAAGCAGGAACACCCATCTTGTTGGGTGCATACAGGCTAAACAGCGAGTCAGATTTTCTGACTCCAGTCGTCCTGGAAACATATATTTTCAGGGCCCTGACAACGTCAAGTAACTTGGAGTCCTCCAAGTCCCTAGTAGCCGCAGGTACCACAATAGGTTGGTTCATGTGAAAAACAGAAAACACCTTAAGGAGAAATTGAGGACGAGTCCTCAATTCTGCCCTGTCAGAATGAAAAATTAAGTAAGGGCTTTTATATGATAAAGCCGCCCATTCTGACACACGCCTGGCTGAAGCCAGGGCTAATAGAATCTTCACCTTCCATGTGAAATATTTTAATTCCACAGTGGTGAGTGGATCAAACCAATGTGACTTTAGGAAACTCAAAACAACATTGAGATCCCAAGGTGCCACTGGGGGCACAAAAGGAGGCTGTATATGCAGTACCCCTTTTACAAACGTCTGAACTTCAGGCACTGAAGCCAGTTCTTTTTGGAAGAAATTCGACAGGGTCGAAATTTGAACCTTAATGGACCCTAATTTTAGGCCCATAGACAGTCCTGTTTTCAGGAAATGTAGGAAACGACCCAGTTGGAATTCCTCTGTAGGGACCTTCTTGGCCTCACACCACGCAACATATTTTCGCCAAATGCGGTGAAAATGTTTTGCGGTTACATCCTTCCTGGCTTCGACCAGGGTAGGGATGACTTCATCTGGAATGCCCTTTCAGGATCCGGCGTTCAACTGCCATGCCGTCAAACGCAGCCGCGGTAAGTCTTGGAAAAGACAAGGCCCCTGCTGGAGCAGGTCCTCTCTTAAAGGTAGAGGCCACGGTCCTTCCGTGAGCATCTCTTGAAGTTCCGGGTACCAAGTCCTTCTTGACCCATCCGGAACCACGAGTATCGTTCTTACTCATCTCCTTCCTATGATTCTCAGTACTTTTGGTATGAGATGCATAGGAGGGAACACATACCCTGACTGGTACACCCACAGTGTTACCAGAGCGTCCACCGCTATTGCCTGAGGGTCCCTTGACCTGGCGCAATATCGGTCTAGTTTTTTGTTCAGGCGGGACGCCATCATGTCCACCTTTGGTTTTTCCCAACGGTTTTCAATCATGTGGAAGACTTCCCGCTGAAGTCCCCACTCTCCCGGGTGGAGGTTATGCCTGCTGAGGAAGTCTGCTTCCCAGTTTTCCACTCCCGGAATTAACACTGCTGAGAGTGTCATCACATGATTTTTCGCCCAGCGAAGAATCCTTGCAGTTTCTGCCATTTCCCTCCTGCTTCATGTGCCGCCCTGTCTGTTTACGTGGGCGACTGCCGTGATGTTGTCCCACTGGATCAATACCGGCTGACCTTGAAGCAGAGGTCTTGCTAAGCTTAGAGCCTTGTAAATTGCCCTTAGCTCCAGTATATTTATGTGGAGAGAAGTCTCCAGACTTGATCACACTCCCTGGAAATTTTTTCCTTGTGTGACTGCTCCCCAGCCACTCAGGCTGGCATCCGTGGTCACCAGGACCCAGTCCTGAATGTCGAATCTGCGGCCCTTTCATAGATGAGCACTCTGCAGCCACCGCAGAAGAAAACACCCTTGTCCTTGGAGACAGGGTTATCCGCTGATGCATCTGAAGATGCGATCCGGACCATTTTCCCAGCAGATTCCACTGAAAGGTTCTTGCGTGAAATCTACCGAATGGGATCGCTTTGTAAGAAACCACCATTTTTCACAGGACCCTTGTGCAATGATGCACTGATACTTTTCCTGGTTTTAGGAGGTTCCTGACTAGCTCGGATAACTCCCTGGCCTTCTTCTCCGGGAGAAAACATCCTTTTCTGGACTGTGTCCAGAATCATTCCTAGGAACATTAGACGTGTCGTCGGAAAAAGCTGCGATTTTTGGAATATTTAGAATCCACTCGTGCTGTCGTAGAACTACTTGAGATAGTGCTACTCCGACCGCCAACTGTTCTCTGGACCTTGCCCTTATCAGGAAAGCGTCCATATTTCTTTTAGGAAGAATCATCATTTCGGCCATTACCATGGTAAAGACCCGGGGTGCCGTGGACAATCCAAACGGCAGCGTCTGAACTGATAGTGACAGTTCTGTACCACGAACCTGAGATACCCTTGGTGAGAAGGGCAAAATTTGGACATGTAGGTAAGCGTCCCTGATATCCAGTGACACCATATCGTCCTGGTTCGCTATCACTGCTCTGAGTGACTCCATCTTGATTTGAACCCTTGTATGTAATTGTTCAAATCTTTAGATCTCACCGAGCCGTTTGGCTTCAGTACCACAATATAGTGTGGAATAATACCCCTTCCCTTGTTGTAGGAGGGGTACTTTGATTATCACCTGCTGGGAATACAGCCTGTGAATTTTTTTCCAATACTGCCTCCCTGTCGGAGGGAGACGTTGGGAAAGCAGACTTCAGGAACTTGTGAGGGGAAGACGTCTCGAATTTCCAATGTACACCTGGGATACTACGTGTAGGATCCAGGAGTCCACTTGCGAGTGAGCCCACTGCGTGCTGAAACTCTTGAGATGACCCCCCACCGCACCTGAGTCCGCTTGTATGGCCCCAGCGTCATGCTGCGGACTTGGCAGAAGCTGTGGAGGACTTCTGTTCCTGGGAATGGGCTGCCTGCTGCAGTCTTCTTCCCTTTCCTCTAACCCTGGGCAGATATGACTGGCCTTTTGCCCGCCTGCCTTTATGGGTACGAAAATAAGAATTTACTTACCGATAATTCTATTTCTCGGAGTCCGTAGTGGATGCTGGGGTTCCTGAAAGGACCATGGGGAATAGCGGCTCCGCAGGAGACAGGGCACAAAAAGTAAAGCTTTCCGATCAGGTGGTGTGCACTGGCTCCTCCCCCTATGACCCTCCTCCAGACTCCAGTTAGGTACTGTGCCCGGACGAGCGTACACAATAAGGGAGGAATTTTGAATCCCGGGTAAGACTCATACCAGCCACACCAATCACACTGTACAACCTGTGATCTGAACCCAGTTAACAGTATGATAACAGCGGAGCCTCTGAAAAGATGGCTCACAACAACAATAACCCGATTTAGTTAGCAATAACTATGTACAAGTATTGCAGATAATCCGCACTTGGGATGGGCGCCCAGCATCCACTACGGACTCCGAGAAATAGAATTATCGGTAAGTAAATTCTTATTTTCTCTATCGTCCTTGTGGATGCTGGGGTTCCTGAAAGGACCATGGGGATTATACCAAAGCTCCCAAACGGGCGGGAGAGTGCGGATGACTCTGCAGCACCGAATGAGAGAACTCCAGGTCCTCTTTTGCCAGGGTATCAAATTTGTAGAATTTTACAAACGTTTTCTTCCCCGACCACGTAGCTGCTCGGCAAAGTTGTAATGCCGAGACCCCTCGGGCAGCCGCCCAAGATGAGCCCACCTTCCTTGTGGAATGGGCCTTAACAGATTTAGACTGTGGCAGGCCTGCCACAGAATGTGCAAGTTGAATTGTGCTACCAATCCCACGAGCAATCGACTGCTTAGAAGCAGAAGCACCCAGCATTGTTGGGTGCATACAGGATAAACAGCAAGTCAGATTTCCTGACTCCAGCCAACCTGGAAACTATATTTTCAGGGCCCTGATAACATCCAGCAACTTGGAGTCCTCCAAGTCCCTAGTAGCCGCAGGTACCACAATAAGCTGGTTCAGGTGAAACGCTGACACCACCTTAAGGAGAAACTGGGGACGAGTCCGCAGCTTTGCTCTGTCCGAATGGACAATCAGATATGGCTTTGTGAGATAAAGCCGCCAATTCTGACACTCGCCTGGCCGAGGCCAGGACCAACAGCATGGTCATTTTCCATGTGAGATATATCAAATCCACAGATTTGAGTTGTTTAAACCAATGTGATTTTTTAGGAATCCCAAAACTACGTTGAGATCGCCCAGTGCCACTGGAGACATCAAAGGGGCTGTATATGCAGTACTCCCTTAACAACTTCTGGACTTCAGGAACTGAAGCCAATTTCTTTCTGGAAGAAAATCAACAGGCCGAAATTTGAACCTTAATGGACCCAATTTGAGACCCATAGACACTCCTGTTTGCAGGAAATGTAGAAATTAACCTAGTTGAAATTCTTCCGTGGAGCCTTCCTGGACTCACACCCTGGCACATATTTTCACCTAAGTGGTGATAATGTTGTGCGGTCACCTCCTTCCTGGCTCTGACCAGGGTAGGGATGACCTCTTCCGGAATGCCTCTTTCCCTTAGGATCCGGCGTTCACCCGCCTTGGCGTCAACGCAGCTGCGGTAAGTCCCGGAACAGACACGGTTCTTGCCGAATCAAGACCCTTCTTAGTATCTCTTGAAGTTCCGGGAACCAAGTCCTTCTTGGCCAAACCGGAGCCACGAGTATAGTTCTTACTCCTCTCCTTCCTATCATTTTCAATACATTGGGTATGAAAAGCAGAGGATGGAACACATACACCGACTGGTACACCGACGGTGTTACCAGAGCGTCCCAGCTATTGCCTGAGTGTCTCTTGACCTGGCGCTTCAGGTGGGACGCCATCA
Source organism: Pseudophryne corroboree (assembly GCF_028390025.1). NCBI lineage: Eukaryota > Metazoa > Chordata > Amphibia > Anura > Myobatrachidae > Pseudophryne > Pseudophryne corroboree. The sequence continues at coordinate 35,445,507 of NC_086448.1, forward strand.
TAACCACCTTTGGTCTTTCCCAACGGTTTACAATCATGTGGAAACTTCCAGATTAAGTTTCCACTTTTCCGGGTGGAATTCATTTATGCTGAGGAAATCTTCCCAGTTGCCCACTCCCGGAATGAACACTGCTGACAGTGTTATCACATGATTTTCCGCCCAGCGAAGAATCCTTGCTGTCATTGCCCTCCTGCTTCTTGTGTCGCCCCGTCTGATAACGTGGGCGACCGCCATGATGATGTCCTACTGGATCAGCACCGGTTGACTTTGAAGCAGGAGTCTTCCTAGGCTCAGAGCATTGTAAATTGCCCTTAGCTCCAGTATATTCATGTGGAGAGAAGTCTCCAGACTTGACCACACTTCCTTGGAAATTTTTTTCCCTGTGTGACTACTCCCCAGCCTCTCAGGCTGGTATCCGTGGTCCCCAGAACACAGTCCTGAATGCTGAGTGTGCTGCCCTCTAAAAGATGAGCACTCTGCAGCCCCCACAGAAGAGACACCCTTGTCCTTGGAGACAGGATTATCCGCTGATGCATCTGAAAATGCGATCCGGACCATTCGTCCAGCAAATCCCCTGAGATCTGCCGAATGGAATCGCTTCGTAAGAAGCCACCATTTTTCCCAGGACTCCTGTGCATTGATGCACTGATACTTGGCCTGGTTTTAGGAGGTTTCTGACTAGGTCGAATAACTCCTTGGCTTTTTCCTCCCGGAGGAACACCTTTTTCTGGACTATGCCCAGAATCATTCCTAGGAACAGCAGACGTATCGTCGGAAAACAGCTGCGATTCTTGGAATATTTAGAATCCAGTCGTGCTGTCGTAGAACTACTTTAGATAGTGCTCTTCCGACCTCCAACTGTTCTCTGGAACTTGCCCTTTTCAGGATATCGTCCAAGTAAGGGATAATTTAGATGCCTTTTTTCTTTGAAGAAACATCTTTTCGGCCATTACCTTGGTAAAAGGCCCGGGGTGCCGTGGATAATTCAAACGGCATCGTCTGAAACTGATATTGACAGTTCTGTACCACGAACCAGAGGTACCCTTGTTGAGAAGGGCAAATTTGAAACTGGAGGTAATCCTTGATGTCCAGGGACACCATATAGTCCCCTTTTTTCCGGTTCGCTATCACTGCTCTGAGTGACTCCATCTCGATTTGAACCTTTTATGTAAGTGTTCAAAGATTTCAGTTTAGACTATGTCTCACCAAGCCGTCTGGCTTCAGTACCACAATATAGTGTGGAAAAATAATACCCTTTTCCTTGTTGTAGGAGGGGTACTTTGATTATCACCTGCTGGATATACAGCTTGTGAATTGTTTCCAATGCTGCCTCCCTGTCGGAGGGAGCCGTTGGTAAAGCAGACTTCAGAAACCTGCGAGGAGAAGATGTCTCGACTCTCCAATCTGTACCCCTGGGATAATACTTGTACTATCTAGGGGTCAACCTGCGAGTGATCCCACTGCGCGCTGAGACTCTTGAGACTACCCCCCCACCTTGAGTCCGCTTGCATGGCCCCAGCGTCATGCTGAGGACTTGGCAGACGCGGTGGAGGGCTTCTTTTCCTGGGAAGGGGCTGCCTGCTGCAGTCTACTTCCCTTACCTCTATGTCTGGGCAGATATGACTGGCCTTTTGCCTGCATGCCCTCATGGGAAAGGAAGGATTGAGGCTGAAAAGACGGTGTCTTTTTCAGCTGAGATGTAACTTGGGGTAAAAGGTTGGATTTCCCAGCTGTTGCCGTGGTCCCCAGGTCCGATGGACCGACCCCAACTAACTCCTTCCCTTTATACGGCAATACTTCCATGTGCCGTATGGGATCTGTATCACCTGACCACTGTCGTGTCCATGACATCTTCTGGGTGATATGGACAACGTACTTATCTTGATGCCAGAGAGCAAATATCCCTCTGTGCATCTCACGTACATATATATAGAATGCATCCTATTAAATGCTCTATATGAATAAAATATTTTCAGTCAGGGAATCCGACCAAGCCAACCCAGCACTGCATCTCCAGGCTGATGGCGATCGCTGGTCGCAGTATAACCACCGTATGTGTGTATATACTTTTTAGGATATCTTTCCAGCTTCCTATCAGCTGGCTCCTTGAGGGCGGCCGTATCTGGAGACGGTAACGCCACTTGATAAGTGTGTGAGCGCCTTATCACCCTAAGGGGTGTTTCCCAACGCGCCCTAATTTCTGGCGGGAAAGGGTATAACGCCAATATTTGCTATCGGGGTAACCCCACGCATCATCACACACTTCATTTTATTTTATCTGATTCAGGAAAAAATAAGAATTTACTTACCGATAATTCTATTTCTCGGAGTCCGTAGTGGATGCTGGGGTTCCTGAAAGGACCATGGGGAATAGCGGCTCCGCAGGAGACAGGGCACAAAAAGTAAAGCTTTAGGATCAGGTGGTGTGCACTGGCTCCTCCCCCTATGACCCTCCTCCAAGCCAGTTAGGTACTGTGCCCGGACGAGCGTACACAATAAGGGAGGAATTTTGAATCCCGGGTAAGACTCATACCAGCCACACCAATCACACCGTACAACTTGTGATCTAAACCCAGTTAACAGTATGATAACAGCGGAGCCTCTGAAAAGATGGCTCACAACAATAATAACCCGATTTTTGTAACTATGTACAAGTATTGCAGATAATCCGCACTTGGGATGGGCGCCCAGCATCCACTACGGACTCCGAGAAATAGAATTATCGGTAAGTAAATTCTTATTTTCTCTATCGTCCTAGTGGATGCTGGGGTTCCTGAAAGGACCATGGGGATTATACCAAAGCTCCCAAACGGGCGGGAGAGTGCGGATGACTCTGCAGCACCGAATGAGAGAACTCCAGGTCCTCTTTTGCCAGGATATCAAATTTGTAGAATTTTACAAACGTGTTCTCCCCTGACCACGTATCTGCTCGGCAGAGTTGTAATGCCGAGACCTCTCGGGCAGCCGCCCAAGATGAGCCCACCTTCCTTGTGGAATGGGCCTTAACCGATTTAGACTGTGGCAGGCCTGCCTCAGAATGTGCAAGTTGAATTGTGTTACAAAACCAACGAGCAATCGACTGCTTAGAAGCAGGCGCACCCAACTTGTTGGGTGCATACAGTATAAACAGCGAGTCAGATTTTCTGACTCCAGCTGTCCTGGAACATATTTTCAGGGCCCTGACAACTTCTAGCAACTTGGAGTCCTCCAAGTCCCTAGTAGGTGCAAGGCACCACAATAAGCTGGTTCAGGTGAAACACTGACACCACCTTAGGGAGAGAACTGGGGACGAGTCCGCAGCTCTGCCCTGTCCGAATGGACAAACAGATATGGGCTTTTTTGAGAAAAAACCACCAATTTGACACTCGCCTGGTCCAAGCCAGGGCCAAGAGCATGGTCACTTTTTATGTGAGATGCTTCAAATCCACATATTTGACTGGTTTTAAACCAATGTGATTTGAGGAATCCCAGAACAACGTTGAGATCCCACAGTGCCACTGGAGGCACAAAAAAGGGGTTTGTATATGCAATACTCCCTTGACAAACTTCTGGACTTCAGGAACTGAAGCCAATTCTTTCTGGAAGAAAATTTACAGGGCCGAATTTGAACCTTAATGGACCCCAATTTGAGGCCCATAGACACTCCTGTTTGCAGGAAATGCAGGAAACGACCGAGTTGAAATTTCTTTGTGGGGCCTTCCTGGCCTCACACCACGCAACATATTTTCGCCACACGTGGTGATAATGTTGTGCGGTCACCTCCTTTCTGGCTTTGACCAGGGTAGGAATGACCTCTTCCGGAATGCCTTTTTTCCCTTAGGATCCGGCTTTCCATCGCCATGCCGACAAACGCAGCTGCGGTAAGTCTTGGAACAGACATGGTACTTGCTGAAGCAAGTCCCTTCTTAGCGGCAGAGGCCATAAGACCTCTGTAAGCATCTCTTGAAGTTCCGGGTACCAAGTCCTTCTTGGCCAATCCGGAGCCATGAGTATAGTTCTTACTCCTCTACGTCTTATAATTCTCAGCACCTTAGGTATGAGAAGCAGAGGAGGGAACACATACACCGACTGGTACACCCACGGTGTTACCAGAACGTCCACATCTATTGCCTGAGAGTCTCTTGACCTGGCGCAATACCTGTCCCGTTTTTTGTTCAGACGGGACGCCATCATGTCCACCTTTGGTATTTCCCAACGGTTTACAATCATGTGGAAAAAACTTCTCAATGAAGTTTCCACTCTCCCGGGTGGAGGTCGTGCTGAGGAAGTCTGCTTCCCAGTTTCCATTCCCGGGATGAAAAACTGCTGACAGTGTTATCACATGATTTTCCGCCCAGCGAAAAGTCCTTGCAGTTTCTGCCATTGCCCTCCTGCTTCTTGTGTCGCCCTGTCTGTTTACGTGGGCGACTGCCGTGATGTTTTTCCCACTGGATCAATACCGGCTGACCTTGAAGCAGAGGTCTTGCTAAGCTTAGAGCATTATAAATTTACCCTTAGCTCCAGTATATTTATGTGGAGAAAAGTCTCCATACTTGATCACACTCCCTGGAAATTTTTCCCTTGTGTGACTGCTCCCCAGCCTCTCAGGCTGGGCTCCGTGGTTACCAGCATCCAATCCTGAATGCCGAATCTGCGGCCCTCTAGAAGATGAGCACTCTATAACCACCACAGGAGAGACACCCTTGTCCTTGGATATTGGGTTATCCGCTGATGCATCTGAAGATGCGATCCGGACCATTTGTCCAGCAGATCCCACTGAAAAGTTCTTACGTGAAATCTGCCGAATGGAATTGCTTCGTAGGAAGCCACCATTTTTACCAGGACCCTTGTGCAATGATGCACTGTTTTTAGGAGGTTCCTGACTTGCTCGGATAACTCCCTGGCTTTCTCTTCCGGGAGAAACACCTTTTTCTGGACTGTGTCCAGAATCATCCCTAGGCACAGCAGACGTGTCGTCGGGATCAGCTGCGATTTTGGAATATTTAGAATCCACCCGTGCTGATTGTAGCAGTATCCGAGATAGTGCTACTCCGACCTCCAACTGTTCCCTGGACTATGCCCCTATCAGGAGATCGTCCAAGTAAGGGATAATTAAGATGCCTTTTCTTCGAAGAAGAATCATCATTTCGGCCATTACCTTGGTAAAGACCCCGGGGTGCCGTGGACAATCCAAACGGCAGCGTCTGAAACTGATAGTGACAGTTCTGCACCACGAACCTGAGGTACCCTTAGTGAGAAGGGCAAATTTGGGACATAGAGGTAAGCATCCCTGATGTCCCGGGACACTATATAGTCCCCTTCTTCCTGGTTCGTTATCACTGCTCTGAGTGACTTCATCTTAATTTGAACCTTTGTAAGTGTTCAAAAAAAAAAAAATTTTTAGAATAAGTCTCACCTAGCCTTCTGGCTTCAGTACCACAATATAGTGTGGAATAATACCCCTTTTCTGTAGTAGGAGGGGTAATTTAATTATCACCTGCTGGGAATACAGCTTGTGAATTTTTTCCCATACTACCTCCTTGTCGGAGGGAGACTTGGTAAAGCAGACTTCAGGAGCCTGCGAAGGGGAAACGTCTCGACATTCCCATCTGTACCCCCGGGATACTACTTGTAGGATCCAGGGGTCCTGTACGGTCTCAGCGCCATGCTGAGAACTTGTCAGACGCGGTGGAACGCTTCTGTTCCTGGGAATGGGCTGCCTGCTGCAGTCTTCTTCCCTTTCCTCTATCCCTGGGCAGATATGATCTTATAGGGACGAGAGGACTGAGGCTGAAAAGACGGTGTCTTTTTCTGCAGAGATGTGACTTAGGGTAAAAAACGGTGGATTTTCCAGCAGTTGCCGTGACCACCAGGTCCGATGGACCGACCCCAAACAAGTCCTCTTCCTTTATACGGCCATACTGTGCCGTTTGGAATCTGCATCACCTGACCACTGTCGTGTCCATAACATCTTCTGGCAGTTATGGACATCGCGTTTATTCATGATGCCAGAGTGCAAATATCCCTCTGTGCATCTCGCATATATAGAAATGCTCTATAGTCAATAAAATACTGTCCCTGTCAAGGGTATCAATATTTTTAGTCAGGGAATCCGACCAAGCCACCCTAGCTCTGCACATCCAGGCTGAGGCGATCGCTGGCCGCAGTATAACACCAGTATGTGTGTATATACTTTTTATTATATTTTCCAGCCTTGTCAGCTGGTCCTTGAGGACGGCCCTATCTATAGACGGTACCGCCACTTGTTTTGATAAGCGTGTGAGCGCCTTATCCACCTTAAGGGGTGTTTCCCAACGCGCCCTAACTTCTGGCGGGAAAGGGTATACCGCCCATAATTTTCTATCGGGGGGAACCCACGCATCATCACACACTTTATTTAATTTATCTGATTCAGGAAAAACTATGGTAGTTTTTTCACATCCCACATAATACCCTCTTTTGTGGTACTTGTAGTATCAGAAATACGTAACACCTCCTTCATTGCCTTTAACGTGTGGCCCTAATAAGGAATACGTTTGTTTATTCACCGTCGACACTGGATTCAGTGTCCCTGTCTGTGTCTGTGTCGACCGACTAAAGTAAACGGGCGTTTTAAAAAACCCTTGACGGTGTTTTTGAGACGTCTGGACCGTACTAATTGTTTGTCGGCCGTCTCATGTCGTCAACCGACTTTGCAGCGTGTTGACATTATCACGTAATTTCCTAAATAAGCCATCCATTCCGGTGTCGACTCCCTAGAGAGTGACATCACCATTACAGGCAATTGCTCCGCCTCCACGCCAATATCGTCCTCATACATGTCGACACACACGTACCGACACACAGCAGACACACAGGGAATGCTCTATACGAAGACAGGACCCACTAGCCCTTTGGGGAGACAGAGGGAGAGTCTGCCAGCACACACCAAAAAGCGCTATATATGACAGGGATAGCCTTATGATTAAGTGCTCCCTTATAGCTGCTTTTATATTAATATATATATAGCCATTTATTTTGCCCCCCCTCTCTGTTATACCCTGTTTCTGTAGTGCAGTGCAGGGGAGAGACCTGGGAGCCTTCCTGACCAGCGGAGCTGTGACAGAAAATGGCGCCGTGTGCTGAGGAGATAGGCCCCGCCCCTTTTCCGGCGGGCTCGTCTCCCGCTATTTAGTACATTTAGGCAGGGGTAAATATCTCCATATAGCCTCTGGGGCTATATGTGAGGTATTTTTAGCCTTTTTAAAGGTTTTCATTTGCCTCCCAGGGCGCCCCCCCCCAGCGCCCTGCACCCTCAGTGACTGCCGTGTGAAGTGTGCTGAGAGGAAAATGGCGCACAGCTGCAGTGCTGTGCGCTACCTTAAGAAGACTGCAGGAGTCTTCAGCCGCCGATTCTGGACCTCTTCTTGCTTCAGCATCTGTGAGGGGGCCGGCGGCGTGGCTCCGGTGACCATCCAGGCTGTACCTGTGATCGTCCCTCTGGAGCTTCATGTCCAGTAGCCAAGAAGCCAATCCATCCTGCACGCAGGTGAGTTCACTTCTTCTCCCCTCTGTCCCTCGTTGCAGTGATCCTGTTGCCAGCAGGAATCACTGTAAAATAAAAAACCTAAGCTAAACTCTCTAAGCAGCTCTTTATGAGAGCCACCTAGAATTGCACCCTTCTCGGCCGGGCACAAAATCTAACTGGCTTGGAGGAGGGTCATAGGGGGAGGAGCCAGTGCACACCACCTGATCCTAAAGCTTTACTTTTTGTGCCCTGTCTCCTGCGGAGCCGCTATTCCCCATGGTCCTTTCAGGAACCCCAGCATCCACTAGGACGATAGAGAAACTACAGGTAGTTTTTTCACTCCCACATAATACCCTTTTTTGTGGTACTTGTAGTATCAGAAATATGCAACACCTCCTTCATTGCCCTTAACGTGTGGCCCTAATGAGAAATACGTTTGTTTATTCACCGTCGACACTGGATTCAGTGTCTGTGTCTGTGTCGACCGACTGAGGTAAATGGGCGTTTTTAACGCCCCTGACGGTGTTTCTGAGACGCCTGGACCGGTACTAATAGTTTGTCGGCCGTCTCACGTCGTCAACCGACCTTGCAGCGTGTTGACATTCTCACGTAATTCCCTAAATAAGCCATCCATTCCGGTGTCGACTCCCTAGAGAGTGACATCACCATTACAGGCAATTTCTCCGCCTCCTCACCAACATCGTCCTCATACATGTCGACACACACGTACCGACACACAGTACACACACCGGGAATGCTCTGACAGAGGACAGGACCCACACTAGCCCTTTGGGGAGACAGAGGGAGAGTTTGCCAGCACACACCAAAACGCTATAATTATATAGGGACAACCTTATATAAGTGTTTTCCCTTATAGCATCTTTATATATATCTCAATATCGCCAAAATCAGTGCCCCCCCTCTCTGTTTTAACCCTGTTTCTGTAGTGCAGTGCAGGGGAGAGCCTGGGAGCCTTCTCTCCAGGCTTTCTGTGAGAGAAAATGGCGCTGTGTGCTGAGGAGATAGGCCCCGCCCCTTTTTCGGCGGGCTCGTCTCCCGCTATTTAGTGAATCTTGGCAGGGGTTAAATATCTCCATATAGCCTCTGGGGGCTATATGTGAGGTATTTTTCGCCAAAAAAGGTTTTCATTTGCCTCCCAGGGCGCCCCCCTCCCAGCGCCCTGCACCCTCAGTGACTGCCGTGTGAAGTGTGCTGAGAGGAAAATGGCGCACAGCTGCAGTGCTGTGCGCTACCTTTAGAAGACTGCAGGAGTCTTCAGCCGCCGATTCTGGACCTCTTCTTACTTCAGCATCTGCAAGGGGGCCGGCGGCGCGGCTCCGGTGACCATCCAGGCTGTACCTGTGATCGTCCCTCTGGAGCTGATGTCCAGTAGCCAAGAAGCCAATCCATCCTGCACGCAGGTGAGTTCACTCCTTCTCCCCTAAGTCCCTCGTTGCAGTGATCCTGTTGCCAGCAGGACTCACTGTAAAATAAAAAACCTAAGCTAAACTTTCTCTAAGCAGCTCTTTAGGAGAGCCACCTAGATTGCACCCTTCTCGTCCGGGCACAAAAATCTAACTGGAGTCTGGAGGAGGGTCATAGGGGGAGGAGCCAGTGCACACCACCTGATCGGAAAGCTTTACTTTTTGTGCCCTGTCTCCTGCGGAGCCGCTATTCCCCATGGTCCTTTCAGGAACCCCAGCATCCACAAGGACGATAGAGAAAGGACTGAGACTGAAAAGACTGTGTCCTTTTCTGCTGAGATGTGACTTGGGGTAACAAAAGTGGATTTTCCAGCTGTTGCCATGGCCACCAGGTCCGATGGACCGCCCCTTTATACGGCAATACTTCCATGTGCCGTCTGGAATCTGCATCACCTGACCACTGTCGTGTCTATAAACATCGTCTGGCAGATATGGACATCACATCTACTCTTGATGTCAGAATGCAAATATCCCTCTGCGCATCTCGCATATATAGAAATGCATCCTTAAAATGCTCTATAGTCAATAAAATATGGTTCCTGTCAAGGGTATCAATATTTTCAGTCAGGAAATCCGACCAAGCCCCCCCAGTGCTGCACATCCAGGCTGAGGCGATTGCTGGTCGTAGTATAACACCAGTATGTGTGTATATACTTTTTAGGATATTTTTCAGCTTCCTATCAGCTGGCTCCTTGAGGGCGGCCGTATCTGGAGACGGTAACGCCACTTGTTTTTATAAGCATGTGAGCGCCTTATCCACCCTAAGGTGTGTTTCCCAACTCGCCCTCACTTCTGGCGGGAAAAGGTATACCTCCAATAATTTTCTATCGGAGGAAACCCACGTATCATCACACCCTTTAATTTATCTGATTCAGGAAAAACTACAAGTAGATTATTCCCACCCTACATAATACCCTTATTTGTGGTACTTGTAGTATCAGAAATATGTAACACCTCCTTCATTGCCCTTAACATGTAACGTGTGGCCCTAAAGGAAAATACGTTTGTTTATTCACAGTCGACACTGAAGTCAGTGTCCGTGTCTGTGTCGACCAACTGAGGTAAATGGGCGTTTTTACAAGCCCCTGACGGTGTCTGAGACGCCTGGACAGGTACTAATTTGTTTGCCGGCCGTCTCATGTCGTCAACCGACCTTGCATCGTGTTGACATTATCACGTAATTCCTAAATAAGCCATCCATTCCGGTGTCGACTCCCTAGAGAGTGACATCACCAATACAGGCAATTTGCTCCGCCTCCTCACCAACATCGTCCTTCTACATGTCGACACACACGTACCGACACACAGCACACACACAGGGAATGCTCTGATAGAGGACAGGACCCCACTAGCCCTTTGGGGAGACAGAGGGAGAGTTTGCCAGCACACACCAAAAACGCTATAATTATACAGGGACAACCCCTTATACAAGTGTTTTCCCTTATAGCATTTTCACATATGTAATCATATCGCCAAATAAGTGCCCCCCCTCTCTGTTTTAACCCTGTTTCTGTAGTGCAGTGCAGGGGAGAGCCTGGGAGCCTTCCTCACAGCAGAGCTGAGCAGGAAAATGGCGCCGTGTGCTGAGGAGAATAGGCCCCGCCCCCTAAAACGGCGGGCTCTTCTCCCGGAGTTTGTGAGATCTGGCAGGGGTTAAATACATCCATATAGCCTCAAGGGCTATATGTGATGTATTTTAGCCATAAAAAAGGTATAATACATTGCTGCCCAGGGCGCCCCCCCCAGCGCCCTGCACCCTCAGTGACCGCTGGTATGAAGTGTGCTGACAACAATGGCGCACAGCTGCAGTGCTGTGCGCTACCTTATGAAGACTGAAAGTCTTCTGCCGCCTGTTTCTGGACCTCTGGACCTCTTCAACTTCGGCATCTGCAAGGGGGGTCGGCGGCACGGCTCCGGGACGAACCCCAGGGTGAGACCTGTGTTCCGACTCCCTCTGGAGCTAATGGTGTCCAGTAGCCTAAGAAGCAAATCCATCCTGCACGCAGGTGAGTTTACTTCTCTCCCCTAAGTCCCTCGTAGCAGTGAGCCTGTTGCCAGCAGGACTCACTGAAAATAAAAAACCTAACTTAAACTTTTATTCTAAGCAGCTCAGGAGAGCCACCTAGATTGCACCCTTCTCGGCCGGGCACAAAAATCTAACTGAGGCTTGGAGGAGGGTCATAGGGGGAGGAGCCAGTGCACACCACCTGATCCTAAAGCTTTTATTATTGTGCCCTGTCTCCTGCGGAGCCGCTAAACCCCATGGTCCTGACGGAGTCCCCAGCATCCACTTAGGACGTTAGAGAAAAGTATATATTATTGTAATCATTTTTACAGCTTAAAAATACAGGTTTAAATTTGTTTCGGACACACAGAGTGGTGCCTCCAGCTGCCAGTGATAAATAGCCGAAAGCAGGGGGGAGGGGGGCTAGGTGAAGATGCAGAAGCCCTGTTGGGTTTGTTGGCCACGCAAAAGCGCAAAATGACCACCGCCCACCAGGAGAAGACGCCGGAAGCCCAGGTGGTTTGGCGCACACGCAAAAGAGCTTAAAGGCCGCCGTCCCCAGGTGACGGTGCCGTATAATAAACTTCTTCTTTAAAACGTGTTTTGTATTTATTTTAATATTTTCTATACAGGAGGACTACCGGTGGCAGTGGGCCATTAATGTCCGGGCATGCAGGCACTTGTGGTTCTCCCAGTGCTGGCACGCATTCTGGGACCTGTAGGCTGCCTGTAAAGAACAATATTATAATACCATTAACCCCGGCACCCACTGCCACCAGGGGTGCGGGGCATAGCAGGCCAGTGCTGGTTGGGGTTACCACTTTCCGAGAAATTCCAGCCCTGGGCTGACTGGTTTACGCAATGGCAGGGGGACCCCATACGGAATGTCTCCCCGATGGACATCTACACTGGTCAGAGGTAATGTCCACCCATAAGTTACACAAGCAGAGAAGTCCCAGACCTTAGGCGTTTACATACAGCCTGAGAACAACGGGACCGGTTCCTGATTTGTCCTCATAAATTAGTGCAGTGGTTCCCAAACTTTCTTCAATCATGGCTGCATATAGTATCAGCATGCTGTTCACATCACCCCAGGCCAGACGTTTCTTACTGGTAAACTCAGAAAAACGTATTACATTAGGTAAAGTGTGCTGGCCGGTCATCCTTAGGGTCAGTTACGTGATGGGGACAGGGTTGTACTGACCGGTCATCCTTAGGGTCAGTTACGTGATGGGGACAGGGTTGTACTGACCGGTTATCCTTAGGGTCAGTTACGTGATGGGGACAAGGTTGTACTGACCAGACATCCTTAGGGTCAGTTATGTGATGGGGACAGGGTTGTACTGACCGGTCATCCTTAGGGTCAGTTACGTAATGGGGACAGGGTTGTACTGACCGGTCATCCTTAGGGTCAGTTACGTGATGGGGACAGGGTTGCACTGACCGGTTATCCTTAGGGTCAGTTACGTGATAAGGACAGGGTTGTACTGACCAGACATCCTTAGGGTCAGTTATGTGATGGGGACAGGGTTGTACTGACCGGTCATCCTTAGGGTCAGTAACGTGATGGGGACAGGGTTGTACTGACCGGTCATCCTTAGGGTCAGTTACGTGATGGGGACAGGGTTGTACTGACCGGTCTCCCTCAGGGTCTGTTATGTGATGGGGACAGGGTTGTACTGACCAGTCTCCCTTAGGGTCAGTTATGTGATGGGGACAGGGTTGTACTGACCGGTCTCCCTTAGGGTCAGTTATGTGATGGGGACAGGGTTGTACTGACCGGTCTCCCTTGGGGTCAGTTATGTGGTGGAGTACAGGGTATATAAACACAACGGCACCAGCAGACCACACCGACATAAGTATCAGGGTGACAGAAAAATGAGGGATTTGGTGCTGTTAAAGGGAGGATAGAATAGAAGATAAGTAAGAGAAGGGAAAGCACAGGAGGGGAGAGGGTCTTGCTCTACCTACACATATTCTGATGTAATAGGAATAATAAGCAGTAAAAAAAAATGGTTTTATTGAAAGATGTAAAATAAATCAAAAACAAAGCCTATCAACATCATCACTATCGATGTTAGAAAACATTAAAACATGGTTGATCATAGTTTCTGATACTTGATTACATTTTTTTTCTCATTAATGCTGGAAAAGAGAGAGACCGTGGAGAGTTAGAGAAACGGGAGGCAAGAAAACCCGGGCAGCACTGGGGACAATGGTTGGTTCTACCATAAGCAGGAAAGGTCACATTTTATGGCTGAAATAAATAAATCTGATTGGAAGGCAACAGAACTAGTCTCCCCGTGTGCGCTTATCTAATGACATCACAATTAGGACTCAAAAGTCATGAAACAACAGTTTACATATAATATCTTAGTATTTCATGGACATTAAATCCTCGGCATAACAATTCCACCATACCGAGCCATTAACGAGACTCTTAGGGGCTGATTCAACTACAGCCGCCAGAATCAATGACACGGAGCGGGAAACACCAGGTCACATCTCACCATCTGTCCCTGATGACCATGGACATCATCTGAGACAGCATACATCAGATAACAGATCCACAAGGCAGAGGGGACATTCTATACGCAGCAGGGCAAAGATGATGAGAATGACATCAGAGGAGGACACCATACGGAAGGGACGCCGAATGTCAGGTTACAAAGATACAATGCGCAATGATGGCGGCCTACCTTCTCTGGTACCTGGAGATAGCTGCTTGCTGGGAGGGAGCCTTCGCAGGCGGTGTTTGGAGATGTGCACCAGCCCCCGGGGTAAGTTTCGTTTCACCGTAGCTGGAGATTTTACTCTGGGAGAAGTCCTCCTCCGGAGGCAGTAATGGCTCTTCATGGTGAGAGGAGCTAAAGGAGAGGACTTCTTCTCCACCGGGGACCTGGAGACCAACGCAGACAATGGAACATCAGCATCTAGCAAGCACTCTCATTTAAAAGCATTGACAATATCGGTATTACTCTGCTTAAGAGACCCCATCACCTATCTGGGTAGGGGGGCTGCACAGTGCACCTGGAGGGAAGAGGGGGAGAGTCAACCACTGCACCTGGAGGGGGGTGGGGGGGTCTGACCACTGCACCAGGAAGGGGGTGGGGGGGGGGGGGGTCTGATCACTGCACCTGGAAGGGGGGGGGGGGGGGGGGGGGTCTGACCACTGCACCTGGAAGGGTGGGGGGGTGGGAGGGGAGTCGACCGCTGCACCTGGAAGGGGGGGCGCACAGTGCATCTGGAGGGGGGCCACCCCCTTTACAAGTAAACTACATATGTTTGGAATCAACTAAACCTGGGCATTTGTTGTACATGGGTGGTCATTCCGAGTTGTTCGCTCTGTAATTTTCTTCGCATCGCAGCGATTTTCCGCTAATTGTGCATGCGCAATGTTCGCACTGCGACTGCGCCAAGTAAATTTGCTATGAAGATTGGTATTTTACTCACGGCATTACGAGGTTTTTTCTTCGTTCTGGAGATCGGAGTGTGAGTGACAGGAAGTGGGTGTTTCTGGGCGGAAACTGGCCGTTTTATGGGAGTGTGTGAAAAAACGCTGCCGTTTCTGGGAAAAACGCGGGAGTGGCTGGAGAAACGGAGGAGTGTCTGGGCGAACGCTGGGTGTGTTTGTGACGTCAAACCAGGAACGACAAGCACTGAACTGATCGCACTGGAAGAGTAAGTCTCGAGCTACTCAGAAACTGCACAGAGAAGTCTTTTCGCAATATTGCGAATCTTTCATTCGCAATTTTGATAAGCTAAGATTCACTCCCAGTAGGCGGCGGCTTAGCGTGTGCAATGCTGCTAAAAGCAGCTTGCGAGCGAACAACTCGGAATGAGGGCCATGGAGCGAACACTCTACTTTCATGGAACATCTGCTAAGAGATTCAGCGGAACAGAAGCTGCATTTGCGAGACCAGAGAATTCCGTCCTCAGTTTAGCACATTGGTTCTGACTCAGTGGCATCGGCAGCTGCAATTGTCAATACGATTTCGTACACAGTGCACTGGTTATATGGCTCCTGGGGTATCAATCCCACTAAGCCTGTGCACTGGTGACATGGCTCCTGGGAAGTACCTCCCACTAAGCCGATGCACTGATTACATGGCTCCTGGGAAGTACCTCCCACTAAGCCGGTGCACTGGTTACATGGCTCCTGGTTAGTTCCTCCCACTAAGACGGTGCACTGGCTACATGGCTCCTGGGGTATCCCTCCCACTAAGCCGGTGCACTGGTTACATGGCTCATCGTATATTCCTCCCACTAAGCCGATGCACTGGCTACATGGCTCCTGGGATATCCCTCCCACTAAGCTGGTGCACTGGCTACATGGCTCCTGGGGTATCCCTCCCACTAAGACAGTGCACTGGTTACATGGCTCCTGGGATATCCCTCCCACTAAGATGGTGCACTGGTTACATGGCTCCTGGTTAGTTCCTCCCACTAAGCTGGTGCACTGGATACATGGCTCCTGGGGTATCCCTCCCACTAAGCTGGTGCACTGGTTACATGGATCCTAGGGTATCAATCCCACTAAGCCAGTGCGCTGGTTACATGGCTCCTGGGGTATCTCGCCCACTAAGCCAGTGCACTGGCTACATGGCTCCTGGGATATTCCTCCCACTAAGCTGGTGCACTGGCTACATGGCTCCCGGGATATCCCTCCCACTAAGCCGGTGCACTGGTTACATGGCTCCCGGGATTTCCCTCGCACTAAGCTGGTGCACTGGTTACATGGCTGCTGGGATATCCCTCCCACTAAGACGGTGCACTGGTTACATGGCTCCCGGGATAACCCTCCCACTAAGCTGGTGCACTGGTTACGTGGCTCCTGGGAAGTACCTCCCACTAAGCCAGTGCACTGGCTACATAGCTCCTGGGGTATCCCTCGCACTAAGCTGGTGCACTGGTTACATGGCTCCTGGGAAGTTCCTCCCACTAAGACGGAGCACTGGCTACATGGCTCCTGGGGTATCCCTCCCACTAAGCTGGTGCACTGGTTACATGGCTCCTGGGGTATCCCTCCCACTAAGCTGGTGCACTGGTTACATGGCTCCCACTAACCATGGCTCCTGGGATATCCCTCCCACTAAGCTGGTGCACTGGCTACATGGCTCCTGGGGTATCCCTCCCACTAAGCCAGTGCACTGGTTACATGGCTCCTGGGATATCCCTCCCACTAAGATGGTGCACTGGTTACATGGCTCCTGGTTAGTTCCTCCCACTAAGCTGGTGCACTGGATACATGGCTCCTGGGGTATCCCTCCCACTAAGCTGGTGCACTGGTTACATGGATCCTAGGGTATCAATCCCACTAAGCAAGTGCGTTGTTACATGGCTCCTGGGGTATCTCGCCCACTAAGCCAGTGCACTGGCTACATGGCTCCTGGGGTATCTCGCCCACTAAGCCGGTGCACTGGTTACATGGCTCCGGGGATATCCCTCCCACTAAGATGGTGCACTGGTTACATGGCTCCTGGTTAGTTCCTCCCACTAAGCTGGTGCACTGGATACATGGCTCCTGGGGTATCCCTCCCACTAAGCTGGTGCACTAGTTACATGGATCCTAGGGTATCAATCCCACTAAGCCAGTGCGCTGGTTACATGGCTCCTGGGGTATCTCGCCCACTAAGCCAGTGCACTGGCTACATGGCTCCTGGGGTATCTCGCCCACTAAGCCGGTGCACTGGTTACATGGCTCCTGGGGTATCCCTCCCACTAAGCTGGTGCACTGGTTACATGGCTCCTGGGGTATCCCTCCCACTAAGCTGGTGCACTGGCTACATGGCTCCCGGGATATCCCTCCCACTAAGTCGGTGCACTGGTTACATGGCTCCTGGGATATCCCTCGCACTAAGCTGGTGCACTGGTTACATGGCTGCTGGGATATCCCTCCCACTAAGACGGTGCACTGGTTACATGGCTCCCGGGATAACCCTCCCACTAAGCTGGTGCACTGGTTACGTGGCTCCTGGGAAGTACCTCCCACTAAGCCGGTGCACTGGCTACATAGCTCCTGGGGTATCCCTCGCACTAAGCTGGTGCACTGGTTACATGGCTCCTGGGAAGTTCCTCCCACTAAGACGGAGCACTGGCTACATGGCTCCTGGGGTATCCCTCCCACTAAGCTGGTGCACTGGTTACATGGCTCCTGGGGTATCCCTCCCACTAAGCTGGAGCACTGGTTACATGGCTCCTGGGGTATCCCTCCCACTAAGCTGGTGCACTGGTTACATGGCTCCTGGTTAGTTCCTCCCACTAAGCTGGTGCCCTGGATACATGGCTCCTGGGGTATCCCTCGCACTAAGCTGGTGCACTGGTTACATGGCTCCTGGGGTATCCCTCCCACTAAGCTGGTGCACTGGTTACATGGCTCCTGGGGTATCCCTCCCACTAAGCTGGTGCACTGGTTACATGGCTCCTGGTTAGTTCCTCCCACTAAGCTGGTGCACTGGATACATGGCTCCTGGGGTATCCCTCGCACTAAGCCGGTGCACTGGTTACATGGCTCCTGGTTAGTTCCTCCCACTAAGCTGGTGCACTGGATACATGGCTCCTGGGGTATCCCTTGCACTAAGCCGGTGCACTGGTTACATGGCTCCTGGTTAGTTCCTCCCACTAAGCCGGTGCACTGGTTACATGGCTCCTGGGGTATCCCTCCCACTAAGCTGGTGCACTGGTTATATGGCTCCTGGGGTATCCCTCGCACTAAGCCGGTGCACTGGTAACATGCCTCCTGGGGTATCCCTCCCACTAAGCCGGTGCGCTGGTTACATGGCTCCTGGGGTATCCCTCGCATTAAGCCGGTGCACTGGTTACATGGCTCCTGGTTAGTTCCTCCCACTAAGCTGGTGCACTGGTTACATGTCTCTTGGGGTATCCCTCCCACTAAGCTGGTGCACTGGATACATGGCTCCTGGGGTATCCCTCGCACTAAGCCGGTGCACTGGTTACATGGCTCCTGGTTAGTTCCTCCCACTAAGCCGGTGCACTGGTTACATGGCTCCTGGGGTATCCCTCCCACTAAGCTGGTGCACTGGTTACATGGCTCCTGGGGTATCCCTCGCACTAAGCCGGTGCACTGGTTACATGGCTCCTGGGGTATCCCTCGCACTAAGCCGGTGCACTGGTTACATGGCTCCTGGGGTATCCCTCCCACTAAGCTGGTGCACTGGTTACATGGCTCCTGGGGTATCCCTCCCACTAAGCCGGTGCACTGGTTACATGGCTCCTGGGGTATCCCTCCCACTAAGCCGGTACACTGGTTACATGGCTCCTGGGGTATCCCTCCCACTAAGCTGGTGCACTGGTTACATGGCTCCTGGGGTATCCCTCCCACTAAGCTGGTGCACTGGATACATGGCTCCTGGGGTATCCCTCGCACTAAGCCGGTGCACTGGTTACATGGCTCCTGGTTAGTTCCTCCCACTAAGCCGGTGCACTGGTTACATGGCTCCTGGGGTATCCCTCCCACTAAGCTGGTGCACTGGTTACATGGCTCCTGGGGTATCCCTCGCACTAAGCCGGTGCACTGGTTACATGGCTCCTGGGGTATCCCTCGCACTAAGCCGGTGCACTGGTTACATGGCTCCTGGGGTATCCCTCCGACTAAGCTGGTGCACTGGTTACATGGCTCCTGGGGTATCCCTCCCACTAAGCCGGTGCACTGGTTACATGGCTCCTGGGGTATCCCTCCCACTAAGCCGGTGCACTGGTTACATGGCTCCTGGGGTATCCCTCCCACTAAGCTGGTGCACTGGCTACATGGCTCCTGGGGTATCCCTCCCACTAAGCCGGTGCACTGGTTACATGGGTCCTTGGGTATCCCTCCCACTAAGCCGGTGCACTGGTTACATGGCTCCTGGGGTATCCCTCCCACTAAGCTGGTGCGCTGGTTACATGGCTCCTGAGGTATCCCTCGCACTAAGCCGGTGCACTGGTTACATGGCTCCAGGTTAGTTCCTCCCACTAAGCTGGTGCACTGGTTACATGGCTCCTGGGGTATCCCTCGCACTAAGCCGGTGCACTGGTTACATGGCTCCTGGGGTATCCCTCCCACTAAGCTGGTGCACTGGCTACATGGCTCCTGGGGTATCCCTCCCACTAAGCCAGTGCATTGGTTACATGGCTCCTGGGATATCCCTCCCACTAAGATGGTGCACTGGTTACATGGCTCCTGGTTAGTTCCTCCCACTAAGCTGGTGCACTGGATACATGGCTCCTGGGGTATCCCTCCCACTAAGCTGGTGCACTGGTTACATGGCTCCTGGGATATCCCTCGCACTAAGCTGGTGCACTGGTTACATGGCTGCTGGGATATCCCTCCCACTAAGACGGTGCACTGGTTACATGGCTCCCGGGATAACCCTCCCACTAAGCCGGTGCACTGGTTACGTGGCTCATGGGAAGTACCTCCCACTAAGCCGGTGCACTGGCTACATAGCTCCTGGGGTACCCCTCGCACTAAGCTGGTGCACTGGTTACATGGCTCCTGGGAAGTTCCTCCCACTAAGACGGAGCACTGGCTACATGGCTCCTGGGGTATCCCTCCCACTAAGCTGGTGCACTGGTTACATGGCTCCTGGGGTATCCCTCCCACTAAGCTGGTGCACTGGTTACATGGCTCCTGGGGTATCCCTCCCACTAAGCCGGTGCACTGGTTACATGGCTCCTGGGGTATCCCTCCCACTAAGCCGATGCACTGGCTACATGGCTCCTGGGATATCCCTCCCACTAAGCTGGTGCACTGGCTACATGGCTCCTGGGGTATCCCTCCCACTAAGCCAGTGCACTGGTTACATGGCTCCTGGGATATCCCTCCCACTAAGATGGTGCACTGGTTACATGGCTCCTGGTTAGTTCCTCCCACTAAGCTGGTGCACTGGATACACGGCTCCTGTGGTATCCCTCCCACTAAGCTGGTGCACTGGTTACATGGATCCTAGGGTATCAATCCCACTAAGCCAGTGCGCTGGTTACATGGCTCCTGGGGTATCTCGCCCACTAAGCCAGTGCACTGGCTACATGGCTCCTGGGGTATCTCGCCCACTAAGCCGGTGCACTGGTTACATGGCTCCGGGGATATCCCTCCCACTAAGATGGTGCACTGGTTACATGGCTCCTGGTTAGTTCCTCCCACTAAGCTGGTGCACTGGATACATGGCTCCTGGGGTATCCCTCCCACTAAGCTGGTGCACTGGTTACATGGATCCTAGGTTATCAATCCCACTAAGCCAGTGCGCTGGTTACATGGCTCCTGGGGTATCTCGCCCACTAAGCCAGTGCACTGGCTACATGGCTCCTGGGGTATCTCGCCCACTAAGCCGGTGCACTGGTTACATGGCTCCTGGGATATCCCTCCCACTAAGCTGGTGCACTGGCTACATGGCTCCCGGGATATCCCTCCCACTAAGCCGGTGCACTGGTTACATGGCTCCTGGGATATCCCTCGCACTAAGCTGGTGCACTGGTTACATGGCTGCTGGGATATCCCTCCCACTAAGACGGTGCACTGGTTACATGGCTCCCGGGATAACCCTCCCACTAAGCTGGTGCACTGGTTACGTGGCTCCTGGGAAGTACCTCCCACTAAGCCGGTGCACTGGCTACATAGCTCCTGGGGTATCCCTCGCACTAAGCTGGTGCACTGGTTACATGGCTCCTGGGAAGTTCCTCCCACTAAGATGGAGCACTGGCTACATGGCTCCTGGGGTATCCCTCCCACTAAGCTGGTGCACTGGTTACATGGCTCCTGGGGTATCCCTCCCACTAAGCTGGTGCACTGGTTACATGGCTCCTGGGGTATCCCTCCCACTAAGCTGGTGCACTGGTTACATGGCTCCTGGTTAGTTCCTCCCACTAAGCTGGTGCACTGGATACATGGCTCCTGGGGTATCCCTCGCACTAAGCTGGTGCACTGGTTACATGGCTTCCTGGGGTATCCCTCCCACTAAGCTGGTGCACTGGTTACATGGCTCCTGGGGTATCCCTCCCACTAAGCTGGTGCACTGGTTACATGGCTCCTGGTTAGTTCCTCCCACTAAGCTGGTGCACTGGATACATGGCTCCTGGGGTATCCCTCGCACTAAGCCGGTGCACTGGTTACATGGCTCCTGGTTAGTTCCTCCCACTAAGCTGGTGCACTGGTTACATGGCTCCTGGGGTATCCCTCCCACTAAGCTGGTGCACTGGTTACATGGCTCCTGGGGTATCCCTCGCACTAAGCCGGTGCACTGGTTACATGGCTCCTGGGGTATCCCTCGCACTAAGCCGGTGCACTGGTTACATGGCTCCTGGGGTATCCCTCGCACTAAGCCGGTGCACTGGTTACATGGCTCCTGGGGTATCCCTCCCACTAAGCCGGTGCACTGGTTACATGGCTCCTGGGGTATCCCTCCCACTAAGCCGGTGCTCTGGTTACATGGCTCCTGGGGTATCCCTCGCACTAAGCCGGTGCACTGGTTACATGGCTCCTGGGGTATCCCTCCCACTAAGCTGGTGCACTGGTTACATGGCTCCTGGGGTATCCCTCCCACTAAGCCGGTGCACTGGTTACATGGGTCCTGGGGTATCCCTCCCACTAAGCCGGTGCACTGGTTACATGGCTCCTGGGGTATCCCTCCCACTAAGCTGGTGCACTGGATACATGGCTCCTGGGGTATCCCTCGCACTAAGCTGGTGCACTGGTTACATGGCTCCTGGGGTATCCCTCGCACTAATCCGGTGCACTGGTTACATGGCTCCTGGTTAGTTCCTCCCACTAAGCTGGTGCACTGGTTACATGGCTCCTGGGGTATCCCTCGCACTAAGCCGGTGCACTGGTTACATGGCTCCTGGGGTATCCCTCCCACTAAGCTGGTGCGCTGGTTACATGGCTCCTGAGGTATCCCTCGCACTAAGCCGGTGCACTGGCTACATGGCTCCTGGGATATCCCTCCCACTAAGCTGGTGCACTGGTTACATGGCTCCTGGGGTATCCCTCGCACTAATCCGGTGCACTGGTTACATGGCTCCTGGTTAGTTCCTCCCACTAAGCTGGTGCACTGGTTACATGGCTCCTGGGGTATCCCTCCCACTAAGCTGGTGCACTGGTTACATGGCTCCTGGGGTATCCCTCCCACTAAGCTGGTGCACTGGTTACATGGCTCCTGGGGTATCCCTCGCACTAATCCGGTGCACTGGTTACATGGCTCCTGGTTAGTTCCTCCCACTAAGCTGGTGCACTGGTTACATGGCTCCTGGGGTATCCCTCGCACTAATCCGGTGCACTGGTTACATGGCTCCTGGTTAGTTCCTCCCACTAAGCTGGTGCACTGGTTACATGGCTCCTGGGGTATCCCTCGCACTAATCCGGTGCACTGGTTACATGGCTCCTGGTTAGTTCCTCCCACTAAGCTGGTGCACTGGTTACATGGCTCCTGGGGTATCCCTCCCACTAAGCTGGTGCACTGGTTACATGGCTCCTGGGGTATCCCTCCCACTAAGCTGGTGCACTGGTTACATGGCTCCTGGGGTATCCCTCCCACTAAGCCGGTGCACTGGTTACATGGCTCCTGGGGTATCCCTCCCACTAAGCCGGTGCACTGGTTACATGGCTCCTGGGGTATCCCTCCCACTAAGCCGGTGCACTGGTTACATGGCTCCTGGGATATCCCTCCCACTAAGCCGGTGCACTGGTTACATGGCTCCTGGGATATCCCTCCCACTAAGCCGGTGCACTGGTTACATGGCTCCTGGTTAGCTCCTCCCACTAAACTGGTGCACTGGATACATGGCTCCTGGGAAGTTCCTCCCACTAAGCTGGTGCACTGGATACATGGCTCCTGGGTAGTTCCTCCCACTAAGCTGGTGCACTGGTTACATGGCGCCTGGGATATCCCTCCCACTAAGACGGAGCACTGGCTACATGGCTCCTGGGGTATCTCGCCCACTAAGCCGGTGCACTGGTCACATGGCTCCTGGGAAGTACCTCCCACTAAACCGGTGCACTGGTTACATGGCTCCTGGGGTATCCCTCCCACTAAGCCGTTGCACTGGTTACATGGCTCCTGGGGTATCCCTCCCACTAAGCTGGTGCACTGGTTACATGGCTCCTGGGAAGTACCTCCCACTAAGCTGGTGCACTGGTTACATGGCTCCTGGGGTATCCCTCGCACTAAGCCGGTGCACTGGCTACATGGCTCTTGGGGTATCCCTTTTTTAGATCTACATTAAAACTTTTTTCTTCCTTGATACGATGTAGTCCATGTACACACAGAGGTGCATACATAATATAAGTGTACGGAAGCGACGATGGCTGTGTCAGTGTAAGGCATGTTGTGTGGTAAGGCATGGCTCACAGTCAGCATTTCAATGCATCCCAATGGTAAGTGATGGTTCTGAGATCAGACCTTGTTGTGGACCAGTCATGTTAGTCCACACCAATCTCGCCAGACCATTATTTATTTCCCCGCCAGGCCAGAGCAGGTAGACTGCTGCTTCACCGCACGGCCATTAGACTGTGCCTTATATCCGTCACAATGTCCCAGCATCAGGTGTAAGATGGCGGGGCTGGTGGACACATAGTCATACATTGAGGTGTGTAGTGTGATCAGATTTCTGCGTCTAAAGGGCACATCAGCAGCTGACATTAATCGCCAACTTGTCACGGTGTACGGCGATAGCGTCATGTCACGGAAACAGGTTTGCCAGGCAACACTCCGCCAACCGCACACGTGAGATGTTACAGCGCTACCATTAGCAGGTACTGGACCACCCTACAGAGCCATTTCCACCTAATTTGACCACTCAAGAAGCTCCTGGGTGGAAGGTGATTCACAACAGACGGCAAAGTTCGGCAAGCCACCATGTCCTGGCTTCAGGTGCTTCACACCGAGAACGAGATGTATGAAGGAGTGAAAAACGTGCGGAAGTGAGCCAGTGGAGAAGTTGCTGGCAACCAATCAGCTTTGAGGTATCATTTATCAAGTGCATTCTATAAAATTATAGGCGGTAGCTGATTGGTTACCATGGGTAACTTCTGTACCGTTTTCATTTCTTCACACATTTCCCCCTGATTTCTTCTACGATGGGACAGATGCCTTGGTGTAGCGTTGAAACAAATGCTTAGACAGGTATGGAAACTATGTGGAAAAATAATCTGTACCAAGGCCGTACTACTGATTATATGTACGCGTTGGAATAAATTAAGGCCTCATTGCATAACTGTATCCAAAGCGTACGTATAATCAGTAGTACGGCCTTGGTACAGATTATTTTTCCACGGTTTCCATACCTGTCTAAGCATTTGTTCCAACATTACCTTATTTATCGACCCATATACCTATACCTATATATAATCATTACATACATACATACATACATACATACATACATACATACAAGGGCTACTCAGAGGACACCATCTATGAGACCTCAGGGCTTGCTGCTGAGGACCTAACAATAGTGATCTCATGGTGCATCTGCTACACCTATGTGTTCTATCCATAGCCTATATAACTGTCTCACGTTTCCATCTGCACCACAATCCTGACCTATCCTGAGGCCAATAAGCCATTTCCCAGATACTCCGTGTTCGCCTTAGGAGTCACATTTACATGTAGACTGAGATGTGACTCAGACAATGGCCCTCATTCCGAGATGTTCGCTCGCTAGCTGCTTTTACCAGCATTGCACACGCTAGGCCGCCGCCCTCTGGGAGTGTATCTTAGCTTAGCAGAATTGCCAACGAAAGATTAGCAGAATTGCTAATAAATAATTCTTTGCAGTTTCTGAGTAGCTCCGGACCTACTCCTAGATTGCGATCAGCTCAGTCCGTTTAGTTCCTGGTTTGACGTCACAAACACGCCCTGCGTTCGGCCAGCCACTCCCCCGTTTCTCCAGACACTCCCGCGTTTTTCCCTGACACACCTGCGTTTTTTAGCACACTCCCGGAAAACGCCCAGTTACCACCCAGAAACGCCCCTTTCCTGTCAATCATTTACCGAACAGCAGTGCGACTGAAAAGCGCCGCAGAATCCACAGCAAATCTGCTAAGTTTTTAGTTAAATAACTAAGCGCATGCGCTCTGCGTGCCTTGCGCATGCGCAGTTTGCAACAAATCGCAGCATAGCGAAAATCGGCAACGAGCGAACAACTCGGAATGACCCCCAATGTAAATGTTTTCCAAGGAGAGAAATGCCCACCTACATGTAAGGAGCACCCAGCAGCATGTACCAGGTGTCAGTAAGCCCCGTCAGACACAATGTTTCACTAGGGGCAGTGCAGTCCTCCGCTGGGCTCATCAGCAGATGCACAGTCAGCAGATTCCTCAGAAGGCATATTATAAATGGGTGAGTGATAGTTATCAACAGGAAAATGTCAGCTTGTCCCCACCATTCCCTGGCCCGACGCTCTGCCACTAACACTGCAAAGCTAATAACGGGACCACACAGCCTAAAATACAAGTTACCGCCTAGGAATGAGCTACTGATCACATTCACAAGTATGTCGTATATATTAACTCCTCAGTGTAAATCAAGGTTTTTTTGGGGGGGGGAATCAGTGGTCCCATAACATACGTCACCCCAGATCTGTCTGTGTAAAGTATGAAGGGCTGTAACCTCAGGGTCCTTTCCATAATAGAGCCCATAATACAACAGAAAGGGAGAAGACAAATCCAGACTGCGATTTACTGGTCCCAGCACGGTCCCTGCGAGACAGCCGCCAGATTTAAAGCACAAAGTAGTTTCAAGACAAAACCAGCTTGTTTTTGCCTTAGTAATTGCCACTTTAAATCTAGCGACTATCTAACCAGAAGCAGCAAATCGGAGCCTATTACACTGGGGTCTTAGTGCTATGGTACTAGTATATCCTTCTTCTACCAAAGCACTATCAGCAGCTGTTCCTCTCCAGCCACCTTCCTGAGAAGCAGGGGCGTACCTTGAGTTGCTTCTTCTCCTGACGATCTTTGTCCTGCTCTTAATTTTGTAGCTGGAATGTGCAGTGTCCCTGAATGTGGCTGTTAGCCCGTTCCCGGCTGAATGGGAAGGCTTGGCATAGGGAGTGTGCGGGCTCGTCCTCAGAGCAATTCTGTGGACGGCACAATGGCTAGGAGTGACCGGAGCCGCAGGGGAGGGAGTCCTAGGTTCGGCTTTCCACTTATAGCGGCTTTTGGGTGCTAGACACTTGTGATTTGCGCTGCTCTTCTTCCCTTTAGCTGCTGCTCCGGCAACTGGAGATTTAACTGCTCCTCCGGCAACTGGAGATTTAACTGCTCCTCCGGCAACTGCAGATTTAACTGCTCCTCCAGCAACTGCAGATTTAACTGCTCCTCCGGCAACTGCAGATTTAACTGCTCCTCCGGCAACTGCAGATTTAATATTCTCTGATTCCACACTTAAAGATCTCTTTGCGCTTGGGCTGACTTTCCTGCCAGCCGGGCAAGCCTTGGGAGGATTGGCCACCCAGGTGTATTTAGCCCTCTCACCTTTGAGACCTTTACCAGGTGCGTCAGTTCTCAAAGTGTTTTTGGGTGAACTCAAAGTTGAAGGGCCTGCACTGAGAGCTGGAGGAGAACAGTTCACATTGGGGTGGGGGAGGGAGAGAGGAGGTCTCTTTGATGGCGACTGCGTAACTGATGTTCCCTGAGATGGAATTAATTTATTTGAGGCCGTCCATGTCATTGTCTGCCCTGCAGGTATCTTGTACGACCTCTCAGCAGGGTTCTGCATAGGGACTATGGGCCTGGTCCCCCGCAGTGTGGATGTGGAGGGCGTGGCAGTGTCTGGCGCTACTGTCAGCGGTGTCTGAACGTCTTTATTCCTTACAGTTCGGTATTTTCCTTTATAAACAGCGGCATTGTTGCTGGCGAGTGTCAGGTTTCCAGTTACTTTCTGCTTCCCCATTTCCTCTGCCACTGCGGCAGTAGCAGTCACCTGAACTTTCTGTGCAAGCGGCTGATTAGGATCCGTGGCTGTAGCGCTGGTGCGCTCCCCCTCATTCCGATTAACCAGCGAATACTTCTTTCTCCAGCTGCTACCCTGACTTGGTGGCTGCTGCGGATACCCCCTCATAGACTCCCCATGTGACTGACGCTCTGGCTGTCCTGGCTTCCTCCATCTTGAATTTTCTGGCGGTAAATGTGCTGGTGCATCGCCGTGGACTTTCTTGTGACTATTAATGAGACCTGTGAAGAAAGTATAAAACTAAGTTTTATATCTAATCCTGTACGTATGGATTCCTTATGTTAGTCATACTCATATCACATTGGAAATCAAGCATTTAGCTTTGAGGCTCCGATTCTCTGGAACACGTTTTCTCACATAGGGGGACATGTATGAAATCTTAGAGAGAGATAAAGAGGGAGAGATACAGTACCAACCTACCAGCTGCTGTCACTCTACAGGCGGTGTCTGATAAATGACATAAGACGATTTTGTTGGTACTTTCTCTCTCTCCAAGGTTTGATACATCTACCCCATACTCTGAAAGGCCTTCATTACAGAAACCCTCAAAAACAGACTCCAGACTTACCCGAGTACTCACTGTCTCACTGGCCCCATTACAACCCAAATGCTCAGCTGTTATCTGTAGGGGTGCAGTATGATTTACCGACGGTCAGTATGCCGGCAGTACGGCGAGCGCGGATAATCCCCTTGTGGGCTCGCCACAGGCTCTATTCCCACTCTATGTGTGTCGTGGGCACCTACGAGTGGGAACAGTCCCTGTGAGCCGGTCAGTATTGTCAGCAGTCTAGATTACGGCGTCGGTATCCTGACCGCCAGGATCTCGACTGCCGGCAAATTAAATCCCGTCTGTAGCCTAGTAATACTTCCGTTATGTTTTATCCTGTATGTTTATAATGTAACTGTGCAGTAAAGCATGGAATGATACTGGGAGAAAAGTGATAACATTATTATATACACGAGAACACGCGTGAGGTGACGATAGTTACGTCTCTGATTACGTTTCATGACGAACAGAAATACACAAATCTATCCCATGCCTCAGTGTCCAATGTTAGGGACAAGTACTACAATTATTTAACTCTGCAAATGTCAAAATGTGTGTCCCCCGCGCTCTCACCCTGTCACCCATGTCTCTCTCTCACCCGTGTGTTTTCCCCACCTGACAGTGTGATCCACGTGTCCCCCCTCTGACAATGTGACAAATATGTCTCCCTCTCTTTTACCCTCTCACCTGTGTGCCCACCTCTTTCTCTCACCCATGTGTCTCCCCCACTCTCTCTCACCCTGTCACTCATGTGGCCCCCTCTCTCTCACTCATGTGGCCCACTCTCTCACCGTTACCCATGTGACCCCCTCCCACTCACCCTGTTACCCATGTGACCCCCTCTCTCTCACCCTGTCACCCATGTGACCCCCTCTCTCTCACCCTGTCACCCATGTGACCCCCTCTCTCTCACCCTGTCACCCATGTGACCCCCTCTCTCTCACCCTGTCACCCATGTGATCCCCTCTCACTCTCTCTCATCCTGTCATCCATGTGTCCCCCTCTCTCTCTCACACCGTTACACGTGTTCCCCTCTCTTTCAACCCGTTACCCATGTGTCCCCCTCTCTCTCTCACCCTGTCACCCATGTGTCCCCCTCTCTCACACCGTCACCCATGTGTCCCCCTCTCACACCCTCTCTCAGCCTGTCACCCATGTGTCCCCCTCTCACACCCTGTCACCCATGTGTGCCCCCCCTCTCTCACCCTGTCACCCACGTGTCCCCCTCTCACACCCTGTCACACGTGTCCCCCTCTCACCCACATGTCCCCCTCTCACACCCTGTCACTCATGTGTCCCCCTCTCACACCCTGTCACCCATGTGTGTGTGTCCCCCTCTCTCTCACCCTGTCACCCATGTGTCCCCTGCTCTCTCTCACCGTCACCCATGTGTCCCCCTCTCTCTAACCCTGTCACCCACGTGTCCCCCTCTCACACGGTCACCCATGTGTCCCCCTCTCTCTCACCCTGTCACCCACGTGTCCCCCTCTCACACCCTGTCACCCATGTGTGTGTGTGTCCCTCTCTCTCACCCTGTCACCCATGTGTCCTCCCCCCCCCCCTTCTCTGACAATGTGACCCGTGTGTCCCCACTCTCTCACCCTGCAGCAGGAGGATCTGTCTCCTCAGCGACTCCTTCTCGCCGTCCATATATCCGCACACCCGGCCCGGGCCAGCAGCAGCCTCGTCACTGACTGATCTGCCGGACGCAGCTGGCACCCGTCACACAGGCCTCCTCCCCCAACCACGCCCCCAACAACATAGCGTTCCACGCTCTGACCCGGACACTTACAGGACAACGGCGCATCCGGGTCCCGCCGGGACTATACGCCCGCGCTGCCGGGTGACTGACGGACTGGCTCTGTGCCCGCGTGTCCCTCACCACACGGGGGCCCGGGACCCTCTGCCAGCACGAAAGATGGCGGCGGGCACCTCACGGCCCGTCACTTGCCGGCCCGAGCGGTATCCTAGCAACGCAGTAAACCGGAAGCGATGGGCCCGCTGTCAGGCCACACGTCATCCCTCTGATTGTAAACATCTTACAGGGGGCGGGGCCTCCAGTCACGTGTCACACTGGCCTGGCTCTTAAATCAGTGTCACTCACTGGGCACCTCATTGCTGCACGCTCAGGGGAGGGGAAGGGGGATAACTATTAAGAATATTATTATTATCATAATTTATTTATATGGCGCCACAAGGGTTCCGCAGCGCCCAATTACAGAGTACATATGCACATAAAACAGTGACTTACAGTTGAAGACAATATAGGACAAGTTCAGGGTAACTAAGCATAACTACACCAGTAGATGACATAGAGATAAGTTCCAAGGTGGCCGAGAACTGCAGGAATTGGGGCACTTGAGGATTGTTAAAGTAAGAAAAGGATAAGCACATGAGGGAAGAGGGCCCTGCTCGTGAGCGCTTACATTCTAAGGTGAGGGGGAGACAGACAGGGGTGACACAGATGGGGTATATAGAGAGCGTGGAACAGAGGGTTAGGATGAGATTTGGCTGGGTTTGGAGAAGAAGTGGGTTTTGAGAGCCCATTTGAAGTCTTAGAGAGGTGGAGAGTCTGAGGGGGAGAGGTAGGGAATTCCAGAGAAAGGGAGCAGCACGTGAGAAATCTTGGAGGTAGGAGTGGGAGGAAGTAATCAGAAGACAGGAGAGGCGGCGTGCATTAGCAGAGCGAATAGAACGGGTGGGAGTGTAAGGGGAGATAGGGTCAGAGATAAGTGGGAGAGGAGTGGGTGAGTGCTTTGTAAGTGAGTGTGAGAAGCTTGAAATGGGTTCTGAAGGGGATGGGGAGCCAGTGAAGGGCTTGTAGGAGAGGGGAGGTGGACGTAGTGCATTTGGGGAGGAAGAGCTGGGCAGCAGCACTGAGGATAGATTGGAGTGGAGAGATATATGTGTCAGGGAGGCCAGTCAGGAGGAGATTACAGTAGTCCAGTCTGGAGATGACCAGTGAGTGGATGAGGGTCTTAGTAGCATCCTGGGTGAGAAAGGGTCTGATCCTGGAAATGTTTTTGAGATGAAAATGACAGGTTTGTGAGAGGTGCTGAATGCGTGGTTTGAAGGAGAGGGAGGAGTCAAGGATTACACCAAGACAGTGCACTTGGGGGCAAAAGGAGATTGATGTGCCATCAGTGGATGTATAGGCACAACATTACATATCAATAACATACATGTGACAGTGAGAGAGTGCAGAGATGCAGATAATGTGTTTGTCCTAGGCCCCCTGAGTTTGGTGCACACTCCAGCTTTCCAGGCACTGTCCCGCCATCCCACCTGCAAGCCGCAGTGTCCTGGGAGGAGTACTAGCCATATCCCCCTTCTCTCATACGTGCTTCACAGCAGAGCAGCGGTGAATAGATGCCACATGCACGCACAGGAAATTATCGCTGCAGACAAGACTGGCTGTGGAGTATCAGCAATATGGCACGCTCTAGGCGCGTCACCAACTTGACAAATGACGCACGGCCACACCTCCAACACGGCAACGGTGCCAAACATGATGTGGGGCTGCGTGGCCCCTGGCAGGCGGCCAGGACTTAACGCCAAAATATCCGTTACGTGGGCGTGATATGGGGTAACGATAGCATGCCAGTAAAATTTGGCTGCATTCTCAGACGCAGAGGCCACGCTCAGACTGAGACACTGTACCTGCCATAGGGTGGGGCAAGTGTCGACAGTGCAAGCATGGGATGGTTAATTTTCCAGAACCACCTGCAGCATGCACGGGCACAATGAAAGTTGGTGTCTCAGGACTTACAGGCGCACGCTAGCACACAAGGGTCGTACTGAATCTAGCATTTGAATATTATCATCGCCGCAGCTCTGCAAAAAAGACGTAGCCGTGGTTTCAGCTCATCCCTCGATGTGTAAAGGGATCGCATCAGCCAACACTTTATGCTGTGGGATTTCAGATGGTCAACAGACACCGCATACGCAAGTGGCTATTTCCTGGGACGGATCTACAGGATCCATCTCCCGGTAAATTATGCAATATGTAGCCTATAGACTACAGTGGATAACACCATCTTAAGGAGTGTATGTAGTAAAAATGATCCTGTTCAATAATAAACAAACACTTACTGTAGCTGTAAGGTTCCATTAGACACGTCTGGGTATTACAGTAAGTAAAACCTCTCTTATTTTTCTCACGCCTCTAAATAAAGTTACCACAAATAAACAATTGCCGAATGTGTTCTTGGGGACCTCACTACACCTGCTCTCTTTCTGGTTGAATCATGTCTCCTATATTTTTTACCCAATAGAGAGATACAAAAGCATTCCATCTATAGTAATTTGAATAAAGTAAATGAATAGAAAGCAAACTTTGGACAGTAGATGGCAGTAGCGCTCTAAATGTTACCTGACCTGTGGGCCTGAATCATAGTTGGAGGCTGGTTCAGTAATATACAGATCCTAGCTAAAGCATTCTCCTTGTGCACTAGCGCGCCACGGACTAGACGCCACTTTCATTGCCTATGCACAGTGTAATTCTGCTGGTGGTTTTAAACAGTGGCGCACCACTGCGACCATCATCGACACTTGTTCCAGCCAGGTGGTCTTCAGTTTGCTGGCTGTCGGGGTCCTGGTGCACAGTATACCGGCGCCGGAATCCTGACACCCGGCATACCGACATCTTTTCTCCCTCTTGGGGGTCCACGACTTTCCTGGAGGAAGAATAGATACCGCGCGCCACTGTGCCCGCAGCGAGCCCGCAAGGGGCTCATTTGAGCTCTCCACGCTGTTGTTATGCCGACGGTTGGGATCCGGCGCCGGTGTGCTGTGCGCCGGGACCCCGACAGTCGGCATACCATACTACACCCATCCCAGCCTATGTGTATGAGACGCAGTATCTCTGTCTGGACATGGCCCGGTGGAAGCAGCTATGTGTATGAGAACGCAACCGCTTCCACTGACATGCCGACAACACTCCCATAACACACCGACAATGCAGTGATTTTATCGCTCACTCCGAACCATCTACCAGTCACTGCCCAGGAACACCCGTCGCTTGACTACTCCATTTCTGATACCAGCGCTCCTATACGCAATAACACCTGTGTGCGCACACTCGGGGTCATACATGCGCCGTAGGGATGTCCAAGACAATTTGTGTATGCACTGTACCAAATAAACGCTCAAATGCACCAAGATCGCATACCTCCTAACTGTCTTGATTTTTGCGAGACAGTCCTGTTTTTTGGGGGGACGGTCCTGCTGTCCCACCCGCGGACCACAGTGTCCCGCGGTGGTGGGCAGATGTGAGTTCTCCTGTCATTTTGCTCTTAGCAGAGCAACGTGTGTTGAACAGGTTAATGGATAAGAAAGTTGTTTCATCACAGGTGATGGCAATCAAACGGTAAGAGGGAATTCCAGGAGCGGAGCATTGTGTCCCTCCTGGAGAGGGTCATGCTGGGAGCTATAATGGGAGGCATGGCAGGCAAAGCTACACCCCCCCTTTTACAGAGGCCACACCCCCTTTTTTGAGGCGTGCGCAGAAATGTCCCGCTGGTTCAGATATTAAAGTTGGGAGGTACAGTATGAGATCGGCATTGCATTCAGTTTATGGCCACCTCTAAATCAGGCCTTGTATGTGCTACTTACTCCTATCATTACATCACTATATAGAGCATGTCGTTCATCACAGCCACTCCCCGAACGCTCCCCAAACACTTCATTAACAGGGAGGATGCCTAAACTACGTTAGTGATGGTACTACTGGGGGCTGTATAAAGTTCAGGGGTGGCGCACGCCGCACAACAGCAGTGGTCTAAGGGCTGGAATAACCGTGGGATGCACCAATGTTGCCACCAATAAAATGGCCACCAATGTTAATAAAAGGATGGGGGGGGGGGAATAACACAGAGTTTATGGGGGTAATGCAGAGTTGATCGCAGCAGCAAATTTGTTAGCAGTTGGGCAAAACCATGGAGGTGTGGTGGCAGATGTAACATGTGCAGAGAGAGTTAGATTTGGGTGGGTTATATTGTTTCTGTGCAGGGTAAATACTGCATACTTACCAATATTCTGGCTGCTCTCTGCGGGAGAGAGCAGCCAGGTCGGCTCAGCGGGCGGGCAGGGGAGGCTGTGCTGTAAAGGAGGGGGTGGCCGGAGGTGGGACAGGGGTGGAGCAAGGGCGGGATGGGGCGGAGCAAGGGTGGGGTCACAGTGACACCTTTAAGCCACGCCCCCCGCTCTGTAATGCCGTGATCACCGGCATTACACTGCAGGGGGCGTGGCTATGATGACGCGATTCAGCAAGAATCGCGTCATCGACTGCCCACTTTACACACTAAGTGGGCGGACGGGCAGGGGGGACCCCGCAAATCGGGAGACTTGCCTGCTCTTCCGGGGGGGCCGGGAGGGTCACCCGATTTTCGGGAGCCTCCCGGCCATTCCGGGAGAGTAGGCAAGTATGAAATACTGGCTTCTTTATTTTTACACTGCAATTTAGATGTCAGTTTGAACACACCCCACCCAAATGTAACTCTCTCTACACGTGTTACATCTGACCCTCTCATACATTAAGAGGGAAGTCCAGGAGCAAAGCATTCTATCCCTCCTGGAGAGGGTCATGTTGCAAGGTATGTATTTGGAGGGGTGCAAATAATGTTACGCCTAGAGGTGGCATGACGCCTAAATCCACCCTGGGGTGTATGTACAGTATTATAGAGTTGTTGTAATATCTATAGCACCACTTGCTGCAGCATGAATTAAAACAATATATATTTGGGACCCTTGTACAGCACACAGTACACCTCTCATGCAATTCCAACAACTCTCCACTAGGTGCCGCTGCCACTCACCTTTTCCTGCTTCTTGATTAATGCATACCTCCCAACATGACCCTCTCCAGGAGGGACAGAATGCTCTGCTCCTGGACTTATCTCTTACTCTATGATTGCCATCACCTGTGCTGAAACACCTTTCTCTATCGTCCTAGTGGATGCTGGGGTTCCTGAAAGGACCATGGGGAATAGCGGCTCCGCAGGAGACAGGGCACAAAAGTAAAGCTTTTCCGATCAGGTGGTGTGCACTGGCTCCTCCCCCTATGACCCTCCTCCAGACTCCAGTTAGATTTTTGTGCCCGGCCGAGAAGGGTGCAATTCTAGGTGGCTCTCCTAAAGAGCTGCTTAGAGAAAGTTTAGCTTAGGTTTTTTATTTTACAGTGAGTCCTGCTGGCAACAGGATCACTGCAACGAGGGACTGAGGGGAGAAGAAGTGAACTCACCTGCGTGCAGGATGGATTGGCTTCTTGGCTACTGGACATCAGCTCCAGAGGGACGATCACAGGTACAGCCTGGATGGTCACCGGAGCCGCGCCGCCGGCCCCCTTGCAGATGCTGAAGTTAGAAGAGGTCCAGAATCGGCGGCTGAAGACTCTGACAGTCTTCTAAAGGTAGCGCACAGCACTGCAGCTGTGCGCCATTTTCCTCTCAGCACACTTCACACGCTGTCACTGAGGGTGCAGGGCGCTGGGGGGGGGCGCCCTGGGAGGCAAATGTAAACCTATATACTGGCTAAAAATACCTCACATATAGCCCCCAGAGGCTATATGGAGATATTTAACCCCTGCCAAACTTCACTAAAGAGCGGGAGACGAGCCCGCCGGAAAAGGGGCGGGGCCTATCTCCTCAGCACACAGCGCCATTTTTTCTCTCACAGAAAGGCTGGAGAGAAGGCTCCCAGGCTCTCCCCTGCACTGCACTACAGAAACAGGGTGTAAACAGAGAGGGGGGCACTAATTGGCGATATAAATATATATATAAAGATGCTATTAGGGAGAAACACTTATATAAGGTTGTCCCTATGTAATTATAGCGTTTTTTGGTGTGTGCTGGCAAACTCTCCCTCTGTCTCTCCAAAGGGCTAGTGGGGTCCTGTCCTCTGTCAGAGCATTCCAGGTGTGTGTGCTGTGTGTCGGTACGTGTGTGTCGACATGTATGAGGACGATGTTGGAGGAGGCGGTGAAATTGCCTGTAATGGTGATGTCACTCTCTAGGGAGTCGACACCGGAATGGATGGCTTATTTAGGGAATTACGTGAAAATGTCAACACGCTGCAAGGTCGGTTGACGACATGAGACGCCGACAAACAATTAGTACCGGTCCAGGCGTCTCAGAAACACCGTCGGGGGTTTTTTTTTAAAAAAAAAACGCCCATTTACCTCAGTCGGTCGACACAGACACGGACACTGAATCCAGTGTCGACGGTGAATAAACAAACGTATTCCTCATTAGGGCCACACGTTAAGGGCAATGAAGGAGGTGTTACATATTTCTGATACTACAAGTACCACAAAAAAGGGTATTATGTGGGAGTGAAAAAACTACCTGTAGTTTTTCCTGAATCAGATAAAATAAAATGAAGTGTGTGATGATGCGTGGGTTTACCCCGATAGCAAATATTGGCGTTATACCCTTTCCCGCCAGAAGTTAGGGCGCGTTGGGAAACACCCCTTAGGGTGGATAAGGCGCTCACACGCTTATCAAGTGGCGTTACCGTCTCCAGATATACGGCCGCCCTCAAGGAGCCAGCTGATAGGCAACTGGAAAAATATCCTAAAAAGTATATACACACATACGGTGGTTATACTGCGACCAGCGATCGCCATCAGCCTGGAGATGCAGTGCTGGGTTGGCTTGGTCGAATTCCCTGACTAAAAATATTTTATTGATATAGAGCATTTAATAGGATGCATTCTATATATATGTATGCGAGATGCACAGAGGGATATTTGCACTCTGGCATCAAGATAAGTGCGTTGTCCATATCTCCCAGAAGATGTCATGGACACGACAGTGGTCAGGTGATACAGATCCCATACGGCACATGGAAGTATTGCCGTATAAAGGGAAGGAGTTATTTGGGGTCGGTCCATCGGACCTGGGGGCCACGGCTACAGCTGGGAAATCCAACCTTTTTACCCCAAGTTACATCTCAGCAGAAAAAGACACTGTCTTTTCAGCCTCAATCCTTCCGTTTCCCATGTGGGCAAGCGGGCAAAAGGCCAGTCATATCTGCCCAGACATAGAGGAAAGGGAAGTAGACTGCAGCAGGCAGCCCCTTCCCAGGAAAAGAAGCCCTCCACCGCGTCTGCCAAGTCCTCAGCGTGACGCTGGGGCCGTGCAAGCGGACTCAGGTGAGGTGGGGGGGTAGTCTCAAGAGTCTCAGCGCGCAGTGGGATCACTCGCAAGTTGACCCCTAGATCGTACAAGTATTATCCCAGGGGTACAGATTGGAGAGTCGAGACATTTTTTCCTCGCAGGTTCCTGAAGCCTGCTTTACCAACGGCTCCCTCCGACAGGGAGGCAGTATTGGGAAAAAATTCACAAGCTGTATTTCCAGCAGGTGATAATCAAAGTACCCCTCCTACAACAAGGAAAAGGGTATTAGTCTTCCACACTATATTGTGGTACTGAAGCCAGACGGCTTGGTGAGACATAGTCTAAATCTGAAATCTTTGAACACTTACATAAAAAGGTTCAAATCAAGATGGAGTCACTCAGAGCAGTGATAGAGAACCGGAAAAAAGGGGACTATATGGTGTCCCTGGACATCAAGGATTACCTCCATGTCCAAATTTGCCCTTCTCAACAAGGGTACCTCTGGTTCGTGATACAGAACTGTCAATATCAGTTTCAGACGCTGCCGTTGAATTATCCACGGCACCCCGGGCCTTTACCAAGGTAATGGCCGAAAAGATGATTCTTAAAAGAAGAAAGGCATCTTAATTATCCCTTACTTGGACGATATCCTGAAAGGGGCAAGTTTCCAGAGAACAGTTGGAGGTCGGAAAAGAACTATCTAAAGTAGTTCTACGACAGCACGAGTGGATTCTAAATATTCCAAAAATCGCAGCTGTTTTCCGATGATACGTCTGCTGTTCCTAGGAATGATTCTGGGCATAGTCCAGAAAGAGGTATTTCTCCTGGAGGGGAAAGCCAGGGAGTTATCCGACCTAGTCAGAAACCTCCTAAAACCAGGCCAAGTATCAGTGCATCAATGCACAGGAGTCCTGGGAAAAATGGTGGCTTCTTACGAAGCGATTCCATTCGGCAGATCTCACGCAAAAACTTTTCAGGGGGATTTGCGGGACGAATGGTCCGGATCGCATCTTCAGATGCATCAGCGGATAACCCTGTCTCAAGGACAAGGGTGTCTCTTCTGTGGGGGCTGCAGAGTGCTCATCTTCTAGAGGGCAGCACATTCAGCATTCAGGACTGTGTTCTGGTGACCACGGATGCCAGTCTGAGAGGCTGGGGAACAGTCACACAGGGAAGAAATTTCCAAGGAAGTGTGGTCAAGTCTGGAGATTTCTCTCCACATGAATATACTGGAGCTAAGGGCAATTTACGATGCTCTGAGCCTAGGAAGACCTCTGCTTCAAAGTCAACCGGTGCTGATCCAGTAGGACATCATCATGGCAGTCGCCCACGTAAACAGACGGGGCGGCACAAGAAGCAGGAGGGCAATGACAGCAAGGATTCTTCGCTGGGCGAAAAATCATGTGATAACACTGTCAGCAGTGTTCATTCCGGGAGTGGACAACTAGGAAGATTTCCTCAGCATGAATTAATTCCACCCGGAAAAGTGGGAACTTCATCTGGAAGTTTCCACATGTTTGTAAACCGTTGGGAAAGACCAAGGTGGTTATGATGGCGTCCCACATGAAGCGCCAGGTCTAGAGACCCTCAGGCAATAGCTGGGACGCTCTGGTAACACCGTGGGTGTACCAGTCGGTGTATGTGTTCCCTCCTCTGCCTTTCATACCCAGTGTATGGAGAATGATAGGAAGGAGAGGAGTAAGAACTATACTCGTGGCTCCGGTTTGGCCAAGAAGAACTTGGTACCCGGAACTTCAAGAGATACTAGAAAGGATCTTGATTCAGCAAGAATCATGTCTGTTCCATGACTTACCGCAGCCGCGTTGACGGGTGAACGCCGGATCCTAAGGGAAAAAGGCATTCCGGAAGAGGTCATCCCTACCCTGGTCAGAGCCAGGAAGGAGGTGACCGCACAACATTATCACTGCTTAGGTGAAAATGTGTTCCATGGTGTGAGGCCAGGAAGGCTCCACGGAAGAATTTCAACTAGGTTAATTCCTACATTTCCTGCAAACAGGAGTGTATATGGGTCTCAAATTGGGGTCCATTAAGGTTCAAATTTCGACCGGTCGATTTTCTTCCAGAAAGAAATTGGCTTCAGTTCCTGAAGTCCAGAAGTTGTTAAGGGAGTACTGCATATACAACCCCCTTTTGATGTCTCCAGTGGCACTGGGCGATCTCAACGTAGTTTGGGATTCCTAAAATCACATTGGTTTAAACAACTCAAATCTGTGGATTTGATATATCTCACATGGAAAGCGACCATGCTGTTGGTCCTGGCCTCGGCCAGGCGAGTGTCAGAATTGGCGGCTTTATCTCACAAAGCCATATCTGATTGTCCATTCGGACAGAGCAAAGCTGTGGACTCGTCCCCAGTTTCTCCCTAAGGTGGTGTCAGCGTTTCACCTGAACCAGCTTATTGTGGTACCTGCGGCTACTAGGGACTTGGAGGACTCCAAGTTGCTGGATGTTGTCAGGGCCCTGAAAATATAGTTTCCAGGTCGGCTGGAGTCAGGAAATCTGACTTGCTGTTTATCCTGTATGCACCCAACAAGCTGGGTGCTCCTGCTTCTAAGCAGACTATTGCTCGTTGGATTTGTAGTACAATTCAGCTTGCACATTCTGTGGCAGGCTTGCCACAGCAAAAAATATGTAAATGCCCATTCCACATGGAAGGTGGGCTCATTTTGGGCGGCTGCCCGAGGGGTCTCGGCATTACAACTCTGCCGAGCAGCTACGTGGTCGGGGGAGAACACGTTTGTAAAATTCTACAAATTTGATACCCTGGCAAAAAGAGGACCTGGAGTTCTCTCATTCGGTGCTGCAGAGTCATCCGCACTCTCCCGCCCGTTTGGGAGCTTTGGTATAATCCCCATGGTCCTTTCAGGAACCCCAGCATCCACTAGGACGATAGAGAAAATAAGAATTTACTTACCGATAATTCTATTTCTCGGAGTCCGTAGTGGATGCTGGGCGCCCATCCCAAGTGCGGATTATTCTGCAATACTTGTACATAGTTATTGTTACAAAAATCGGGTTATTGTTGTAGGAAGCCGTCTTTCAGAGGCTCCTTTTGTTATCATACTGTTAACTGGGTTTAGATCACAAGTTGTACGTGTGATTGGTGTGGCTGGTATGAGTCTTACCCGGGATTCAAAATTCCTCCCTTATTGTGTACGCTCGTCCGGGCACAGTACCTAACTGGAGTCTGGAGGAGGGTCATAGGGGGAGGAGCCAGTGCACACCACCTGATCGGAAAAGCTTTACTTTTGTGCCCTGTCTCCTGCGGAGCCGCTATTCCCCATGGTCCTTTCAGGAACCCCAGCATCCACTACGGACTCCGAGAAATAGAATTATCGGTAAGTAAATTCTTATTTTCTTATTCATTAACCTGTTCAACACAGGTGCCGGCAATCATAAATTAAGAGAAAAGTCCAGAAGCAGAGCATTGTGTCCCTCCTGGAGAGGGTCATGTTGGGAGGTATGCTAATGTGTTATTTCCTAACTCCAAGATCCAGCAAATATAATATATAAATATATTTTAAATTCCTTTTTCTCTGACGTCCTAGTGGATGCTGGGGACTCCGTAAAGGACCATGGGGAATAGCGGCTCCGCAGGAGACTGGGCACAAAAGTAAAGCTTTAGAACTACCTGGTGTGCACTGGCTCCTCCCCCTATGACCCTCCTCCAAGCCTCAGTTAGATTTTTGTGCCCGAACGAGAAGGGTGCACACTAGGTGGCTCTCCTGAGCTGCTTAGTGAAAAGTTTTAGGTTTTTTATGTTCAGTGAGACCTGCTGGCAACAGGCTCACTGCATCGAGGGACTAAGGGGAGAAGAAGCGAACTCACCTGCGTGCAGAATGGATTGGGCTTCTTAGGCTACTGGACATTAGCTCCAGAGGGACCGATCACAGGCCCAGCCATGGATAGGTCCCAGAGCCGCGCCGCCGGCCCCCTTACAGAGCCAGAAGACAGAAGAGGTCCGGAAAATCGGCGGCAGAAGACGTCCTGTCTTCAACAAGGTAGCGCACAGCACTGCAGCTGTGCGCCATTGCTCTCAGCACACTTCACACTCCGGTCACTGAGGGTGCAGGGCGCTGGGGGGGGGCGCCCTGAGACGCAATAAAAACACCTTGGATGGCAAAAAAAATGCATCACATATAGCTCCTGGGCTATATGGATGAATTTAACCCCTGCCAGAATACACAGAAAAACGGGAGATAAGGCCGCCGAGAAGGGGGCGGAGCCTATCTCCTCAGCACACTGGCGCCATTTTCCCTCACAGCTCCGTTGGAGGGAAGCTCCCTGGCTCTCCCCTGCAGTCACTACACTACAGAAAGGGTTAAAAAAAAGAGGGGGGCACTAATTACGCGCAGTATTAAAAATACAGCAGCTATAAGGGGAAAAACACTTATATAAGGTTATCCCTGTATATGTATAGCGCTCTGGTGTGTGCTGGCAAACTCTCCCTCTGTCTCCCCAAAGGGCTAGTGGGGTCCTGTCCTCTATCAGAGCATTCCCTGTGTGTGTGCTGTGTGTCGGTACGTTTGTGTCGACATGTATGAGGAGAAAAATGATGTGGAGACGGAGCAGATTGCCTGTAATAGTGATGTCACCCCCTAGGGGGTCGACACCTGAGTGGATGAACTGTTGGAAGGAATTACGTGACAGTGTCAGCTCTGTATAAAAGACAGTGGTTGACATGAGACAGCCGGCTACTCAGCTTGTGCCTG
The DNA here is from genome assembly GCF_028390025.1 of Pseudophryne corroboree. NCBI lineage: Eukaryota > Metazoa > Chordata > Amphibia > Anura > Myobatrachidae > Pseudophryne > Pseudophryne corroboree. The sequence goes on from NC_086448.1 coordinate 35,486,825, forward strand.
TCCAGACGTCTCATAGGCCGTCAGGGGCTCTAAAGCGCCCGTTACCTCAGATGGCAGATATAGACGCCGACACGGATACTGACTCCAGTGTCGACGGTGAAGAGACAAATGTGACTTCCAGTAGGGCCACACGTTACATGATTGAGGCAATGAAAAATGTTTTACACATTTCTGATAATACGAGTACCACCAAAAAAGGGGTATTATGTTCGGTGAGGAAAAACTACCTGTAGTTTTCCTGAATCTGAGAAATTAAATGAGGTGTGTGATGATGCGTGGGTTTCCCCCGATAACAACTAAAATGTTTTGGGCATTATATCCTTTCCCGCCAGAGGTTAGGGTGCGTTGGGAAACACCCCCTAGGGTGGATAAAGCGCTCACACGCTTGTAAGAACAAGGGCTCTACCCTCTCCTGAGATGGCCGCCCTTAAGGATCCTGCTGATAGAAAGCAGGAGGGTATCCTAAAATGTATTTACACACATACTGGTGTTATACTGCGACCAGCAATCGCCTCAGCCTGGATGTGCAGTGCTGGGTTGGCGTGGTCGGATTCCCTGACTGAAAATATTGATACCCTAGATAGGGACAGTATATTATTGCCTATAGAGCATTTAAAAGATGCATTGCTATATATGCGTGATGCACAGCGGAATATTTGCCGACTGGCATCAAGTCTAAGTGCGTTGTCCATTTCTGCCAGTAGAGGGTTATGGACACGACAGTGGTCAGGTGATGCGGATTCCAAACGGCATTTGGAAGTATTGCCTTATTAAGGGGAGGAGTTATTTGGGGTCGGTCTTTCAGACCTGGTGGCCACGGCAACAGCTGGGAAATCCACGTTTGTACCCCAGGTCGCCTCTCAACATAAGAAGACGCCGTATTATCAGGCGCAGTCTTTTCGTGGGGTAGAAATCAGCCAGTTCCCAGGAACAGAAGCCCTCTCCCGCCTCTGCCACGCCCTCAGTATGACGCTGGGGCTTTACAAGCAGAATCAGGCACGGTGGGGGCCCGTCTCAATGAATTTCAGCGCGCAGTGGGCTCACTCGCAAGTAGACCCCTGAATCCTTCAGGTGATATCTCAGGGGTACAAATTGGAATTCGAGACGTCTCCCCCTCGCCGTTTCCTAAAGTCGGCTTTACCGATGTCTCCTTCTGACAGGGAGGCAGTTTTGGAAGCCATTCACAAGCTGTATTCCCAGCAGGTGATAATCAAGGTACCCCTCCTGCAACAGGGAACGGGGTATTATTCCACACTGTTGTGGTACCGAAGCCGGACGGCTCGGTGAGACCGATTCTAAATCTAAAATCTTGAACACTTACATACGGAGGTTCAAATTCAATATTGAGTCACTCAGAGCAGTGATTGCGAACCTGGAAGAAGGGGACTACATGATGTCTCGGGACATCAAGGATGCTTACCTTCATGTCCCAATTTACCCTTCTCACCAAGGGTACCTCAGGTTTATGGTACAGAACTGTCACTATCAGTTTCAGACGCTGCCGTATGGATGGTCCACGGCACCCCTGGTCTTTACCAAGGTAATGGCCAAAATGATGATACTCCTTCGAAGGAAGGGAATTTTAGTTATCCCTTACTTGGACGATTCCCTGATAAGGGTAAGATCCAGGGAACAGTTGGAGGTCGGTGTAGCACTATCTCAGGTAGTGTTGCGGCAGCACGATTGGATTCTCAATATTCCAAAATCGCAGCTGATTCCGACGACTCGTCTTCTGTTCCTAGGGATGATCCTGGACACAGTCCAGAAAAAGGTGTTTCTCCCGGAGGAGAAAGTCAGGGAGTTATCCGAGCTAGTCGGGAACCTCCTATAACCGAGCCAAGTCTCAGTACATCAATGAAATGGTTCTGGGAAAAATGGTGGCTTCCTACGAAGCAATCTCATTCGGCAGATTCCACGCAAGAACTTTCCAGTGGGACCTGCTGGAAAAATGGTCCGGGTCGCATCTTCAGATGCATCAGCGGATAACCCTGTCACCAAGCAAAAGGGTGTCTCTCCTGTGGTGGTTGCAGAGTGCTCATCTTCTAGAGGGCCGCACATTCAGGACTGGGTCCTGGTGACCACGGACATAAATATCCTGAAGCTAAGGGCCATTTACAATGCTCTAAGCTCAGCAAGACCTCTGCTTCAAGGTCACCCGGAGTTGATCCATTCGGACAACATCACGGCAGTCACCCACGTAAACAGACAGGGTGACACAAGAAGCAGGAGGGCAATGGCAGAAGTTGCAAGGATTCTTCGCTGGGCGGAAAATCATGTGATAGCACTGTCAGCAGTATTCATTCCGGGAGTGGACAACTGGGAAGCAGACTTCCTCAGCAGACACGACCTCCACCCGGGAGAGTGGGGACTTCACCCAGAAGTCTTCCACATGTTTATAAAACTCGACAAGTATTGCGCCAGGTCAAGGGACCCTCAGGCAATAGCTGTAGACGCTCTGGTAACACAGTGGGTGTACCAGTCAGTGTATGTGTTCCCTCCTCTGCCTCTCATACCCAAGGTACTGAGAATTATAAGATGGAGAGGAGTAAGCACTATATTCGTGGCTCCGGATTGGCCAAGAAGGACTTGGTAACCGGAACTTCAAGAGATGCTCACGGAGGATCCGTGGCTTCTACCTCTAAGAAGGGACCTGCTCCAGCAAGGACCCTGTCTGTTCCAAGACTTACCGCGGCTGCGTTTGACGGCATGGCGGTTGAACGCCGGATCCTGAAGGAGAAAGGCATTCTGGATGAAGTCATTCCTATCCTGATCAAAGCCAGGAAAGATATAACCGCAAAACATTATCACCGCATTTGGCGAAAATATGTTGCGTGGTGCGAGGCCAGTAAGGCCCCGACGGAGGAATTTTCAACTAGGTCGATTCCTACATTTCCTGCAAACAGGAGTGTCTATGGGCCTGAAATGGGGGTCCATTAAGGTTCAAATTTCGGCCCTGTCAATTTTCTTCCAAAAAGAACTAGCTTCAGTCCCTGAAGTTCAGACGTTTGTGAAAGGGGTACTGTATATACAGCCTCCTTTTGTGCCTCCAGTGGCACCTTGGGATCTAAATGTAGTTTTTGGGTTCCAAAAGTCACATTGGTTTGAACCACTTAAATATGTGGAGTTAAAATATCTCACATGGAAAGTGATCATGCTGTTGGCCCTGGCCTGGGCCAGGTGCGTGTCAGAATTGGCGGCTTTATCCTGTAAAAGCCCTCATCTGATTTTCCATTCGGACAGGGCGGAATTGAGGACTTGTCCTCAGTTTCTCCCTAAGGTGGTTTTCAGCGTTTCACCTGAATCAACCTATTGTGGTGCCTGCGGCTACTAGGGACTTGGAGGACTCCAAGTTGCTAGACGTTGTCAGAGCCCTGGAAATATAGGTTTCCAGGACGGCTGGAGTCAGAAAATCTGACTCGTTGTTTATTCTGTATGCACCCAACAAGCTGGGTGCTCCTGCTTCTAAGCAGACTATTGCTCGTTGGATTTGTAGTACAATTCAGCTTGCACATTCTGTGGCAGGCCTGCCACAGCCAAAATCTGTAAAAGCCCATTCCACAAGGAAGGTGGGCTCATCTTGGGTGGCTGCCCGAGGGGTCTCGGCTTTACAACTTTGCCGAGCAGCTACTTGGTCAGGAGCAAATACGTTTGTAAAATTCTACAAATTTGATACCCTGGCTGAGGAGGACCTGGAGTTCTCTCATTTGGTGCTGCAGAGTCATCCGCACTCTCCCGCCCGTTTGGGAGCTTTGGTATAATCCCCATGGTCCTTACGGAGTCCCCAGCATCCACTAGGACGTCAGAGAAAATAAGAATTTACTTACCGATAATTCTATTTCTCGTAGTCCGTAGTGGATGCTGGGCGCCCATCCCAAGTGCGGATTGTCTGCAAGACTGGTACATAGTTATTGTTACCAAAAAATCGGGTTATTGCTGTAGTGAGCCATCTTTTCTAGAGGCTCCTCTGTTATCATGCTGTTAACTGGGTTTAGATCACAAGTTATATGGTGTGATTGGTGTGGCTGGTATGAGTCTTACCCGGGATTCAAAATCCTTCCTTATTGTGTACGCTCGTCCGGGCACAGTATCCTAACTGAGGCTTGGAGGAGGGTCATAGGGGGAGGAGCCAGTGCACACCAGGTAGTTCTAAAGCTTTACTTTTGTGCCCAGTCTCCTGCGGAGCCGCTATTCCCCATGGTCCTTACGGAGTCCCCAGCATCCACTACTGACTACGAGAAAAAGAATTATCGGTAAGTAAATTCTTATTATTTATTATTTATTTGTTTATTTACAGTTTCTTACATAGCGCAGCATATTCCGTTGCGCTTTACAATTAGAACAACATTAATAGGACAAAACTGGGTAAAAGCAGACAGACATAGAGGTAGGAGGGCCCTGCTCGCAAGCTTACAATCTTCTGTTCTCTTTCCGGCCATGTGTGATTGCTGTTTCCTCTGGGCGTCCATTGAAGAAGCCTGGGATCAGACAGGAACTGAGTGCTGCTTCTGCCAGATAAGGACTGGGGGGGTGGGGGGATAAATGCATATCTGGGGACCACTGGCCTGTCCTCCAGACCCAGGTACTGTCACACAGGGGACGGGGCTAACCTACACACTCTTGTGGGACTCGTCCAGTTGTGCCCACAGCTCTCCTGCTCATCACGTCCCTGCAGATCCCTCTTTTGTCATGCAGGGTGTGGGAGGAAAATGTACATTTATAGTGCAGCCCTGCAGCCTGCAACTCATACTTGCCTACCCTCCCGCATTCAGCGGGAGGCTCCCGTTTTTTAATTGAGCCTCCCGCTGCCAAATGTTCCGGATCCTTCCGGTTTTCATATGTACTCCGTGGTAAAGTACATACGCTAGTCCAAAAGTGCCAGGGGCGGAGCCTGCACAAGTAAGTGACAGCATGCAGCCTGCTGTAGTCACGGTGGGAGGCGGGACTTTGCGCTTTGATTGATTGAAGTAGCGGTGCGCAAAGGAGAGGATGGGAGCGGGGCTCTAGCGTATGAGTGAAAGCGCTGCCGGGTATGTTAGGGGGGGGGGGGGCATGGCTTGCTGTAGCTGTGTGTGGGAGCCGAAGTGAGAGAGAGACAGGCAGAAGGAGGAGACCAGCGGGAGGGGAGCAGCGGAGGGCAGAATGGCAGAGCGGTTCCCGGCTGCTAGAGAGGATAAAGAGGGGAGGCCTTCCCAGTAAGTGGTGACAGTGGTCTCAGACAGCCCCTGGGACTCATGTGAGGGTGCTAAGGGGGGAGTGGCTTCCCCTGGTCACATGGTGCTACAGATATGTTGAATATGGTGACCTATGTATTCCATGCTCTCTGTGCAGTGGGCGCAGGTGAAGTGTCATGTGTTTCCTGGGCTATATTACACCACAGTCCCCTGGTGTCCTGTGTGTTATTCATCATGGGTCACCCATTCCACAGCTGGGGAAGTGCCTGGTCGCGGCAGTGCAGGCTGGGCTGGTAAGTGAGCAGCTCTGGGAGTACTTCTGTGGTATAATGGTTTAGTTTTCATCTATCCATAATACTGGCCTGCCCTCCTGCATTTAGCGGGAGGCTCACATTTTTTTATTGAGCCTCCCCCTGCTCCACAAATCTTGTGTGGATTGCGCACATGCCAGTCTGAAAGTCCCGGGGGCCAAGCCTGCATGTGCAATGTCCTATCGCATGAGGTTGTGTTAAATTCTGGCCACCGTGGAGTTGTGGATAGTGTTGGCCATACAGCAGTGCACACAGAGGCTGAGCGGAAGTGTGCACGGGCAGAGGTGGCAGTATCGGTGGTCTCTTTACCCCACCATGGTAAATGTTCTGTAAAATGTAAGGAAATGGCTAAACTTGGCTAGGGCATTGCAGGGGAAAGGGAACAAACTGGGTAGGGTACAAGTGTGAAATAATATGCACAGTCAGCAGGGTACATAGGGTGATATAATAGGTATATAGTGAGTAGGGTACGCAGGGTGATATAATATGTATATAGGTGGTCATTCGGAGTCGATCGCTCGCTATCAGTTTTTAGCAGCCGTGCAAACGCTATGCCGCCTCCCACTGGGAGTGCATTTTAGCTTAGCAGAAGTGCGAACGAAAGGATCGCAGAGCGGCTACAAAATAATTTTGTGCAGTTTCAGAATAGCTTCAGATCTACTCAGCGCTTGCGATCACTTCAGACTGTTCAGTTCCTGTTTTGGCGTCATGAACATGCCCTGCGTTCATCCAGCCACGCCGGCGTTTTTCCTGGCACGCCTGCGTTTTTTCGAACACTCCCTGAAAACGTCCAGTTGACACCCAGAAACGCCCACTTCATGTCAATCACTCTGCGGCCACAAGGTCTAGCGAAGCTTTTCAGTCTTATAGGCCCTACACACTGGCCGATTTTCTGAAAGATATGAACGATCTCGTTCATAAATGAACGAGAACTCGTTCATATCTTTCAGTGTGGAGACTCCAGCGATGAACAATGTGCGGCCCCGCGCTCGTTCATCGCTGATCTCCCGTCGGCTGTGCATGCAGGCCAATATGGACGATCTCGTCTATATTTGCCTGCACTTCAATGCAGCCGCGTGACGGGGGGAGTGAAGAAACTTCACTCCCCCCGTCACTGCCCCCCCCCCGCCTGGTCGCTCGTCGGCCGTATCCGCCGTCGGGCAGCTCGGCGGCGGGTCGGCCAGTGAGTAGGGCCCCTTACTGCTGGCCGCAGAGTGATTGACATGAAGTGGGCGTTTCTGGGTGTCAACTGGCCGTTTTCAGGGAGTGTTCGAAAAAACGCAGGCGTACGCATGTGCAGAAGTGCCGTTTTTTTGCATCACCGCTGCGCAGCTAACATTTTCTGCTAGCGATCAACTCGGAATGACCCCCATAGTGAGTCGAGTACAGAGAGTATATACAATATTAGTGTGTGCATACTATATCCATACCTCCCAACATGACCCTCTCCAGGAGGGACACAATGCTCTGCTTCTGGACTTTTTTCTTAATTTGTGATTGCCAGCACCTGTTTTGAACAGGTAAATGAATAAAGAAAGGTGTTTCAGCACAGGTGAGGGCAATCATAAATTAAGAGGGAAGTCCAGGAGCAGAGCATTCTGTCCCTCCTGGAGAGGGTCATGTTGGGAGGTATGCTATATCACCCTCTGTGGTATGCAGCTCTTCACACTATAGTTTTCACCTGCCACTGCAGGAAAGACTCCTGAGTGGAAATAGATACGCCCATGGGTGGAGATAGACATGCCCCTTTGGGCGGAACATGACACGCACCCTCAACGACGCTCCTATAATCTCCCTGAAACTACTTTTCAAAAGTAGGCAAGTATGCTGCAACTCCCATCCTGTTATTGTGAGGCAGCCAGCTTGCAGAGATGCAGGCTCCAGGCTATGCTTGTGAAATTGGATTAGGCTCATTAGGAGCAGTGATTTGAACCCTTTCCTGCATAACCCTGGACATTATCATGCTACTAAATGCAGCATCATGGGGAGCCGGCCGGCTGGAGATCAGATCATTCACAGCTTGACATAGAACATGACTGGTCCCCCAGGAAGATCCTGTGTGCTGGAGATTATCCGTGTAACCCCGTTACTGCAGCTGCTGACTCACACTCAGCGTCTCCGTTACCCCATCACTGAGTATCTGGTCAGAGCTTCCTGCGCCCCTCGCTGACCCCGGCACATCCTGAGTGGACCAGCCTGGGATGTAGTCAGTTGTGTAACAGGAGGAAGGAGGGGCCCATCCCTGGAGCATGGAGGGTGGTACCAGGAGTGATCTGCCTCATTGTATTCCTCAAGCAATGGGTCAGCACCTTCAGTCCTCTGGAACTTATTCTGCGCTTGGAATTTCATCTTCTGCTTGAACGCAGAACAGGATATTTTTGTTCTACGCAGGTGAAACTTGCTGGAGTTCAACGCTGGATACCCCAGGTTCCGTTGTACATTACACCTCTTGTGATGCAGGGTGGTAGCTCACCCTCTGATCAGCATATCGCTGTAGTGCCCAGGGTCTGGAAGGTTTCGGGTCGCAAGCTGTAAGGAGCCCCCTCCCGGTATTCCCTGACCCTGTCTGGAATGCACTGAGGATGTTGGGGTGCAGGCTGACTAACATGAATGGATCTGTGGAGGACACCCAGATGGAGACGGGTGACATTAATCGGGTAATGAGGAGCTTGGAAACTGGGACGGACCTCACCCTCTTTTACCAGAAGAAGTCCCAGCGGCCGGAGAGGAGAACCTCCCAGGTGAAGCTGCACACCAGGCAAGTCATGATTCAGAACCCCGGAGAAAGTAAGTAATCCAGGTCTTCACAGGGGTTGAGAACGAAATGACAATCCGACATAGGGTGTTTATTTATTTACAGTTTCTTATATATCGCAGCAGGGACGTAGTTATGTGACCACCGAGCCTGCAGCATGGCGAGCGCCGGGATCCCGACCGACGGCAATAGGGTACACACCCAGCGCAGCATATTCCGTTGCGCTTTACAATTGAAACAACAGGAATAGAACAAAAGGGGTAAATACAGACATAGAGGTAGGAGGGCCCTGCTCGCAAGCTTACACTCTGTAGGGAAATGGGCATTAATAATACACAAGGATAGATGCTAACTATTGCATAATGGTCCACCAGATTGCTAGGTTCTTAATGGGCTGTATGATATGATCACCCAGGAATTTAGGCCTGGGGTCAGGAGGGTGTGAGAGTAAAGAAAAACTGAATATGTGAGGTTATGTGTGGACTATACAGATGTCATTAGATAGGAGACATTGAAGGTTATGTGTGGACTATACAGATGTAATTAGATAGGAGACATTGAAGGTTATGTGTGGACTATACAGATGTCATTAGATAGGAGACATTGAAAGTTATGTGTGGACTATACAGATGTAATTAGATAGGAGACATTGAAGGTTATGTGTGGACTATACAGATGTCATTAGATAGGAGACATTGAAGGTTATGTGTGGACTATACAGATGTAATTAGATAGGAGACATTGAAAGTTATGTGTGGACTATACAGATGTAATTAGATAGGAGACATTGAAGGTTATGTGTGGACTATACAGATGTAATTAGATAGGAGACATTGAAGGTTATGTGTGGACTATACAGATGTCATTAGATAGGAGACATTGAAGGTTATGTGTGAACTATACAGATGTCATTAGATAGGAGACATTGAAGGTTATGTGTGGACTATACAGATGTCATTAGATAGGAGACATTGAAGGTTATGTGTGGACTATACAGATGTCATTAGATAGGAGACATTGAAGGTTATGTGTGGACTATACAGATGTCATTAGATAGGAGACATTGAAGGTTATGTGTGGACTATACAGATGTCATTAGATAGGAGACATTGAAGGTTATGTGTGGACTATACAGATGTCATTAGATAGGAGACATTGAAGGTTATGTGTGGACTATACAGATGTAATTAGATAGGAGACATTGAAGGTTATGTGTGGACTATACAGATGTCATTAGATAGGAGACATTGAAGGTTATGTGTGGACTATACAGATGTAATTAGATAGGAGACATTGAAGGTTATGTGTGGACTATACAGATGTCATTAGATAGGAGACATTGAAGGTTATGTGTGGACTATACAGATGTAATTAGATAGGAGACATTGAAGGTTATGTGTGGACTATACAGATGTCATTAGATAGGAGACATTGAAGGTTATGTGTGGACTATACAGATGTCATTAGATAGGAGACATTGAAGGTTATGTGTGGACTATACAGATGTAATTAGATAGGAGACATTGAAGGTTATGTGTGGACTATACAGATGTCATTAGATAGGAGACATTGAAGGTTATGTGGGTGCAGTGGCGACGATAAGGGAAGGGAGCGGGTACAAATTGCCCGGGGGTCCGCTACCACCTACCCCCAGCGTACCTGTGCTGTGGCCAGCGGTGACGGCACCATCTCACCGGTGATCTCTTTGGGAAGATGACGTTGTACATAGAAAGCAAAGACTATGGCCGTGTGCCAGAATCTTTGCTCTCTAGTGGCCAGCGTCATCTTCCTAAACATCACTGGCGCTGGTCGGGGGGGAGGAAGGACCCACTTCCTGTTCAAATAAAGTAGGTGCCCTTCCCTGCGACACCCCCCTCCCCCCACCTATGCTAATAGGTTTGGAGACTAGAGGTGAGTCTTATTACGTGGGAGGCATTCCAAGGGAGGGGGGGGTGCAGCCCCCCGAAAAAGTCCTTTCATTTTGAGTGGGAACAAGTAATACGTGTGGCTGAGAGACGCAGATCTTGTGCAGAGCGGAGAGGTCGGGTAGGGAGATATTATGAGATGAGTGAAGAGATGTAGGTTGGTGTAGTTTAGTAAATGGCCTTGTGTGTGAGTAAAAGTATTTTATATTGAATACGGTAGAATACCGGTAACCAATGGAGGGACTGACAGAGTGGATCTGCAGATGATGAACGTCTAGCGAGGAAGATTAGCCTCTCAGCTGCATTCAGAATGGATTGTAGTGGTGAGAGCCTATGTTTGGGAAGACCAGTCAGGAGACTATTACAATAATCTATGCGGGAGATAATGAGAGCGTGGATCAGAGTGTTAGCTGTGTCTTGTATAAGATATGGTCGTATTTTGGATATGTTTTTTAGATGCATGTAACATGACTGAGACAGAGTGAATGTGGGGAGGAAAGGACAGATCAGAGTCAGGGATGACACCTGGGCAGCGAGCTTGTGGGGTAGGGATGATTGTTGATTGTCCCCTCCACACACACACATACCATAACCCTCCCTTGTGGGTGCCTAACCCTATCCCTCCCCGCTGCCTAACCCTATCCCTCCCCGCTGCCTAAACCTAATCCTCCCGGCTTGATACCTAACCCTAACCTCCCATTCTATGTGCCTAAACCCATGCCCCCAAATCAGTACAGGGGAGAGGGCGCCAAAACATACCCTTGCTCCGGGCACCATGGCACCTAGCTACACCTCTGCGCCCATGACGTGATTTGCATTAGAGTACCCACGTCACCTACAGTATACGAAGTGCAGGCGGCCATGTTGTTGTGGCCCAGCCTGTAACAGGGCTATGAGGTGATGGCAGGAATACAAGGTGTAGTGAGAGGAGTCACTAGACTTATAGCTATAACTGATGTCTGCATCCTTGCTGTGTGGGAGGGCGCAGGGCCCGTGCTGCTCATGCTTTGTCATCGGTACATTGCGCACTTTATGTCATTGCGACGGGACATGACTCAGGCCCCTGTGCGGAGAATGTGATGCATTATCTATTATGTATCACGTGCCGTGTCTGATACTCTCACATATCTGCCCTCACAGGTTCACACTCATCACAAGAGGAAGGACCACAAGCCTGTCCCTCTAAAGGTCCCTGAGAGCTTCCCGAAAGATCCGGGCCTGAGCAAGATCCCGCGGGAGACCCTGGAGCTGTTTGCCGTGCTGTGCATAGAGACCAGTCACTATGTTTCCTTTGTGAAGTACGGCGCAGGGACAGACAGCTGGATATTCTTTGACAGCATGGCCGACCGATTTGGTGAGGATGAGCGGTGGAAGGTTCGGTCAGCTCAGCACGTGTGACTAAGGGGGAGATGTAGCGAAGCTTGGAGAGAGATAAAGAACCAACCAATCAGCTCCTGTCATTTCTCCCTCACAGCCTGTCACATGACCGTTATGAGCTGAGTGGTTGGTTTTCTCACCAGGCTTTGATAAATCTCCCCCCTTAGCCTCTAAGTCCTCTTACGGTGTCCGGCATTTCATTCTTGCAGGTAGTGAGAACGGGTACAACATACCCCGGGTCAGCTGTTGCCCAGAGGTGGCCACTTACCTGTCTTCTCTGCTGGAAGAACTCGTCAGCCAGAACCCGCGTGAGATGAAAGGCGTGGCTAAGCGGCTCTTCTGTGACGTCTACATGTACATGTATCAGAGCAAGAGGATGGCCCTCTACAAGTGAGAGATAGAAACGCTGAGTATCGCATTTAGCAGGATACCTGGCCGCCTTTTCCCATGGTCCTGTGACCTGTATGCCGGACATATATCTGGGATAAACTGGCAGCATCGGACTCCATGTGGAATTATACCAGAAGGAGGTCACCCCTCCATTACTCAGAGGGGGGGTAAATTTACTAAGATGGGAGTTCTATTCAAGATGGGATGTTGCCTATAGCAACCAATCAGATTCTATTTCTTATTTATCTAGCACCTTCTAGAAGATAATACCTGGAATCTGATTGGTTGCTATGGGCAACATCCCATCTTATATAGAACTCCCATCTTAGTAAATTTACCCCAGGATGTCTAATCCCCCATCTTCATGTCCCGGACTGAGCCAAGTGTGACTGTGACGTGTAACGGGATGCAGTGAAGTTCCTGAAGGTCGGCATCCTGACAGTCAATATACCGTCGCCGGAAACCCGAAGGACGCCATAAGCCCGCCAGGATACCGGTGTCGAAATAACGACATCCGGAATCCCAAATGTCCTTCCAGTGGGACGCGCTGACTTCTTGTTGCTGGGGGGTTGACTTTAGGCATGAGAAGAGGGTTAGGGTGCAGGGACGGGAAGGTTAGGGTTAGGCACTTAGAAGGGGAGGTGTTTAGGCAGCGGAGAAGGGAAGGTTAGGTTTAGGCACCACCCAGGAGGGTTAGGTTTAGCCACCCACAAGGGAGGGTTGGGGTAGGGGGCAGGGGAGGGTTAGGGTAGGGAGAAAGGGAGGGCTAGGGTAGGGGGCAGGGGAGGGTTAGGGTAGGGAGAAAGGGAGGGTAGGGGGCAGGGGAGGGTTAGGGTAGGGAGAAAGGGAGGGTTGGGGTAGGGGGCAGGGGAGGGTTAGGGTACTTTACAGGGTGCTGTCGGTATTATGATCGTCGGCATCCCGTCCATCGGGAAATCATACTGAACCCTGTGTAACATAATGCAGCTCATTCACCCTGTACAACAGCGTTATTTCCTCAGATACATGTAACGGAAGAGTGCTCAATGTGCAGTATTTACCATGCGTAGAGCAATGGTGGGCAGTCGGTTACCAAGGGCTGATTGGCCTTTAGTTAAGTGCTACAACATCATTGCTGGATTTGCAGCTGCCCAGGCAGCGAGCCAGCAACTGGTTATGGCCATAACTAACCAATCACACACAGAATGCTTTCATTGCTGATTGCAGAATGAGGAAGATAGTGTACGCTGCACATAGGGGTCTGTATGCCCAGCTGACCACAAGGGGGAGCCCCCACCACTGACAGAGGTCAGCCGCAGGTGTTACAGCGGGAGCACAAGGTGCAGAGTGCGGGGTGACTGGCCTCACACCTATACCTGTTATGCAAAGCATTGTTTTATATCTAGTGAATAATATGTACAGTGCTGGACCTGGATCTGGGCGCGGTACAAATTGTGACTGTAAAATGATTTTTTTTTTTATGTGTAAAATTTCAGGGTTCTTTAAAGCTATTTAAAATGGCGTAAATAAAACAAGATTGTGCGCAGTGAGGCCATTGCATAGAGGACCGGTGAGACGGGCAGCGATGACTGTGTATAGTTTACTCCGTGTCAGGTATAATGTCATTAATAGGATATCTGCCCAGGAGAAGTGTGCGTGGAGCTTTGTGCTATTATATAATACATCTGTGGCATACTGAAATGTTAACAGATATTGGAAAGTTCCAAAAGCCATTTGATTCTTATCAGTGAGTGGGAGAGTTTATGGCCCCAAAACCAATTCTGGCAGACCCTGCCACATGTAGGGGGTTAGGACAGGAAGTGTAGGGGGGGTTTAGGACAAGGAACATAGGACAGGCTAGAGTTCAGTGTGAGCTGAGGATTGAGAGATGGAAGACACAGGCTAAGTGACCAGGAATGAGACCCCATGCTAGGGCTGTAGAACAAGCATTGTACTCCACAGCCCCTGCCATTATGGAGAGAAGAGCCGCGTGTGGGTGTTGCTATGAAGAGAGGGAGAGCCCATATCTGCAGTGTAACAGGAGAGCCAGCAGTTTCAGTGAGAGATGGAGACTGCAGTGTGAGAACCACCATATGCAGAGTACAGTGGAAGGAACCAGGAACAAAGGGGATTCCCACCTTGAGGGGTACCCAAGAAGCAGGACGGGAGGTGTGAGTCTTCGGCAGAGGTCTATCTGGGTGAGTGGTAGGAAACCATATGTGGAGGAAGGCCCCCATTGACGTGTTCATGAGAAATCCCATTTAGATAGAGCCCCCAGCGAATAGGGGGGAGAGCACACCGAAGTGAATCTCAGTTTGCGGATGCCGCATTACTGATTCCCAGAGACTGCGCTGGTATGTACTGTAACGCTGTCAAATCATTGTTAATGCTGTTATTGCCAGTGAAGCAAATGGAAGGAAATGCTAACCTGATGTAACCCATATGAATATTGTGCTGTAGAGGAGAACAAGAAATTAAATGTTATTGTCATGATAACTCACTCTGAACTGTGAATAAGCCGCTTGCTTATGTGATGAGACGGCCTGGCGTGCAATGCTTTAAACATCACTGATGAACCTGCCACTGCCCGGTTATCCAACGTCATCTCTCCCCTGCAGGTGGCTCTTACCCCAGCCCCGCCCTACACAGCCACCGTGGTCACAGCCCTGGTCTTACTGCACTGTAATCAGCTGCTCTAGAGTGACAGTTGGTGGTGGATGAGAGATATACGAAGGGTCTACAGTCAATAGGTTGGCACCATATGGTCGATAGGTACAAAAGGCTGACGTGAAATTGGTCAACACGCATACTGTCAAAAGTTTTTAGGTTTTTTTTTCATCTTTTTACAACTTTTGCTGAATTTACTATCCATGTCACAAACTATTACCTTCAGTAACCTTGTGGTGAGCGAAGCGAGCCACCACGCCCGAAGCTTGGCGAGTGAAGAGAGCCTGCGAGGGGACGCGTTTCTACTAATTTATGCCATATATGGTTAAACATACAAAATTACACCCAATAAAAACTTGTCAGCCTTTTTTGTCAACCATTTTCATGTCGACTTATTGTACCTGTCGACCTATTGACGGAAAGACCTTTGGACTTTCTATCTGTTACTCCACACCCTGCAACAGCACCGTATCAGCCGCCCGTTCTGACGGGGCGAGCGCTGTGTTTGGGTTCCTTTGTTACTGACATTTGCTCTGGGTGAACACCCTCTCGTGCAGCAGCAGCTCATACAGACCAAGGCATGGTGGGAATTAGTTCTTTATTAAGACCAATTTCGTTACAGTTCTTCCAGTTTAACTTCCAACAATTTCTCCGTTGAAGAAAACACTGGGACATTCTCTTTGAAAAATACATTATTTGCAGCAAAACAAAATCACTCTATGGCGTATATTTACTAAAGTGTGGGGTTTTTAGATGTTGCCCATAGCAACCAAACAGATTCTACTTATTTATCTAGCACCTTCTAGAAGATAATAGCTAGAAACTGATTGGCTGCTATGGGCAACATCTCCACTTCTACAAAACCCTCACTTTAGTACATATACCCCTATATCTCTGATAAATGCGTCTGTGCTCCACCCTCCTGTTCCATCTCGGACAAGGCAGTAAGGCACTCCAGTGTTTACATGAATGACTTGTGGCATCCAGTAGGCCGGGTGATAGAGCAGTAAGGAACTCCCGGGTTAGCGTAGAACCAGTCTGTGTCTTACTGTAAGAATCTCCGCAGTCTATCATGTAGAATATCCCCTCTCACTCCCCGGCACATTGGATAAAGCACCGCCTACGTTAGGGAGAAGGCAGCTACAACTTGTACCCAGTGACCGTGGTATTGTACCGTCTGGACCAATCCCCACGTGGCAATGCTCTGCATCAGTAACGATGGGTACAATAGGCATCAAAACTCCTCTTTGGTGAAGTCACCCACCTTCACACCGAATGGGTTGGCGGAGTAGGAGTAGACGTTGGTACGGGATGTGGGCAGAGTTGGGTAGCGGGAACAGGTGCCAAGTATTCTATTTGCGGAGTTATTGGAATGAGAGAATTGGGAGGGGGGGAGTGCAGATCTTTAGGGAGGTTCTGAGCTGCACAAAGGTCATTTCCAGTCTGTAACTACATATGATGTCTGCCCCAGCTCTGAGCTAGACTTCTGATGCGGCACTTTATGCTACATCATTGAAACGCCTTGTTGTCCCCTCAGCTATAGGAGGCTAAGCCGGCCAGTACTGTGGGAGAAAACCCCAAAAGTTCAATTTCATAAAAGGGAAAGGGGAGGAATTTCCTGAGGGCAGACAGTAGGGGCAGCGCGCATCCAACTTCACTTAGCAAATCAATGTTCACCATCGCCAGCTCTCAAGATATGCTTTGAAGATAGAGATTTCCGTAATAGATGATACTATAGAGAATGTCAGAAATAGGCTGGGTGATGGACACAGTCTGACATGCTGAAGGCACTGTGCAAGCTCTCAGTACCAATATGGCAGATGTGATCTCTTATGTAAAGCGGGTCCAGCGTCTGTACACTGTAGGCGTCAGCCATTGGGTGTGCTGAATTAAATCTAGTAATCAGCCAATCAATTTGTCAGAATATAATAGTTACTCCAACGCCAGACTGTAGGGGGCAGAGGCCTGTGGTGCAGAGGTCCTGGGCCAGACCCGTGAGGTAAAAACCCTCCATATTCTCCGTGTAGGACAGGCATTCCCAACCTCGGTCCTCAAGGTACACTAACAGTCCAGGTTTTAGTGATATCCAGGCTTGAGCTACAGTTAAATCAAAATAACTGAGGTATTATTTAAGCTACATGTGCTCAAGTACGGCTATCCTTAAAACCTGGCCTGTTAGCGTGAGGGCTAAGGCTGGGAAGCCCTGGTGTCATGCTTTGCAGATGACTGCTAATAGACTGTGCAGCTAAACAGTCTCTGGTGAAAGAGGAATGTATTGTGCCCATCACTGGTGAGGTCTGATTGCTGGGGAAACCATGTTATAGCGCCCTATCGTGTGCCATCCAGTGCAGAGAGTCCGATGCCAGCCGCGTGTCTGTCACATTATGCCGGTCTAAGATACATTATATGTCTATGAATGACATATATTGGAATCGCAGCCACGATAGTACCCAGAAGGTGCCGTCCAGAACATGTATCATTTATAAGGTCAGAGATGGAGGAACTATAAGTCGTGATTTCCCGGGAACACAGAACTTACCCTCCACAGGGGTTGATAATGAGTCGGACACAGCTATAAAGCCCTTCCCTGGCGTACATCAGCATGTGCGAGGGCTGAGATGCCCGCTGTCAGCAGCTGTACACCCTGACATAGCGACTGGTGCACAGATGTTTGGGTGAGACACGGGTCCACTGCGTCCACCTTCCTTCTATTGTGGGAATAACGGTGGAGCTTCAGCTTCTGTAGAACTACAAGTCCTAGTATGCCCAAAGTGCAGATCCCCCACCTCTGCTCTGCTGCATCAGTCCGGCCTCCTGCACAGCAGGCCCACGACCTAGGTCCCCGGGAAGATACAACACTAACGTCTTAGGCCGGAGACTGCGGATGGCCAAACAGGAGAAGTAGCGGAGACTGGACACTGGTCTGTGGTAGTAGTAGGCACATTGCACAGCCCATTAGTAGAGGTGGGGTAACTAAAAGCACTGCGGGCCAATTTACTAATCCTCTAAAATGCCGTCTGATGACGAGGAGATCCCACTTCTAGTTTGTGCTAAATATGAAAATTAGGGCTTGACGCAGCCTGAGGGTGGCTGGCAGACGGGCTGGGCCTGTCCTTATAATGATCAGCTTAACTCTTGGTATTGCCCGGGCGATAACTTATCTCAGGGATGCCTGCGTTAGTCCTGCGCTATACATGCAGTGACCGGATACCTGGCAGGACACTTCGGCCGTGGGCTCTTGCACGAGTTAAAGTGCGGATCTACATAGCAACTCTCCATGTTTCCAATGCAGCGGAGCTCATGTAGCATTTCCCAAGTGCTGTTTTACTCATAAATATATATTTCATCTATACTCTTACTATACATTGTGTTTAGGGATTTCTTTTGCAAACGTAAATAAATCTGAACCACTGACTGCGAGAAGGACATCGCAAAAAGCGGATCCGCCAGACAATATCGCAGGTGGTAGAACGCGGAGCCCTTGTAAACTGCAACAGAATTATTATAGACTAAATGAAACAATGAAATAACTGGGTCCAAGCGGAACCTGGATATCAGATCAGTCCTTGTAAGTCGGTGACCTAGGCGTGTATAAACACGCCAGCACGCATGCTGTATGTACTGTATATATATATATATATATATATATATATAAACACACATGTATACAGATATATATATACTGTATGTCCTCCATACAAATAGCTATACCCTCCGCATACTGTATAACCGGTGACAATGTACGACCTGGCTGAGGGGATGTGACAGGTTGTGTCGCTGCCACAGGATGCTTGTCTGTGACACCCCGCTCACGCACTCCTCTGTAGTCTCTCGGTCACTGTCTGCAGTCTGTAGGTGAGAGTAGACAGGCGTCTGTAGTCTCTCGGTCCCTGTCTGCAGTCTGTAGGTGAGTGTAGACAGGCGTCTGTAGTCCCTGATTGCACTGGGCTATGAGTAAGGTCTCTGGACAGCTCTCTGCAGTGGTTCAGTTTCAGTAGACAGTCCTGAGTGAGCAGAGACTCTCAGTTCCTCTTATTTGCAAGTTGTCGGTCTCTCTTCTTCTTTTCCATGAGTCTGATTGACAAGAGATAATAAAAAGTCAATGGCCAACGGCAAATATATATTCATAATCAGTTTCCCTTTCAAGGGCAGAAGTTACTGAGCAACAGTATAACAGACTAACAGGATGCGGTTCATTTGCCGGCAGTCGGGATCCTGGATGATGGAATACCGACGCCAGATATCCGACACCAGTCACAATCCCGACTGACGGAATCCGGACCATAGTAAGTATACTGCTTTGGAAGGGGGGGGGGGTTAGTTTAGCTGCCCTCTGGGGAGGTTAGGGTTAGGCTGCAGGAGGGGGGAGGTTAGTGTTAGGCTGTGGGGAGGAGGTTAGGGTTAGGCACCCACAGGGAGGGTTAGGTTTAGACTGCGAGGAATGGTGGTTAGGTTTAGGCACTGCCAAAAGGAGGTAAGGGGTAAGGCACTATTATCCCGGCGTAGGCCTCTTGACTGCCGGAATAACAAGCGCCGGCATATCGTACTGAATCCAGACTAACATATGTATCATTCAGTGTTACAGTACGGACTAACATGGATATCATTCAGTATTACAGCAGAACGGACTAACAAGTGTTTAATTTGGTATTATAGCAGGACGGACTAACACATGTATTGTTTAGCATTAACCGGTCCTTGAAATCTACCCACAGTTTACTTTTCCAGACCACCTGGCGGGTGCAGACTAACACACATACCATTATGCGTTACAGAAGGACAGAATAACACATGGAACATTGTGCATTACATCAGGACAGACTAATACACGTACCATTATGCGTTACATCGGGACAGACTAACACACGTACCATTATGCGTTACATCAGGACAGACTAACACACGAACCATTATGCGTTACAGAAGGACAGACTAACACACGTACCATTATGCGTTACATCAGGACAGACTAACACACGTACCATTATGCGTTACAGAAGGACAGACTAACACACGTACCATTATGCGTTACATCAGGACAGACTAACACACAAACCATTATGCGTTACAGAAGGACAGACTAACACACGTACCATTATGCGTTACATCAGGACAGACTAACACACGTACCATTATGCGTTACAGCAGGACAGACTAACACACGTACCATTATGCGTTACAGAAGGACAGACTAACACATGTACCATTATGCGTTACAGCAGGACAGACTAACACACGAACCATTATGCGTTACAGAAGGACAGACTAATATAGCCATACCATTTTGTTACAGCAGGACAGACTAACACACATACAATTATGCATTACAGCAGGACAGACTAACACACGTACCTTAATGCGTTACAGCAGGACAGACTAAAGGCCCGTACACACTGGCCGATATATCGGCTGTTCTATTGAACGGTCGATATATCGCGGGTCCGTCGGCCAGTGTGCACGGGCGATATGTCTGTGAACTCCATCGTTCACAGACATATTGGGTCGGCCCTGCAGCACAGCCGACGGCCAATATATCTACCGATATATTGGAGCATCACTGTGTGTGTATGGGCGACCAGCTGACCGTCCGTACACAAGCTGCGGCAGCCAGCGGTGATTGACAGCTGAACTGGGTGGGCATGTGTACACGCCCGCCCAGTTCATGACGTCAGTCCCCGACGGATCGGGCAGTGTGTATGCTCAACACACTGCCCAATCCGTCCATAGATATTGATCGGCAGATATATCTATGGCAGAATTGATCGGCAGATATATCTATCAGTGTGTACCCACCATAACACCCGTACCAATATGCCTTACAGCAGGACAGACTAACACACGTACCATTATGCGTTACAGCAGGACAGACTTTAGCTAGGTACACACTATACAATTATCTGGCAGATTATCTTCCAGATCTAGCTGGTTGGAATGAAAATCTGGTAATGGATGAGAGCAAATGACAATCGACCATTTGCTCCCAAACACTGGAAATCTAACAAAACCTGTCGTTCATACAAATTGGTTAAACACAAATTTAACCAACTTGGATGAACGACTGTTTTCGTCCATTTTGCAGTTTTTTGGTCGATTGCCATTTGCTCTCATCCATTACCAGATTTTCATTCCAACCAGCTAGATCTGGCAGATTATCTGCCATATAATTGTATAGTGTGTACCTAGGCTAACACCCGTACCATTATGCGTTACAGCAGGACAGACTAACACACGTACCATTAGACGTTACAGTACGTACCATTACGTGTTACAGAAGGACAGACTAACACCGATACTATTATGCCTTTACAGTAGGACAGACTAACACACATACCATTAAGCGTTAGAGTACAACATACTAATACACGTACCATTAAGTGTTACAGAAGGACAGACTAACACCCATACTATTATGCGTTACAGCGGGACAGACTAACAGATGGACAGTAGGACAGACTAACACACGTGCCATTAAGCGTTATAGCAGGACAGACTATAAACACATGTACCATTAAGCGTTACAGCAGGACAGACTAACACACGTGCCATTAAGCGGTAGAGTAGGACAGACTAACACACGTACCATTAAGAATTACAGCAGGACAGACTAACACACGTACCATTAAGCGTTAAGAGTAGGACAGACTAACACACGTACCATTAAGCATTACAGCAGGATACACTAACACACGTACCATTATACGTTACAGCATGGCAGAATAACACATGGAATATTATGCGTTACAGCAGGATACACTAACACACGTACCATTAAGCGCTACAGCAGGACAGACTAACACATGGAACATTTGGGGTAATTCTGAGTTGATCGCAGCGGAAAGTTTGTTAGCAATTGGGCAAAACCATGTGCACTGCAAGGGGGGCAGATATAACATTTGCAGAGAGAGTTAGATTTGGGTGGGTTTTGTTTCTGTGCAGGGTAAATACTGGCTGCTTTATTTTTACACTGCAATTTAGATTTCAGTTTGAATACACCCCACCCAAATCTAACTCTGTCTGCACATGCTATATCTATTCCTCCTGCAGTGCACATGGTTTTGCCCAATTGCTAACAAACTTTCTGCTGCGATCAACTCAGAATTACCCCCATTATGCGTTACAGCAGTACAGACTAACACATGTACCATTATGTTACAGCAGGACAGACTAAGGTACTTACCATTATGCGTTACAGCAGGACAGACTAACACCCGTACCATTATGTGTTACATAATTAAGTGTTACAGCAGAACAGACTAACACATGTACCATTATGTTACAGCAGGACAGACTTACACATGTACCATTATGTTACAGCACGACAGACTAACACACGTACCATTATGCGTTACAGCAGGACAGACTAACACCAGTACCATTATGTGTTACAGCAGAACAGACTAACACATGTACCATTATGTTACACCAGGACAGACTAACACACGCACCAATATGCATTAGAGCAGGACAGACTAACACACGTACCATTAAGCGTTACAGCAGGACAGACTAACACACGTACCATTAAGCGTTACACAGGACAGACTAACACACGTACCATTATGCGTTACAGCAGGACAGACTAACACACGTACCGTTAAGCGTTACACAGGACAGACTAACACACGTACCATTATGCGTTACAGCAGGACAGACTAACACATGGAACATTATGCATTACACACACCATAAGGGGTGTGGCCACGCTCCAGAAGGGGTGTGGCCACTGAAAATGGCCCACAGTGCCAGTTACATTGCCCCACAGTGCCAGTTACATTGCCCCACAGTGCCAGATACATTGCCCCACAGTGCCAGATACATTGCCCCACAGTGCCAGATACATGCCCCACAGTGCCAGATACATGCCCCACAGTGCCAGATACATGCCCCACAGTGCCAGATAGATTGCCCCACAGTGCCAGATACATTGCCCCACAGTGCCAGATACATGCCCCACTGTGCCAGATACATTGCCCCACAGTGCCAGATACATGCCCCACAGTGCCAGATACATTGCCCCACAGTGCCAGATACAGGCCCCACAGTGCCAGATACATGCCCCACAGTGCCAGATACATTGCCCCACTGTGCCAGATACAGGCCCCACAGTGCCAGATACATGCCCCACAGTGCCAGATACATTGCCCCACTGTGCCAGTTACATTGCCCCTCTGTGCCAGATACATGCCCCACTGTGCCAGATACATGCCCCACAGTGCCAGATACATACCCCACAGTGCCAGATACATGCCCCACAGTGCCAGATACATGCCCCACAGTGCCAGATACATGCCCCACAGTGCCAGTTACATTGCCCCACTGTGCCAGATACATGCCCCACAGTGCCAGTTACATTGCCCCACTGTGCCAGTTACATTGCCCCACAGTGCCAGATACATGCCCCACTGTGCCAGATACATTGCCCCACAGTGCCAGATACATGCCCCACAGTGCCAGATACATTGCCCCACAGTGCCAGATACATGCCCCACAGTGCCAGTTACATTGCCCCACTGTGCCAGTTACATTGCCCCACTTTGCCAGATACATTGCCCCACTGTGCCAGTTACATTGCCCCACTGTGCCAGTTACATTGCCCCACTGTGCCAGATACATGCCCCACTGTGCCAGTTACATTGCCCCACTGTGCCAGTTACATTGCCCCACAGTGCCAGATACATGCCCCACAGTGCCAGATACATGCCCCACTGTGCTCCCCCGAGTCCCCCCCCCCGGTCACTCACCGCCTGTTGTGTCTATGTGAGGGGAGGAGAGCGCAGTGCAGCGCCTCTCCTTCCCCTCACCGCTCCAGGTCTCCCGCGGCTGTGTGGCGCCGGTTCGCTAGCCAATCAGAGCTCGTGGACCGGCAGCCAATCAGGAGCCAGTCCGCAAGCTCTGATTGGCTAACGCCGGAGACCGGACACACGCAGCGCTGCTAGTGCTGGCAGCGGTGGTGAGGGGAGGGAGAGACGCTGCGCTCTCCTCCCCTCACATTTCGGCGTGACGGGGGCGAGTGGGGCATGATGCCCTGGCCGCCGGCGGCGCCCCCCTCTCCTGGGCCTGTTAAGGCGCCATGGGCACGTGCCCCACTCGCCCTACCCTAGTTACGCCTTTTCCATTATGCGTTACAGCAGGACAGACTAATACACGTACCATTAAGTGTTACAGCAGGACAGACTAACACACGTACCATTAAGTGTTACAGCAGGATACACTAACACATGTACCATTAAGTGTTACAGCAGGACAGACTAACACACGTACCATTAAGCGTTACAGCAGGACAGACTAATACACGTACCATTAAGCGTTACAGCAGGACAGACTAACACACGTACCATTAAGCGTTACAGCATGGCATAATAACACATGTACCATTATGTGTTACAGCAGGACAGACTAACACACGTACCATTAAGCGTTACAGCAGGACAGACTAACACACGCACCATTAAGCGTTACAGCATGGCAGAATAACACATGTACCATTAAATGTTACAGCAGGACAGACTAACACCCTGCCATTATGCGTTACAGCGGGATAGACTAACACATGTACAATTATGCGTTACAGCAGGATACACTAACACATGTACCATTGTGCATTACAGCAGGACAGACTAACACACGTACCATTAAGCGTTACAGCATGGCATAATAACACATGTACCATTATGTGTTACAGCAGGACAGACTAACACACGTACCATTAAGCGTTACAGCAGGACAGACTAACACACGCACCATTAAGCGTTACAGCATGGCAGAATAACACATGTACCATTAAATGTTACAGCAGGACAGACTAACACCCTGCCATTATGCGTTACAGCGGGCTAGACTAACACATGTACAATTATGCGTTACAGCAGGATACACTAACACATGTACCATTGTGCGTTACAGCAGGACAGACTAACACATGGAACATTATGCATTACACACACCAGAAGTGGTGTGGCCACGCTCCAGAAGGGGTGTGACCACTGAAAATGGCCCACAGTGCCAGATACAATGCCACACAGTCCCAGTTTCATTGCCTCAGAGTGCCAGTTTCATTGCCCCACAGTGCCAGTTACATTGCCCCACAGTGCCAGTTACATTGCCCCACAGTGCCAGATACATGCCCCACTGTGCCAGATACATTGCCCCACAGTGCCAGTTACATTGCCCCACAGTGCCAGTTACATTGCCCCACAGTGCCAGATACATTGTCCCACAGTGCCAGATACATGCCCCACAGTGCCAGATACATTTCCCCACAGTGCCAGATACATGCCCCACTGTGCCAGATACATGCCCCACAGTGCCAGATACATGCCCCACAGTGCCAGATACATTGCCCCACAGTGCCAGTTACATTGCCCCACAGTGCCAGTTACATTGCCCCACTGTGCCAGTTACATGCCCCACTGTGCCAGTTACATGCCCCACTGTGTTCCCCCGAGACCCCCCCCCCCCCCGGTCACTCACTGCCTGTTGTGTCTATGTCAGGGTAGGAGAGAGCAGCGCAGCGCCTCTCCTTCCCCTCACCGCTCCGTCTCCGGCGGCTGTGTGGCGCCAGTTCGCTAGCCAATCAGAGCTCGCGGATCGGCAGCCAATCAGGAGCAGGTCCACAAGCTCTGATTGGCTAACGCCGGAGACCGGACACAGGCAGCGCTGCTAGTGCTGGCAGCGGTGGTGAGGGGAGGGAGAGACGCTGCGCTCTCCTCCCCTCACATTTCGGCGTGACGGGGGCGAGTGGGGCATGATGCCCTGGTGGCCGGCGGCTCCCCCCTCTCCTGGGCCTGCCAAGGCGCCATGGGCACGTGCCCCACTCGCCCTATCCTAGTTACGCCTCTTCCATTATGCGTTACAACAGGACAGACTAACACACGTACCATTATGCGTTACAGCAGGACAGACTAACACACGTACCATTAAGCGTTACAGCAGGACAGACTAACACACGTACCATTAAGCGTTACAGCATGGCAGAATAACACACGTACCATTAAGCGTTACAGCATGGCAGAATAACACATGTACCATTATGTGTTACAGCAGGACAGACTAACATATGTACCATTAAGCGTTACAGCAGGACAGACTAACACACGTACCATTAAGCGTTACAGCATGGCAGAATAACACATGTACCATTATGTGTTACAGCAGGACAGACTAACATATGTACCATTAAGCGTTACAGCAGGACAGACTAACATATGTACCATTAAACATTACAGCAGGACAGACTAACATATGTACCATTAAGCGTTACAGCAGGACAGACTAACACACGTACCACTAAATGTTACAGCAGGACAGACTAACACCCTGCCATTATGCGTTACAGCAGGATACACTAACACACGTACCATTAAGCGTTACAGCAGGACAGACTAACACATGGAACATTATGCATTACACACTCCAGAAGTGGTGTGGCCACGCTCCAGAAGGGGTGTGGCCACTGAAAATGGCCCACAGTGCCAGATACAATGCCCCACAGTGCCAGTTACATTGCCCCACAGTGCCAGTTACATTGCCCCACTGTGCCAGATACATTGCCCCACAGTGCCAGATATATGCCCCACAGTGCCAGATACATGCCCCACTGTGCCAGATACATTGCCCCACAGTGCCAGATACATGCCCCACAGTGCCAGATACATTGCCCCACAGTGCCAGATACATGCCCCACAGTGCCAGATACATGCCCCACAGTGCCAGTTACATTGCCCCACAGTGCCAGATACATTGCCCCACAGTGCCAGTTACATTGCCCCACAGTGCCAGTTACATTGCCCCACTGTGCCAGTTACATTGCCCCACTGTGCCAGATACATGCCCCAGTGTGCCAGATACATGACCCACTGTGTTCCCCCGAGTCGTCCCCCCCCCCCCGGTCACTCACCACCTGTTGTGTCTATGTCAGGGGAGGAGAGTGCAGCGCAGCGCCTCTCCTTCCCCTCACCGCTCCAGGTCTCCGGTGGCTGTGTGGCGCCAGTTCGCTAGTCAATCAGAGCTCGCGGATCGGCAGCCAATCAGGAGCAGGTCCACAAGCTCTGATTGGCTAACGCCGAAGACCGGACACACGCAGCGCTGCTAGTGCTGGCAGCGGTGGTGAGGGGAGGGAGACGCTGCGCTCACTTCCCCTCACATTTCGGCGAGTGGGGCATGATGCCCTGGCCGCCGGCGGCGCCCCCCTCTCCTGGACCTCCCAAGGCGCCCAGGGCACGTGCCCCACTCGCCCTACCCTAGTTACGCCTCTGTCATATTATGCGTTACAGCAGGACAGACTAACACACATACCATTAAGCGTTACAGCAGGACAGACTAATACACGTACCATTATGCGTTACAGCAGGACAGACTAACACACGTACCATTAAGCGTTACAGCAGGACAGAGTAACACACGTACCATTAAGCGTTACAGCAGGACAGACTAACACACGTACCATTAAGCGTTACAGCAGGACAGACTAACACACGTACCATTAAGCGTTACAGCATGGCAGAATAACACATGTACCATTATGTGTTACAGCAGGACAGACTAACACACGTACCATTAAATGTTACAGCAGGACAGACTAACACCCTGCCATTATGCGTTACAGCGGGATAGACTAACACATGTACAATTATGCGTTACAGCAGGATACACTAACACATGTACCATTGTGCGTTACAGCAGGACAGACTAAAACACGTACCATTAAGCGTTACAGCAGGACAGAGTAACACACGTACCATTATGTGTTACAGCAGGACAGACTAACATATGTACCATTATGTGTTACAGCAGGACAGACTAACACACGTACCATTAAGCGTTACAGCAGGACAGACTAACACACGTACCATTAAGCGTTACAGCAGGACAGACTAACACACGTACCATTATGCGTTACAGCATGGCAGAATAACACATGGAACATTATGCATTACAGGAGGACAGACTAACATATGTACCATTATGTGTTACAGCAGGACAGAGTAACACACGTACCATTAAATGTTACAGCAGGACAGACTAACACACGTACCATTAAGCGATACAGCATGGCAGAATAACACATGTACCATTTTGTGTTACAGCAGGACAGACTAACACACGTACCATTAAGCGTTACAGCAGGACAGACTAACACACGTACCATTAAGTATTACAGCATGGCAGAATAACACATGTACAATAATGCGTTACAGCAGGACAGACTAACACACGTACCGGTGGTTCAATACATTCCACTATCGGCAGGTGCACATGTCCGAGCATGGCTTCTGTTACAGCGGCTGTGTGCCTGGGAACGCAGCCCGTGTGTACTGACATGCCCTGACACTCCCATTACACGCCACAAGACGGGCTGTTATTGTGCTCTCCTCAGACCGTGTCCTGTTGTATTGCCAGCTCTCCCGTATGCAGCAGCACTGTGTGTACACTCAGGGGAACGCAGGCGCCGTGGGTGCTCTTCAGAATATTTTGCACAGGCACAGTAGCAAATAATCGCACAACTGCAACCAACAGCGACACTGCGCCCATCGCTGAATCAGGTCTGGTTTCTGCTTCATCATTTTATTTTCAAATATGAGATGAGTCCATTATACAGGTCACAGAGGGTATGGTGGGTATAGCGTATTATTTAGGAAACCAGTGACACTAATGCATCATGGGCCTAATTCAGTAAGGATAGCAGATGCCGCTAATTAGCAGAATTTACTATCCTTTGGAGCGCATGCTGGGGGCCGCCCGGGCCTCCCAGCATGCTCACCGGAGCCCCCCCCCCCCCCCCCACCTTCAACAAGCAGAAATTGCGATCGCATCGCAATTCCTGCATGTTAGCAGAAATAATGGAAGACTCCTGCCGGCGCTGCATGTGACATCACGCAGCTGCCGCGATCACGCCACTGACAACCCCCGTTTGTTTGGCTCCACCCCCACAATGCTCCGTCTCCTCCCTGGAAACGGAGAGTTGCCCGGCCCACCTCTGCCTGATTGACAGGCAGAGGTGATCGCATTTTATGCGCCCCCCCGCCCGCGCAGAAAATGTGGGCGCATGCACAGAACGGGCACTGCGCATGCGCCCACATCTTTTTCTCAAAAATTCCGGTTGGATCGCACACTGCGATCCTACCTGAATTAGGCCCCATATCAGGGTAAATGATCATTTTATCCCAAGCCTGGAATGCACAATTACCAGTTACCAGGAGGTGGCGCTGTAGAGGGGAATTCCCAACGTTCTTCTAATGACTAATTATAATTTAGGCCAATAGACTAGATCTGCCCGCTGTTTGTATTGGGGATAACAGGTAAGAATATGCACCTGCCACTTTTATATGTACATCTACATCTGGTGAGCAAAGGGCAATAACTAAAGTGTTACTGCCTTGGTTGAAGGCGGGGCCTCCCTTGTTTATATAATTAGGGTCCCTAACATATTTCCCATACTGTATGGGGGGGGGGCAGAGACATGGTTTCTAAAAAACAAAAAGCCTGAGAATGACCAATCAATGTCTGCTTCTGTCAGAGTAGGAATCTGATTGGTCAGTACTGAGATGACTAATGAGTGTCTGCCGCTGTCGGGTTGATAATGTGATTGGTCAGTAGTGAGAGTGAGCAGTCAGTGTCTGCCGCTGTCAGGGTGACGATGTGCTTCTGTCAGGGTGACGATGTGATTGGTCAGTGAGTGAGCAATCAGTGTCTTACTTCTGTCAGGGTGAAGATGTGATTGGTCAATGAGTAAGCACTCAGTGTCTTACTTCTGTCAGGGTGACAATGTGATTGTTCAATGAGTGAGCAATCAGTGTCTTACTTCTGCCAGGGTGACCATGTGATTGGTCAGTGAGTGAGCAATCAATGTCTTACTTCTGTCAGGGTGACCATGTGATTGGTCAGTAGGTAGCAATTAGTGTCTTACTTCTGTCAGGGTTACGATGTGATTGGTCAGTGAGTGAGCAATCAGTGTCTTACTTCTGTCAGGGTGACCATGCGTTTGGTCAGTAATACCCCTTTCACATCGCACAAATAACCCAGTACCGACACGGCATATTGCCGTGTCGAACCGGGTCAGTGTGCGATGTGAAAGCACACTGGGCGATTTAGCGGGTCGCCTGACCCGGTAAATCAACCCGGTAAAAAAGAAGGGTTTTACCCGGGTTGATTACCGGGTCAGGTGCGGTGTGAATGGGAGCCGTGTCAATGCGACACGGTTCCCATTCACAAGATAGGGAGAGGCGGCGCTGGAGATGAGCTCATCTCCCGACGCCGCCTCCACCCCCGCCCCTGCTGCTGCTGCGGCCTCCGTTGTCATGGCAACCGACCCGGTATATTGCCGGGTCGGGAAGCCTGCAACGGAGCGCAAATGCCGGATCCCACCCGGTAAGTACACGTTTGTCTTACCGGGTAGGACCCGGCATTTGCGGTGTGAATGCAGCATAAGTGAGCAATCAATGTCTTACTTCTGTCAGGGTGACGATGTGATTGGTGAGGAGATAAATGACTCACTTCCTGTTTCGCACTTCGGTGAGCTCCAGCAGTCTTTCCTGCGCTGCCCGGAGCTCGTCCAGACGCTGCTGGTATCGGGAGTCGCAGTTATTGGCTCTCTCGTAGCTGGAGACCTGGCTGGAGAGCTCACTTGCTCTGTCCCGGAGCTGCTGGATGGATGTGTAAAGGTTTTCGTCGTCCTCCTCCTGCATCCAACAGACATATAGTATCAATGTAACTGAGAGGCAATGCCCGCGATTTAGGGGTCTACGTACTAAGCTGTGGAGAGAGATTAAGTGGATGGAGATAAAGTACCAGCCAATCAGCTCCTAACTGCCATGTTACAGGCTGTGTTTAAAAAATGAGTTAGGAGCTGATTGGCTGGTACTTTATCTCAGTCCACTTTGTCTCTCTCCAAGACTTAGTACATACTGTAGATCCCATAGTCTGCTCCTATGGCGCTGTGATGTCCCTAGCAGGCACTCAGACTTGTGTGAGAGAAATGTAAGACTTTACCTTAGCATTGGCAATCTCTATATGCACCAGCAGGGCGGCGAGCTCCAGCTCCTCGCTGTAACTGTTACATAAGGGCACGGATCGGTAACCTGGGCACAAGACACGTGTGATACAGGAATTACTCCAGACACTACATAATGTAAACGCAGATATTCATTCATCAGTGTTGGGGCTTTTATAACAGTTACAGAACAAGAGAGGTTTATATCCCCTCCCACGGCGTCACACCGGACAGGGCAGTTACCTCGCATGCGATGATCCCTCAACCACGTCGTCATCCCTCCATGCTGCCGAGCGCGGTGTAAATTCACTCGTTGTGAAAGATAAAACTAATTGTGGTTCTCTAGCCAATCAGCTCCTAACTGTCAAGTGTTGTAAGCTGATTGGCTGGAGCACTATTTATCATACACAACGAGTTTTATCACTCATTGATAAATGGGCCCCCAAGATATTATAAGTGTACACAGCAAGACATATGGAGACATTTTGCTTTGTTGCCTTGGAGTAATGTGGGGGAGAATATTTACCTGTGCGCCACATATTCTGCCACCCATCCATGCACACCCCCATCACCTCGCCCATTTCTTACCCGTCTTCAGAGCCTTCACGGGAAACGTTGCCTGCGCCAGGAAGTTGGGGTCACTGAACATGTCCTCCTCGTACACCACGAATCGCAGGAACGCAAATTCTGGATTATTGATGTCAAACACAAACTCCTTCATTGTCCAGACGGGGTTCAGACCGTTGTCCGCTGTGTGAGGAAGATCTGATCAGAAACATTTCGGCAACATGAAATCACAGTAATTGTCTGATAGTGAGCCGGGCGCAGCTGTGTCTGTGTATGCGCCTACCAGCGGTCACCCGTCTGCGCCAAATACCACTACAAAGTCCTACCCTGGTGTACGTCTGTGCGTCCTACCGGTGTCCGTAGGTGCTGAAATACAGATCTGGTTGCACCATTGAAACGATGGGGGCAATTCAGGCCTGATCGCTAGGGTGCGTTTTTTGCATCCCTGCGATCAGGTAGTCGCCGCCTACAGGGGGAGGGTATTACCTTTGTGCAGGTGTGCAATCGCTTTTGTTAGAGACCTGTACTAACATCAGTTTGTGCAGTCTCTGCACTGCCCAGGACTTACTCAGCCGTTGAGCGGGGCCGGAGCTGACGTCAGACACCCTCCCTTAAAACGCAGGGCCGCTCCTGCGTTTTCCCGGACACGCCTACAAAACGGTCAGTTGCCTCCCACAAACGGACTCTTCCTGTCAGTCACCTTGCGATTACCCGTGCGATCACTTTCTTCGCATCATCCCGTCGCTATACACCGATGCCCGGTGCAGTCATCCGACGCGCCGGCGCACTGTGGTGCATACGCATGCGCAGTTCAGACCCGACCGCCCGCTGTGCGAAAAGATCTGAATTACCCCCTATGTCAGGTGCAGTTTCTCCATCTGTGTGTGATCTCCTATGTGAGCGGCTGAGCACCTGTGTACGAATCACTTTCAACAACGTTCCCACAACACCCCAATAAAACAGACCATCTGTGTGTGTGAAGTTTGTATGTTCTCTCCGTGCACTGCGGAATATGTTTGCACTATATAAATAACTGATGATAACAGCGAGCGACCGGAGCCACATGCACACCCCACCCACCATCGCAAGTTGTACGCAAACATACGGGCCTGTGTCCAATTCTGATCAGACACTATGGGGGTAATTCCAAGTTGATCGCAGCAGGATTTTTGTTAGCAATTGGGCAAAACCATGTGCACTGCAGGGGAGGCAGATATAACATGTGCAGAGAGAGTTAGATTTGGGTGGGGTGTGTTCAATCTGCAATCTAATTTGCAGTGTAAAAATAAAGCAGCCAGTATTTACGCTGCGCAGAAATAAAATAACCCACCCAAATCTAACTCTCTCTGCACATGTTATATCTGCCTCCCCTGCAGTGCACATGGTTTTGCCCAATTGCTATCAAAAATCCTGCTGCGATCAACTTGGAATTACCCCCTATATTCACGGCCGCTCATTGAAGTCTTTATTCCATATGTTCCGGAACCCACATTTATTTCACACTGTGCCACTTGTGAGTACACACCTATTAGTGGTATATTTACTAAAGTGCAGGTTTACAGAAGTGGAGATGTTGCCTCTAGCAACCAATCAAATTCTTCTTATCATTTATCTAGCACCTTCTAGAAGATAATAAGCTAGAATATGATTGGTTGCTATTGGCAACATCTCCACTGCTATAAACCTGCACTTTAGTATTTGATATAGAATAAAGATTTCAATAGTAGAAGTTACCTGGAGAACTTTCACTTCCCTCAAGACACAATTCCCACCAATGAGTTTGAATTCAAGATAAATGCTTCAGATTCTCTGCGGCACAGGTTCTCACACTCAGTCCCCAGGACCCCAAACAGGGCATGTTTTCCAGATCTCCTCACAGAGTCACGAGTGAAATAATTACCTACACCTGTGGCTCTTTTACAATGTGTCAGTGAGCAGGGGTGTATCTAGGGGTACGAGCGCCCCTGACAAAGTAAGGGACTGCTCCCCCCCCCCCCCCCCAAATATTTGAAATGAGGAAGGCTGAAAAAAGAGCGTGGTCACACAATAGTATGCCCAATTCAAATGACACCATATGGTAGTGCCCCTTATTCACATTACACTGCACAGTAGTGTCCGTTATTCATGTTACACCACACAGTAGTACCCCTTATACATGTTACGCCACATTTGTTTATATATCGTGTGTAAATATTTATATATATATATATATATATATATACTGTATATATATATATATATATATATATATATATAAGAGAGAGAGAGAGAGAGATTTATACAGCAGTGTATTTGTAGCTGTGCCTCACCAGGAAATCAGCATAAGGCTTCACACACTCCTGCTAAGCCTGCCCCCAGACTCCCATTGGCTAGTTTCACAGGAGTCTGGGGGCGGGCTTACAAGGAGTGTGTGAAGCATAATACTGGGTACACACTGGCCGATATATCAGCCATTTAATTGAACGGTTGGTATATCGCAGGTGTGTCGGCCAGTGTACCCCGGTTATATGACATATCACGTCGGCTGTGCAGCCGATGACTAATATATCTACAGATATACTGGTGCATCGTCTGTGTGTACGGGCATCTATGTATCTATCTAAGGTGGTCAATCCGAGTTGATCGCACATTTTGCCGCTCGTGCGATCAACTTGACACCGCCTATGGGGGAAGTGGTTTTAGCATAGCAGGGCTGCGATCGCTTGTGCAGCCCTGAAGTGATCTGGCGCCATTTTCTCAGCTGGGCTGCTCTCAACGGGACTGCTGGGTTCTGTCTCCTCTGTAAAGCCGCCTGTCACAGCGCTGTGATGGCAGCTCATCTCCGTCAACAAGGTATCAGTATCCTGCCGTATCTGGACGACCTGCTGATCCTGGCAAACTCCCAAGATGTCCTCCTGAGTCATCTCCAACTGACGGTGCAATTCCTCACAGCCCACGGGTGGCTGATCAATTGGAAAAAGTCCTCCCTGGTCCCTGAGTGGAGCATGGTGCACCTGGGGGCTCTACTGGATACGCACTGCCAGAGGCTGTTTCTGTCTCCAGAGAAGGTCCTGAGGCTTCAGGACAGAATCAGATGCTTCCTCTCTCACCCAAAAGTGTCCATTCACTCGGCGATGCAAGTACTAGGCTTGATGGTGTCGGCCTTCGACACGGTGGAGTATGCTCAATTCCATTCTTGCCCTCTCAAACGATTAATTCTATCCAAGTAGGATGGTCTGCCTCATCGAATCAGGTCTCAAGTGATATCCCTGACTCCGGAGGTCTGATTGTCTCTATCCTGGTGGCTCCAGGATCAGCACTTGAGCAGGGGCCATCCCTTCTGGATTCCCAACTGGGTCCTTTTGACTACGGACGCCAGTCTGAGGGGCTGGGGCATGGTGTTCGAGCAACACTCTCTCCAGGGTCGCTGGACCAGGGAGGAGCCTCTCCTCCCCATCAACATTCTGGAACTGCGGGCAGTGTTCAAAGCACTGACACTGGCCCTGCCTCTGATATGGAACAGGCCTGTTCAAGTACAATCAGACAACGCCACCACGGTGGCTTACATAAATCATCAAGGTGGCACTCAAAGCCGAAAAGCAATGATGGAAGTGTCCAGAATTCTTCGTTGGGCAGAACTCCATCTGCCAGCAATATCGGCAGTATTCATTCCGGGTGTCCTCAACTGGGAAGCGGATTTCCTCAGTCGTCAGGACGTACATACCGGTGAATGGAGCCTTCATCCGGAGGTCTTTCAACTTTTAGTGGACAAGTGGGGCCTACCAGACGTAGACTTGATGGCGTCTCAACACAATCACTAGGTTCCGGTCTTCGGATCAAGGACAAGGGATCCAGAGGCAGCGTTCATGGACGCCCTAGTACATCCATGGGACTTTCAGCTGCCGTACGTGGTGTCACTCCTGCCCAGGGTACTGCGGAAGTTCAAGCTAGAAGGAGGAGTCCTACTTCTGGTCACTCCGGCGTGGCCCAGATGGCATTGGTTGTCAGACCTGCAGGGTCTATAGATGGAGCGTCCTCTACTAATTCCTCAACGCCCAGACCTCCTCGTTCAGGGTTCTTGTGTCTACCCAGACCTGGCCAGACTGGCTTTGACGGCGTGGCTCTTGAAGCATCACTCCTGAGGGCCAAAGGATTCTCTGAGGCGGTCATCCAAACCATGCTGAAGGCCCGTAAACTAGCTTCGGCTCGGATTTACTATAGGGTCTAGAGCTCTTACTTCACCTGGTGTGCTGCTAAGAACTACGATGTCTACAAGTTCAGAACTTCATGGCTTCTGGCTTTTCTACAACAAGGCCTGGACTTAGGCCTTCGTCTGGCCTCCCTCAAAATTTCATATTTCTGCCTTGTCAGTGTGGTTTCAGAGGAAGATTGCATCTATTCCTGACGTTCATACTTTCACTCAGGGTGTTTTGCGGATACAACCTCCCTATGTCCCTCCTGTGGCTCCATGGGATCTGTCTGTTGTCCTTAACGCCCTGCAAGAGTCTCCCTTTGAGCCTCTTGAGCCTGTGGACCTGAAGTGGATTACACTTAAGGTCCTGTTTCTGCGGGCTATTGCCTCTGTTAGGAGGGTGTCGAACTTAGGCACCTTGTCCTGCCGTCCGCCCTTTCTGATTTTTCACCGTGACCGGGCAAACTCGTCCTGGTTATTTGTCTAAGGTGGTGTCCACCTTTACCAAGAGATTGTGGTTCCGGCCTTTATCTCTTCTGGTTTGTCCTCCAAAGAGCGGTCTTTGGATGTGGTACGGGCTTTCCGTATATATGTGGAGAGGATTGCCTCCATAAGGAGGTCTGATTCCCTCTTCGTACGGTTTGGTTTTCACAAATGTGGCTGGCCTGCGAATAAGAAGACTTTGGCCAGATGGATTAGATTGATGATTGCACAAGTTTACGCGCAGGCTTATCTTTCAGCTCCTGCTGCTATATCAGTCTGTTTGACCTCTTGGGCGGCCCACCATGGTGCGTCCGCTGAACAATTGTGCAAGGCGACTGCGTGGTGCTCTGTGAACACGTTCATCAGGTTCTATCCCATTGATGCTTCCGCCTCCCAGGATGCTTCCTTTGGATGCCGGGTTCTTGTACCCGCTACCATGCGTCCCCTCCCATAAGGAACTGCTTTAGGACATCCCCGATGTTATTCCCTGTGGAACCCCAGTGTACCGCGCTGCAGAAAAGGAGATTTATGGTAAGACTTACCATGGTTAAATCTCTTTCTGCGAGGTACACTGGATTCCACAGGGCGCCCACCCTGACGCACCTAGCTTCTTTGGGTTTGTATGGCATTAGCCGCTGGTCCCTTCTCCTGTCGTGAGAATGTGGGTTTATGTGACTAACATCTACCGTCTCTATTACCTGCTACTGCATTGGACTGGTTAATGAAACTGAGCTCCAGTGCCTGGAGGCGGGGCTATAGAGGAGGCAGTGCAGTGCATCCTGGGAAAAGTCAAAGCTTTAGCTTGTTGGTGCCTCGGATCAAGATCCAACTCTACTCCCCGATGTTATTCCCGGTGGAATCCAGTGTACCTCGCAGAAAGAGATTTAACCATGGTAAGTCTTACCATAAATCTCCTTATACAAACACACACACACGCACACACACCAGGGTCAGTTCTAGACCTTATGGTGCCCAGGGCGAACGTTTCCTTTGGTGCCCCCCACTCCCCTCAAGCAGGGTGTGACAGAGGAGAGGTGTCAGTTGCATGGGGGGAGTAATGTGGGCAGGGGGCATGAGCGGGAGCAATGTGTGATAGAGGAGGGTAGTCAGGGTATGAGCGTGTGGGGAGGGGGCATGAGGGCTGTCTGGGGTATTAGGGTATGGTGTAGGAAGGGGCATGAGGGGTGTCTGGGGTGAGCAGGGTGTGACAGAGGAGGGGTGTCAGGTGCATGAGGGGTGTCTGGGGTATGAGGAGGGGGCATGAGGGCTGTCTGGGGTATGAGGGTATGATGTAGGGAGGGGCATGAAGGGTGTCTGGGGTGAGCAAGGTGTGGCAGAGGAGGGGTGTCAGGTGATGAGGGGTGTAATGTGTGTGGAGGGTGGCATGAGGGGTGTATGTAGTGATGGGGCATAAGGAATGTCTAGGGTATAGGTTGAGCAGAGTGTCAGAGGGGTGTGATGTAGGGAGGGGGCATGAGGGAAGTCAGGGTATAGGGGGAGCAGGGTGTGACAGAGGAGGGGTGTCAGGTGTATGAGGGGTATAATGTGTGTGGGAGGTGGCATGAGGGGTGTATGTAGGGAGGGGACTTGAGGGATGTCAGGGTATAGGAGGAGTAGGGTGTGGCAGGGCAGGGGTGTCAGATCATGGGGGGGTGTTATGTGTGTGGGGGGGCAGGGGGTGTAATGTGTGGGGAGGGGGGAAATGCTAGGGCAGGCTGGAACAGTCTCATAGACTCTGGGTCCTCTCACCAGCTCCTCCAGTCATCACAGCAGCAGAAGCACCGCGACCCCCACACACCGCCATCTTCCTGTCACCCCCGGAGCCACTGGTCACATGACATGCCCAGCAACAGTCATGTGTAATTAGCACCAATGTCCGGCACTGCACTTCAGCGATAAGTGAAACTACATCACGCAGAAGATTCTGATGCAGGGAGCTACTGGCAGCAATGGCTGCCGGAAGCTGTAGTTTTAGAGCTGCCTCACTGAATGTGAGTGGACATCAGCGATAATTTCTGAGTGACTGCTGTGCATGTCTCCTGTTCGAAGTCTACCCACTGGCCGCGGGTGGCACCTCCGGGCGGCAACCATTTTCTGCCAGCACCCCTGGCGAGTGCCATCCTGGCCAAAGGGTAGATACGCCCCTGTCAGTGAGTAATGAGTGTGCTGGGTGACCTGGGAAACGTGAGCTGTGTGGGGTCCTGAGGACTGAGTTTGAGAACCACTGATCTAAGGAGACCGTACGCCGCTGCTTTTTCAAGTTCTGTTTGCACCACAGTTTGCCATTTATAAACACTTTGGGAATGTTCCGGAATCTCTACCAAGTTCAGGCTGCACTTACTGAAACAATGGGGTTAATTCTGAGTTGATCGCAGCAGGATTTTTGTTAGCAGTTGGGCAAAACCATGTGCACTGCAGGGGGGGGGGGGGGGGGCGCAGATGTAACATGTGCAGAGAGAGTTAGATTTGGGTGGGGTGAGTTCAATCTGCAATCTAAATTGCAGTGTAAAAATTAAGCAGCCAGTATTTACCCTGCACAGAAACAAAATAACCCACCCAAATCTAACTCTCTCTGCACATGTTATATCTGCCTCCCCTGCAGTGCACATGGTTTTGCCCAACTGCTAACAAAAATCCTGCTGCGATCAACTCAGAATTATTACCCCCAATATTAGAACATTTTTGTCACCTGTCATTTTTATACAATATATATGTTTAGGATTACTCAACTATCCCTTTAAACAGAGCCGGCCCTAACCAATATGATGCCCTAGGCAAGATTTTGGCTGGTGCCCCCTAGCACCGCCGCTAATTCTTCAAGAGATGCCTGGCATTAGTCAGCTGGCAGCTCTGCTAACGTCGGGCACCTTTTGTTTATGAAAATGCATCTTATTTGCATTACTATGTGGCTAGAATGCACAAGCAGATTCTACTGATTAAAATGATATCCAGCATGCCTGTGCAACTGCGGCTGTATCTGCATACGAAATGCTACATTACAGTGATTTCCAGGAATACACGCAATTTAGCATTTCGTATGCAGATACAGCCGCAGTCACACACAGAATATAGGCATTCCGCATATCATTTTAATCAGCAGAAGCTGCTGGTGCCCCATAGAATACCAAATGCCCTAGGCATTTGCCTAGTTTGCCTATGCCTAAGGCCGACTCTGCCTTTAAACCGGGACACTCATGAAATACGCATGTTCTGTCCATGAGGGTCCCGGTTTAAACGGATAGTATGGTAAGCCTATTCATACATTATATATGTTATATTTATTTTATTAGTCCAGCAGGCAGATGGAGTTGTTTTTTGTCTCCCTTAATTGAACATGCAATAACTAGTAACGCCACTGGGGGTCGCTGGTGGACAGAGAGATGAATCAAACTGAACTTTTCTGAAAGTGGAATATCAGTTATTTTTTTACTTGAGCTGATTAGTAAATATCCTATAATCCCGCTGCGTCCGCTCACCTACAACGTCGCTCCTGTTCTTGCTGTTGTCAAACTCCGATCCACAAACTTCCACTTCCACAAAAGGACATACAATACTCCGGCCGTTCTTAGGGAGGTGCCTGGCGCCCAGAATCTGGAGTATGAGACAGCTGTGAATACGCATCACGTAACGCATCGGACATGTTATATGACATGGTCTGATACACAGATGTGCATATGTACCCTGCACTGCACTATACGCCCATATTACAGTCACCCCACTCCTCACTATACACCCATATTACTGTCACCCCACTCCTCACTATACACCCATATTACTGTCACCCCACTCCTCACTATACACCCATATTACTGTCACCCCACTCCTCACTATACACCCATATTACTGTGCCCATCACCCCACTCCACACTATACACCCATATTACTGAGCCCTATCACCTCGCTCCTCACTATACACCCATATTACTGTGCCCTGTCACCCCACTCCTCACTACAAACCCATATTACTGTGCCCTATCACCCCGCTCCTCACTATACACCCATATTACTGAGCCCTATCACCCCACTCCTCAATATACACCCATATTACTGTGCCCTATCACCCCGCTCCTCACTATACACCCATATTACTGAGCCCTATCACCCCACTCCTCAATATACACCCATATTACTGTGCCCTATCACCCCGAACCTCACTATACACCCATATTACTGAGCCCTATCACCCCGCTCCTCACTATACACCCATATTACTGAGCCCTATCACCCCGCTCCTCACTATACACCCATATTACTGAGCCCTATCACCCCGCTTCTCACTATACACCCATATTACTGTGCCCCATCACCCCGCTCCACACTATACACCCATATTACTGAGCCCTATCACTCCGCTCCTCACTATACACCGATATTACTGAGTCCTATTACCCCGCTCCTCACTGTACACCCATATTACTGAGCCCTGTCACCCCGCTCCTCACTGTACACCCATATTACTGAGCCCTATCACCCCGCTCCTCACTATACACCCATATTACTGAGCCCTATCACCCCGCTACTCACTATACACCCATATTACTGAGTCCTATCATCACGCTCCTCACTATACACCCGTATTACTGAGCCCTATCACCCCACTCCTCACTATACACCCATATTACTGAGCCCTATCACCCCACTCCTCACTATACACCCATATTTCTGAGCCCTATCACCCCGCTCCTCACTATACACCCATATTACCGAGTCCTATCATCCCGCTCCTCACTATACACCCATATTACTGAGCCCTATCACCCCACTCCTCACTATACGCCCTTATTTCTGAGCCCCATCACCCTGCTCCTCACTATACACCCACATTACTGAGCCCTATCACCCCACTCCTCACTATACACTCACATTACTGTGCCCTATCACCCCGCTCCTCACTGTACACCCATATTACTGAGCCCTATCACCCCGCTCCTCACTATACACCCATATTACTGAGCCCTATCACCCCGCTACTCACTATACACCCATATTACTGAGTCCTATCATCACGCTCCTCACTATACACCTGTATTACTGAGCCCTATCACCCCACTCCTCACTATACACCCATATTACTGAGCCCTATCACCCCGCTACTCACTATACACCCATATTTCTGAGCCCTATCACCCCGCTCCTCACTATACACCCATATTACCGAGTCCTATCATCCCGCTCCTCACTATAAACCCATATTACTGAGCCCTATCACCCCACTCCTCACTATACACCCTTATTTCTGAGCCCCATCACCCTGCTCCTCACTATACACCCACAATACTGAGCCCTATCACCCCACTCCTCACTATACACTCACATTACTGTGCCCTATCACCCCGCTCCTCACTATACACCCACATTACTAAGCCCTATCACCCCGCTCCTCACTATACACCCATATTACTGAGCCCTATCACCCCACTCCACACTATACACCCATATTACTGAGCCCCATCACCCTGCTCCTCACTATAGACCCACATTACTGAGCCATATCACCCCACTCCTCACTATACACTCACATTACTAAGCCCTATCACCCCGCTCCTCAGTATACCCCCATGTGTCAGTAAGGTAAAGGTCACTGCACTATAGCGGAGAAGTCGGCAGCTGTTACCTTGGGCTGGCGGGGGGGGGGGGAGGGGGGGTTAGTTAATGATCTCCGTGTGCTGTGAATGTCTGGCACACAAGCAGAGGCCAGTATACTGCAGGTACTATAACTGCCCCACATACCCCGGCGGCCTAGTTACCCTGCACCCTCTGCTCTGTAGGTACTATAACTGCCCCATAGACCCCAGCGGCCTAGTTACCCCGCACCCTGTGCTCTGTAGGATTTGTATCTGCAGGTACTATAGTGCCCCACAGACCCCAGCGGCCTAGTTACCCCGCACCCTCTGTTCTGTAGGATTTGTATCTGCAGGTACTATAACTGCCCCATAGACCCCAGCGGCCTAGTTACCCCGCACCCTGTGCTCTGTAGGATTTGTATCTGCAGGTACTATAACTGCCCCACAGACCCCAGCGGCCTAGTTACCCTGCACCCTCTGCTCTGTAGTTACTATAACTGCCCCACAGACCCCAGCGGCCTAGTTACCCCGCACCCTCTGCTCTGTAGGATTTGTATCTGCAGGTATTATAGCTGCCCCACAGACCCCAGCGGCCTAGTTACCCCGCACCCTCTGCTCTGTAGGATTTGTATCTGCAGGAACTATAGCTGCCCCACAGACCCCAGCGGCCTAGTTACCCTGCACCCTCTGCTCTGTAGTTACTATAACTGCCCCACAGACCCCAGCAGCCTAGTTATCCCGCACCCTCTGCTCTGTAGGATTTGTATCTGCAGGTACTATAACTGCCCCACATACCCCAGCGGCCTAGTTACCCCGCACCCTCTGCTCTGTAGGATTTGTATCTGCAGGTACTATAGCTGCCCCACAGACCCCAGCGGCCTAGTTACCCCGCACCCTGTGCTCTGTAGGATTTGTATCTGCAGGTACTATAACTGCCCCACAGACCCCAGCGGCCTAGTTACCCCGCACCCTGTGCTCTGTAGGATTTGTATCTGCAGGTATTATAGCTGCCCCACAGACCCCAGCGGCCTAGTTACCCCGCACCCTCTGCTCTGTAGGATTTGTATCTGCAGGAACTATAGCTGCCCCACAGACCCCAGCGGCCTAGTTACCCTGCACCCTCTGCTCTGTAGTTACTATAACTGCCCCACAGACCCCAGCGGCCCAGTTACCCCGCACCCTCTGCTCTGTAGGATTTGTATCTGCAGGTACTATAACTGCCCCACATACCCCAGCGGCCTAGTTACCCCGCACCCTCTGCTCTGTAGGATTTGTATCTGCAGGTACTATAGCTGCCCCACAGACCCCAGCGGCCTAGTTACCCCGCACCCTGTGCTCTGTAGGATTTCTATCTGCAGGTACTATAACTGCCCCACAGACCCCAGCGGCCTAGTTACCCCGCACCCTGTGCTCTGTAGGATTTGTATCTGCAGGTACTATAGCTGCCCCACAGACCCCAGCGGCCTAGTTACCCTGCACCCTCTGCTCTGTAGGATTTGTATCTGCAGGTACTATAGCTGCCCCACAGACCCCAGCGGCCTAGTTACCCCGCACCCTCTGCTCTGTAGGATTTGTGTCTGCAGGTACTATAACTGCCCCACAGACCCCAGCAGCCTAGTTACCCGCACCCTCTGCTCTGTAGTTACTATAACTGCCCCACAGACCCCAGCGGCCTAGTTACCCCGCA
Source organism: Pseudophryne corroboree (assembly GCF_028390025.1). NCBI lineage: Eukaryota > Metazoa > Chordata > Amphibia > Anura > Myobatrachidae > Pseudophryne > Pseudophryne corroboree. The sequence continues at coordinate 35,529,860 of NC_086448.1, forward strand.
CCCTCTGCTCTGTAGGATTTGTATCTGCAGGTACTAGAACTGCCCCACAGACCCCAGCGGCCTAGTTACCCCGCACCCTCTGCTCTGTAGGATTTGTATCTGCAGGTACTATAACTGCCCCACAGACCCCAGCGGCCTAGTTACCCCGCACCCTCTGCTCTGTAGGTACTATAACTGCCCCACAGACCCCAGCAGCCTAGTTACCCCGCATCCTCTGCTCTGTAGGTACTATAACTGCCCCACAGACCCCAGCAGCCTAGTTACCCCGCACCCTCTGCTCTGTAGGATTTGTATCTGCAGGAACTATAGCTGCCCCACAGACCCCAGCGGCCTAGTTACCCCGCACCCTCTGCTCTGTAGGTACTATAACTGCCCCACAGACCCCAGCAGCCTAGTTACCCCGCACCCTCTGCTCTGTAGGTACTATAACTGCCCCACAGACCCCAGCAGCCTAGTTACCCCGCACCCTCTGCTCTGTAGGATTTGTATCTGCAGGAACTACAGCTGCCCCACAGACCCCAGCAGCCTAGTTACCCCGCACCCTCTGCTCTGTAGTTACTATAACTGCCCCACAGACCCCAGCAGCCTAGTTACCCCGCACCCTCTGCTCTGTAGGATTTGTATCTGCAGGTACTATAACTGCCCCACAGAACCCGGCGGCCTAGTTACCCCGCACCCTCTGCTCTGTAGTTACTATAATGGCCCCACAGACCCCAGCGGCCTAGTTACCCTGTGCTCTGTAGGATTTGTATCTGCAGGTACTATAGCTGCCCCACAGACCCCAGCGGCCCAGTTACCCCGCACCCTCTGCTCTGTAGGTACTATAACTGCCCCACAGACCCCAGCAGCCTAGTTACCCCGCACCCTCTGCTCTGTAGGTACTATAGCTGCCCCATAGACCCCAGCGGCCTAGTTACCCCGCACCCTCTGCTCTGTAGGATTTGTATCTGCAGGTACTATAACTGCCCCACAGACCCCAGCGGCCTAGTTACCCCGCACCCTGTGCTCTGTAGGATTTGTATCTGCAGGTACTATAACTGCCCCACAGACCCCAGCGGCCTAGTTACCCCGCACCCTGTGCTCTGTAGGATTTGTATCTGCAGGTACTATAGCTGCCCCACAGACCCCAGTGGCCTAGTTACCCTGCACCCTCTGCTCTGTAGGATTTGTATCTGCAGGTACTATAACTGCCCCACAGACCCCAGCGGCCTAGTTACCCCGCACCCTCTGCTCTGTAGGATTTGTATCTGCAGGTACTATAACTGCCCCACAGACCCCAGCGGCCTAGTTACCCCGCACCCTCTGCTCTGTAGGTACTATAACTGCCCCACAGACCCCAGCAGCCTAGTTACCCCGCATCCTCTGCTCTGTAGGTACTATAACTGCCCCACAGACCCCAGCAGCCTAGTTACCCCGCACCCTCTGCTCTGTAGGATTTGTATCTGCAGGAACTATAGCTGCCCCACAGACCCCAGCGGCCTAGTTACCCCGCACCCTCTGCTCTGTAGGTACTATAACTGCCCCACAGACCCCAGCAGCCTAGTTACCCCGCACCCTCTGCTCTGTAGGTACTATAACTGCCCCACAGACCCCAGCAGCCTAGTTACCCCGCACCCTCTGCTCTGTAGGATTTGTATCTGCAGGAACTATAGCTGCCCCACAGACCCCAGCAGCCTAGTTACCCCGCACCCTCTGCTCTGTAGTTACTATAACTGCCCCACAGACCCCAGCGGCCTAGTTACCCCGCACCCTCTGCTCTGTAGGATTTGTATCTGCAGGTACTATAACTGCCCCACAGACCCCGACGGCCTAGTTACCCCGCACCCTCTGCTCTGTAGTTACTATAATGGCCCCACAGACCCCAGCGGCCTAGTTACCCTGTGCTCTGTAGGATTTGTATCTGCAGGTACTATAGCTGCCCCACAGACCCCAGCGGCCTAGTTACCCTGCACCCTCTGCTCTGTAGGATTTGTATCTGCAGGTACTATAGCTGCCCCACAGACCCCAGCGGCCTAGTTACCCTGCACCCTCTGCTCTGTAGTTACTATAACTGCCCCACAGACCCCAGCGGCCTAGTTACCCCGCACCCTCTGCTCTGTAGGATTTGTATCTGCAGGTACTATAACTGCCCCACAGACCCCAGCGGCCTAGTTACCCCGCACCCTCTGCTCTGTAGTTACTATAACTGCCCCACAGACCCCAGCGGCCTAGTTACCCCGCACCCTGTGCTCTGTAGTAACTATAGCTGCCCCATAGACCCCAGCGGTGATGATGTCATGGCGGCTCCGCTACGCACCTGAACCTGGACTGTAATTGGCTCCACAATCTTCAGGCTGCTTTTATCAAACGGGTCAAAGAGCTCGTCCCTCATGATGTCTGGCTGCAGTACGTAGCCGCTCTGCCCGCCCAGCATGAAGAGCGACTGGTTCAGCTGCATGTGCCTGTCTGTGTGCAGAGAGAGGAGGGCAGTGAGTGTAACCGCCCCTGGCTCACACGCATGCTGGAACTTGTAGTACTACAGCAGCTGGAAACCCAGAGGTAGCCCCTGATACAACATGCATGCTGGAACTTGTAGTACTACAGCAGCTGGAAACTAATGTAGTCACTGACGCATCATACATGCTGGAACTTGTAGTACTACAGCAGCTGGAAACCCAGAGGTAGCCCCTGATACACCATGAATGCTGGAACTTGTAGTACTACAGCAGCTGGAAACTAATGTAGTCACTGACGCATCATACATGCTGGAACTTGTAGTACTACAACAGCTGGAAACCCAGAGGCAGCCTCTGATACAACATGCATGCTGGAACTTGTAGTAGTACAGTGGCTAGAAATAACTCTTACTGTCGGAGAAGAAATATATATTGATAACTTGCAGCATTGGGGCACTGCCTGCACCTGTGTGCCATGGGTGCTTCTTACCTGGTGTCTGGAAATTCAGCGCCACCAGCTGGCTGCCACAGATCCACATGGGCAGCGGGTCATAGTTGGAGGAATCCAGGCGCTGCCCCTTGGGGTAGACGCGGCTCAGCTGGCGCCGGTTGTACTGCAGGAATTTCTTCCCTTTGCTGCGGTTGGCGTATTTCTCAGCCTTGGTCTCAGGGAACGACGACATATCTCTGTAACAGGCCTTCTCTGTGCCAATCCCTACAGAGACACACAGCCTAATGAGCTCACACTGCGCCCTGCCATGGAAGGGTTAATACCGGAGCAGGAGACACTTCACCCTCATACATGACTGATACACGCAGGAAATACATTCTGCATACATAGTGCACCCAGGAAGACACACATACTACATACAAGATGCATTCAGGATGACGGTAGTTATATTATATGTACCGGGGACAATAAAAACACAGGTATGGCCGGGCGCTAGTATATCTCTTCTCTGTCATACAAGATGCATACACGGAACATGTATGAAACACAAACGTACACAATACTGTACAAACAAGCAACAAGCACAGAATGTATCAAACAAACTGATGGCAAGCGCTTTGGACTGAAGAGCTTACAATTGTTTGCGGTGTCATTTCAGGCGGAGCCGCACCTAACCATATACTGTACATCAGTAAAGTAAAACTTGCTGGCGCCACATCCCCCCGGTGCTGGACATAGGGACCCATCCTGTGTGTTTAGTACAACGCATTTCGCACTTTCCAGTTACACTCCCGCCGAACCAACATAACTAACGCATTGAGACACAGAAAGGTGCCCTGTGTGATATGGACAGTCCCAATGTCCGTCCAGTCATGGCTAATCAGAAAGATAACCCGGGCAGTATGGGATCTTATCTGGGAGGCGCCCAGTTTGCGTTGTATACTTTGCTGTGTGCTGGAGCCGTATCCGCGCGTGTCCTCTGTATGTTATCAGTATTGTGCCCAGTGAAATAAGTGTCAGCGTGATTGATGATCGGCGCATGATGTTGCTGCGGATAGGAAACATCTATAGTGCTGTATTCTACAACTGTGCTGAATAACAGACTCGTAGCACAGTGGAATGTAGGGTCAGAGGACACCGGAGGAAGTTCTGCGGCAGGATGTATCTCTTATCCTTGTAGAACCCTGGGGGTGATTTACTAAACCAGGCATCAGGAAACCACTATCAGCGTGTATGTGTGGAATGTATGTATACAGTACATGTGATCTACGGGAGGCTCAGGCCCCGCCGGGAGTAACACGCCCTCAGGTCACACACCTGGGACAGGCTCTCGTGTAAACACCCAGGAACATGCTACCTGAGACAGGTAACTTGTTCATTACAGGAAAATGACTGATGAGTAAAAGTATGAGGAGGTTTCAGCATAGACAGACAATATATATCCAACATTAACCACGCCCACTGCGCCACTCAGCTACGTGTGGCTACTTCCCAATCTCTGAGGGTCATTGGTGACCTGCGGAGAGGAGTTAGCGATGGCGTGGAATCCGTGGGATTTCATACGATCATTTGTGTAAAGAAAACACGGGACGCTCCCGCTCTGGAACGCAGAGAATCACTGAGGATTCTATATAACGGTTACACCACTGATAGCGTTCCCCTAGGAATGGCGGTTACAGGACTTCTCCTGATTGTTCCCCAAGTACGGAATGAAATAACACATTAGAAAGAACAATATGAATCAATATTGCAATAGTCCTTGTGGGAGATCTTCTGTGTCAGAGCGCTAATTCTGTGACGTCATTCCATCATTTATTTACCGCGTGGATCTCCCACAGCCGGAGCTGCGCCAATGTAACTGTCACTGATCATTATGTCCCAATCCTAGATATCCCGATGTGCTAATGAGCCCCGAGCTATCGCCACGCAGCAACAGCGCACCTGGAGGCTGTGGGGTCTATGTACTAAGCTTTGGAGAGATACAGTGGAGAGAGATAAAGTATCGGCCAATCAGCTCCTAACTGCCATGTCACAGGCTGTGTTTGAAAAATGACAGTTAGGAGCTAATTGGTTGGTACTTTATCTCTCTCCAAGGCTCAGTACACAGACGCCTATATCCAGTAGAGCAGCTCTCTACACTGTAATCAGTCAGCAGAACCGGTAATTCATGTGATGTTTCCATATAGGAGCCACGGATGGTAAAATGAGAGAACTGAATATGAACAGACAGAATTTCATCTCTTACTTTCCTCATCGAAGGGCACCGGCCGGCAGTACACGACCAGCTCAGAGAGTTCCAGCGCGATCTTCTTCCTCCTCTCCATTATCTTCCCTCCTGCATCTACAGGCGCAAAGCATCACAGAGCGTCACATAGTGAACCCGCACGCGGGGTCTCATCTCCTTCCCTTTATTTCTGTATAACTCTGGCACAATGCAGCGTGTGTATAACAGGGGAGGCTGTGTGTACATACAAGTTCCCAAACTGCCTTCTTACCTCCAGGGGTACTCTACCTTATTATCAGCCCTCCGCACAGTTCCCAACCTTACATGTAATCCGCTCCTATACTCGGCCTATCACACTGCTCCACTATTCCATTACAGCCTGGCTGCTCCAATATGTAATACTAGGCGATTCATTGCGCCCTACGGGCGCTCTTCACACCGTCGTTAGGGGCTTCGCCCCGTTAACCTCTGCACGGCTTTGCCGCGGGTGGGGGAGGGGGCAGTTAGCCGGGGTGGTGCGGTTGGGGGTGGGTGGGTGTGAGGGTGCTATGGTTGCAGGGGCGGGTGGGGGTGGTGCTGCAGGTAGGGGAGGGGTGGGGGTGCGGGAGCAGGGGTGCTGTGCGTAGTGGAGGGTCAGGGTGCCATGGGTGGGGAGTTGGGAGCAGGGTGATGTGGGTTTGGGAGGGCTGTGGGAGAAGCTGGTGTGGGAGTGCCGTGGGTAGGGTGGGGGGGGGGTTCTGGGCGTGGGGGTGTTGTGCCATGGGTGGGGGACAGGTGTGGGGGGGCAGTGGTGGTGCGGATGGGGGGTGGAAGGTGGCTGCGGGGGTTCTGAGTGTGGCGTGGGTGGGGGAGGGGGTGCAGGAGCAGGGTGTGGCGGATGGGAGAGGTGTGGGTGCAGGAGGGGCAGATGCGGTGGTGGTGCGGGTGGAGTGGAGGATGCAGAGGTGTAGCGGGGGGAGAGGTGGGTATGGGGGTGGAGTAGGGGGGTGCCACGGGTGGGGGAGGGGGCGGTTTGCCGGTGTGGTGGGTTTGAGGGTCGGTTGCAGGGGCGGGTGATACAGGTAGGGTAGGGGAGGGGTGGGGGTGCGGGAGCAGGGGTGCTGTGCGTAGGAGAGGGGCGGGGGTGCAAAGGGTGGGGGGTTGGGAGCAGGGGTGATGTGGGTGTGGGAGAAGCTGGTGTGGGAGTGCCGTGGATGGGGGAGGGGGGGGGGGGGGGGGGGGGGGGGGGGGGTGCTGGGGGTGGGGGCTGGAGCAGTGGTGGTGCAGTTGGGTGGTGGGAGGCAGCTGCTGGGTTCCGAGGGTTAGGGGGGGGGGGGGGGGGGGGGTGCGGGGGGGGTGCAGGAGGCGCAGATGCGGTGGTGGTGCGGGTTGGGTGAAGGGTGCAGCGGGGGGGAGAGGTGGGTATGGGGGAGGGGTGCTGCAGGTGTGGGAGCTACGGGTGGGGGCGGGAGTGCCGCGGGTGGGAGCGGATGTGGGGGATGCGTTGGGTGCCGCAGTGGGTGGCAGCGGGTGTTGGTGCTGTGGGTGGGGGAGGGGGCTGAGTGCCACGGGTGGTGCGGGTGTTGGTGCTGCGGGGGAGGGAGGGGGTTGGAGTGCCACGGGTGGTGGGTGGATGCGGTGGGTGCCGCGGGTAGGTGGCGCGGGTGTTGGTGCTGCGGGTGGGTATGGGGAGGGGCAGGGTTGCAGCGGGTGGGGGAGGGGCGGGGGGTGCTGCAGGTGTGGGAGCTACGGGTGGGAGTGCCGCGGGTGGGAGCGGATGTGGGGGATGCGTTGGGTGCCGCTGGGGGGGGGCAGTGGGTGTTGGTGCTGTGGGTGGGGGAGGGGGCAGAGTGCCACGGGTGGTGCGGGTGTTGGTGCTGTGGGTGGGGAAGTGCCACGGGTGGTGGGTGGATGAGGTGGGTGCCGCGGGTGTTGGTGCTGAGGGTGGGGGAGTGGGTGGGAGTGCCGCGGGTGGGGGGCGAATGCGGTTGGTTGCCGCGGGTGTTGGTGCTACGGGTTGGGGGAGGGGGCGGGAGTTCCGTGGGTGGGTGGCGCGGGTGTTTGTGCTCTGGGTGGGGGAGGGGGACGGGAGTGCCGCGGGTGGTGTGGGTGTTGGTGCAGCGGGTGGGGGAGGGGGGGGGGGGAGTGGCACGGGTGGTGGGTGGATGCGGTGGGTGCCGCGGGTGTTGGTGCTGCGGGTGGGGGAGAGGGTGGGAGTGCCGCGGGTGGGGTGCGAATGCGGTTGGTTGCCGCGGGTGTTGGTGCTACGGGTTGGGGGAGGGGCGGGAGTTCCGCGGGTGGGTGGCGCGGGTGTTTGTGCTCTGGGTGGGGGAGGGGACGGGAGTGCCGCAGGTGGTGCGCGTGTTGGTGCAGCGGGTGAGGGAGTGCCACGGGTGGTGGGTGGATGTGGTGGGTGCCGCGGGTGTTGGTGCTGCGGGTGGGGGAGGGGGTGGAGTGCCACGGGTGGTGGGTGGATGCGGTGGGTGCTGCGGGTAGGTGGCGCGGGTGTTGGTGCTGCGGGTGGGGGAGAGGGTGGGAGTGCAGCGTGTGGGGGGCGAATGCGGTTGGTTACCGCGGGTGTTGGTGCTACGGGGTGGGGGGAGGGGGCGGGAGTTCCGTGGGTGGGTTGCGTGGGTGTTTGTGCTCTGGGTGGGGGTGGGGACGGGAGTGCCCGCGGGTGGTGGGTGGAGACGTTGGGTGTTTGTGCTACGGGTGGGAGAGGGGGCAGGAGCAGTGGCGCCACAACGTGGGTGCGGGGAGTGCGGCCCGCACCCGGGTGTTACCCTCTGAGGGGTGACACCAAAGTGCCGGCTCCTGTCACAGCGCATAAGCCAGCACTGCAGATTCAGCAGTGTCCCCCGAACCACAACGTGCCGAAAACGGGGTCGGGACGCGAAGCCACGCCCCCTTTTTGACCGCAGCCGGTGTTAGAAAAGTGAAGACTCTGGGCGGGAGTGCTGCGGATGTTGGTGCTGCGGGAGGGGGAGGGGACGGGAGTGCCGCGGGAGGGGGGCAGATGCGGGTGGTTGCCGCGGGTGGTTGCCACGGGCGGGAGGGAGGGGGTGGGGGGGGGGGGGAGTCACTGTTCAGCATGTCTCCCTGACTCAGTGGCAGCCGCAAGACTGTGAGGCGGGTAATGTGAGTTCCGCTCACAGTCAGCGGCTGCGGTGTCACCACTCACCAGGGGCAGTACGGGGAGAAGGGGAGAGAGGGGAAGGGGCGGAGATCGGGAGGGGACTGGGCGGAGAGAGAGAGGGGACTGTTCCTGGCCAGATCTGTGCCTGTGACTCCGCCCAGCGTTACGGCCAGCACAGAGTCACAGACTTGGGCTAATATATAGGAGATGTGGCACCAGCCCTCATGTGTCACACTCCTACAGAGTGTAAGCCGGCGAGCAGGGCCCTCCTACCTCCCTGTCATTACCTTGTTTTATTACCAATTATAAAGTGCATATATGCTGGCACTATATAAATAACTGTTAATAAACATCTATGGGTCTGTGGACTCACCCGGGCATCTGCGTTCTGCGCGGCCTCCCGGATCTTTGCGATCCAATCGTTCAGCTCCTCCTGCGAGTCGGCTGCCACATCCAATGCCTGAGACGGGAGGGACATCTGCTGGGAGTGGATAGTGAACATGTACGGCCTGCAGCTGCCTCCTTCCTTGGATAAGACTGCGGGGATGGGAGAGATGACACTATATAATATAATACATATAAAGTGACACACAGTGGAAAGACATTAGAGGTCACTAAGTGAGCTCACTGCAAGCGTCTGATGGTCTGCCACCGGCAGGAAACACCTCTACTTTATACCCCTTTCTAGCCACCCCTTTCATTAAACCACCCAGAAATGGGCTCTTCTGCTGCACCAAGTAGGGGGGACACAAGTCCCATTTAGAGTATAGGACAATAACGGAAGACCAGCAGCTCTGCTGGGGCAAATCAGTGCCTGTTCTGTACATTCCTGGGATCTTCCCCCCTCCCCCTGTGCAAACGTTTGCCCTTATTGCATAAACCCGTGGGTCCTGGCAATACACACAGAGAGGGCCCACAGGGAAATCTCGTTCACTTCCTAAATGATCTTCACTGTATCTGTCTCCAAGTAACCGTGCCTCAATGTCCATCAGAATTACCGCTCCCCACAGTCTCTGAAGCGTTTGCCTTATGCCGTCCAGGCTGAAGAACATGGCTCCCAGCGCTCACCAATGTGACAGGAAGGGACATCTATAAATCCTTTCAGGAAGTTCCCCAGGGGGCTGTTTTCTGCCGACTGACCAAAAAACAGGGACTGAAAGGGAAGAAGGACAGGAAGTGTGTGGGGGGATGTAGTCATTAGTGATTATAATTATAGTGATATAGACAGGTGTATAGTTTTCAATAGCCTTGTGCTAGTGCTATTTCTATCTATGCAGGTCTCATATGAATAAGCCCCAGGAAGCCTCTGCTGTACCTACAGTATGTATTCCAACATGACCCCGTCCACCAGGTACACAATACTCCGCTCCTGGACTTCCCAATTACACACCCTCAACATGACCCCGTCCACCAGGTACACAATGCTCCGCTCCTGAACTTTCCACTTTCACACCCTCCAACATGACCTTGACCACCAGGTACCCAATGCTCTGCACCTGGACTTCCCAATTACACACCCTCAATATGACCCCGTCCACTAGGTACAAAATGCTCTGCTTCTGGACTTCCCATTTACACCCCCCTCCCCAACATGACCTCATCCATCAGGTACAAAATACTCTGCATATGGACTTCCCACTCACACCCTCCAACATGACCCCGTCCACATGGTACACAATGCTCTGCGCCTGGACTTCCCACTTACACACCCTCCAACATGACCCCATCCACCAAGGAACACAATGCTCTGCGCCTGGACTTCACACTTACACACCCTCCAACATGACCCCATCCACCAGGTACACTATGCTCCACTCCTGGACTTCCCACTTACAGACCCTCCAACATGACCCCATCCACCAGGTATACAATGCTCCACTCCTGGACCTCCCACTTACAGACCCTCCAACATGACCCCGTCCACCAGGGACACAATGCTCGGCTCCTGCACTTACCATTTACATACCCACCAACATAACCCCGTCCACCAGGTACACAATGCTCCGCTCCTGAACTTCCCACTTTCACACCTTCCAACATGACCTCGACCACCAGGTACCAAATGCTCTGCACCTGGACTTCCCAATTACACACCCTCAACATGACCCCGTCCACCAGGTACAAAATGCTACGCTTCTGGACTTCCCATTTACACCCCCCCCCCCCCAACATGACCCCATCCATCAAGTACAAAATACTCTGCATATGGACTTCCCACTCACACCCTCCAACATGACCCCGTCCACCTGGTACACAATGCTCTGCGCCCGGACTTCCCACTTACACACCCTCCAACATGACCCCATCCACCAAGGAACACAATGCTCTGCGCCTGGGCTTCACACTTACACACCCTCCAACATGACCCCATCCACCAGGTACACAATGCTCCACTCCTGGACTTCCCACTTACACACCCTCCAACATGACCCAATCCACCAGGTACACAATGCTCCACTCCTGGACCTCCCACTTAGACCCTCCAACATGACCCAATCCACCAGGTACACAATGTTCTGTGCCTGTACTTTCCAATTGCACACCCTCCAACATGACCCTGACCACCAGGTACAAAATGCTCTGCGCCTGGACTTCCCAATTACACACCCACAACCATAACCCCGTCCACCATGTACACAATGCTCTACGCCTGGACTTCCCAATTACACACCCTCCAACATGAGCCCGTCCACCAGGTGCAAAATGCTCTGCTCCTGGACTTCCCACTTTCACACCCTCCAACATGACCTCTACCACCAGGTACCCAATGCTCTGTGCCTGGACTTCCCAATTACACACCCTCCAACATGACCCCGTCCACCAGGTGCACAATGCTCGGCACCTGGACTTCCCACTTACACACCCTCCAACATGACACCATACACCAGGTACACAATGCTCGGCTCCTGCACTTCCCACTTACACACCCTCCAACATGATTACATCCACCAGGTACAAAATGCTCAGCGGTTGGACTTCCCACTTACACAACCTCCAACATGACCCCATCCACCAGGTACACAGTGCTCTGCTCCTGGACTTCCTACATATTGTAAGTTATGATTGCAGTCACCTGTGTTACAGACGCTCTTCTTGTCTATGAGTCAGGTGAATGCAATTGCTAAATGGGAAGCTAAGCAGCAGAGCATAATATCACTGGTGGGTGGGGTCATGCTGGTGGGTCTGTATACTCATTGTGGTGACTAACTAGAATATAGTTGAAGCCCAGGGGTACTCGCATACTCCTAATTTTTTGGTGCATTCCCGTGGATTCCCATCCCACTTCCCTTTGTGGCGAATGACACTTACCGTGTCATCCTGGTCCGTGGTAACTGTGCTGCTGACCTCCTCCACGTAATTTGCAGGGAACCAAAGCTGCTTCTTCCCACCATAGTCTCCTCGCCACCTATAGGACAATGGTAGTAATAACAGACAAAAAATTAGGTTTGAGGTTAGAATATTGACCTACAGTATGCACCAATATCTTTTATCTCCTGTTACACAAATAAGTTGCTGGTGGTCACTCTGTAAGATGTCTATGTCACTTGTACCACCACTGCAGAATCTGTGTTGGTTGGTGGTCACTCTGTAAGATGACCATGTCACTACCACCACTGCAGAATCTATGTTGGCCGGTGGTCACTCTGTAAGATGTCCATGTCACTAACACCGCTGCAGAATCTATGTTGGCTGGTAGTCACTCTGTAAGATGTCCATGTCACTAGTACCATCACTGCAGAATCTATGTTGGCTGCTGGTCACTATGTAAGATGTCAGTGTCACTAGCTACCACCGCTGCAGAATCTATGTTGGCTGGTGGTTACTCTGTAAGATGTCCATGTCACTAGTACCACCACTGCAGAATCTATGTTGGCTGCTGGTCACTATGTAAGATGTCAGTGTCACTAGCTACCACCGCTGCAGAATCTATGTTGGCTGGTGGTCACTCTGTAAGATGTCCATGTCACTAGTACCACCGCTGCAGAATCTATGTTGGCTGCTGGTCACTCTGTAAGATGTCCATGTCACTAGTACGACCACTGCAGAATCTGTGTTGGCTGGTGGCCACTCTGTAAGATGTCTATGTCACTAGTACCACCACTGCAGAATCTATGTTGGCTGGTGGTCACTTTGTAAGATGTCCATGTCACTAGCACCACCGCTGCAGAATCTATGTTGTTGGCTGGTGGTCACTTTGTAAGATGTCCATGTGACTAGCACCACCGCTGCAGAATCTATGTTGGCTGGTAGTCACTTTGTAAGATGTCCATGTCACTAGCACCACCGCTGCAGAATCTATGTTGTTGGCTGGTGGTCACTTTGTAAGATGTCCATGTCACTAGCACCACCGCTGCAGAATCTATGTTGGCTGCTGGTCACTATGTAAGATGTAAATGTCACTAGCTACCACCGCTGCAGAATCTATGTTGGCTGGTGGTCACTCTGTAAGATGTCCATGTCACTAGTACCACCGCTGCAGAATCTATGTTGGCTGCTGGTCACTCTGTAAGATGTCCATGTCACTAGTACCACCACTGCAGAATCTGTGTTGGCTGGTGGCCACTCTGTAAGATGTCCATGTCACTAGTACCACCACTGCAGAATCTATGTTGGCTGGTGGTCACTCTGTAAGATGTCCATGTCACTAGCACCACCGCTGCAGAATCTATGTTGGCTGCTGGTCACTCTGTAAGATGTCCATGTCACTAGTACCACCGCTGCAGAATCTATGTTGGCTGCTGGTCACTCTGTAAGATGTCCATGTCACTAGTACCACCACTGCAGAATCTGTGTTGGCTGGTGGCCACTCTGTAAGATGTCCATGTCACTAGTACCACCACTGCAGAATCTATGTTGGCTGGTGGTCACTTTGTAAGATGTCCATGTCACTAGCACCACCGCTGCAGAATCTATGTTGGCTGGTGGTCACTCTGTAAGATGTCCATGTCACTAGTACCACCACTGCAGAATCTGTGTTGGCTGGTGGCCACTCTGTAAGATGTCCATGCCACTAGCACCACCGCTGCAGAATCTATGTTGGCTGCTGGTCACTCTGTAAGATGTCCATGTCACTAGTACCACCGCTGCAGAATCTATGTTGGCTGCTGGTCACTCTGTAAGATGTCCATGTCACTAGTACCACCACTGCAGAATCTGTGTTGGCTGGTAGTCACTCTGTAAGATGTCCATGTCACTAGTACCACCACTGCAGAATCTGTGTTGGCTGGTGGCCACTCTGTAAGATGTCCATGTCACTAGTACCACCACTGCAGAATCTATGTTGGCTGGTGGTCACTCTGTAAGATGTCCATGTCACTAGCACCACCGCTGCAGAATCTGTGTTGGCGGGTGGTCACTCTGTAAGATGTCCATGCCACTAGCACCACCGCTGCAGAATCTATGTTGGCTGCTGGTCACTCTGTAAGATGTCCATGTCACTAGTACCACCACTGCAGAATCTGTGTTGGCTGCTGGTCACTCTGTAAGATGTCCATGTCACTAGTACCACCACTGCAGAATCTGTGTTGGCTGGTGGCCACTCTGTAAGATGTCCATGTCACTAGTACCACCACTGCAGAATCTATGTTGGCTGGTGGTCACTCTGTAAGATGTCCATGTCACTAGCACCACCGCTGCAGAACCTGTGTTGGCTGGTGGTCACTCTGTAAGATGTCCATGTCACTAGTACCACCACTGCAGAATCTGTGTTGGCTGCTGGTAACTTTGTAAGATGTCCATGTCACTAGTACCACCACTGCAGAATCTGTGTTGGCTGCTGGTAACTTTGTAAGATGTCCATGTCACTAGTACCACCGCTGCAGAATCTGTGTTGGCTGGTGGTCACTCTGTAAGATGTCCATGTCACTAGTACCACCACTGCAGAATCTGTGTTGGCTGGTAGTCACTCTGTAAGATGTCCATGTCACTAGTACCACCACTGCAGAATCTGTGTTGGCTGGTGACCACTCTGTAAGATGTCCATGTCACTAGTACCACCGCTGCAGAATCTATGTTGGCTGCTGGTCACTCTGTAAGATGTCCATGTCACTAGTACCACCACTGCAGAATCTGTGTTGGCTGGTAGTCACTCTGTAAGATGTCCATGTCACTAGTACCACCACTGCAGAATCTGTGTTGGCTGGTGGCCACTCTGTAAGATGTCCATGTCACTAGTACCACCACTGCAGAATCTGTGTTGGCTGCTGGTAACTTTGTAAGATGTCCATGTCACTAGTACCACCGCTGCAGAATCTGTGTTGGCTGCTGGTAACTTTGTAAGATGTCCATGTCACTAGTACCACCGCTGCAGAATCTGTGTTGGCTGCTGGTCACTTTGTAAGACATCCTTTTTTGTACATCTCTGAATCCTTTTACTGATTATATACTATTCACTATAATATAACTCCCATTATAATGCAGCATCCTAGTACAGCATATTATTATCAGCCAGGAGACCATCTTACCAGCCTATGCCATGACTGGTATCAGTGCAGACCCCTCAGAGGACCTGGAGAAGGGCTATGAGGTCACTAAGGCTGTTGTCTAATTTTAATATAACATAGTCTATAAAGTAATTCTAAATGAAAGCTCTAGAAGTCCAGATATCAGGTTATTACCAGGACAACAACACAGAAAAAGGCAGAGACAGATAGCGCAAACTCACCAGCCGCCATCTTGCTTGTCCACGTTGTGTATGATGGCCTGTTTGCAGAAGGACAGCTCATCCTCTCGCTGGGCCTTGTAATCATAGAGAGCCTTCACCATGCACTGCGGGAGACACAGACATTACTGTATCTTCCAAGGTTCCTGTCTCACATGGATGCAGCCATTTAATGGGATATACGAGGGGTTGACACTGTGCTTGTCAACACAACATACTGAAACCTTGGGACCTAGAAGGCAGGGTCTTGTGGGCTAAGCAAACGTCAGGTCACATGGCTATGCCAGACACAATGTATAAACATGTGACCCGTGAGTTTATCGGCTGAGGATAGAGATCGGCTACAGAAAGTGGCAAGTACCAGGGCAGGAGATGTACACGACGATCTACAGTTACCATACGCGGTCACACAATACTGCTGTCCTTCCTTACCCGAGATGTTGGCATCTTATTGGCTTCCACATAAAGGTGGGGGGTCCGAACCTCATACAGCGCCCCATAGTCCAGGTCCTGAAAGGGAAACATTTACACCCTGATAAATCTTGGAACCAGAAGACTTTGCGACACCTGGACATAACCCTCACAATGTATTATCTATAACATCTCTTCTGGTTACTCCACTGATTGACCGTAATGAGAGTATATAAACTGATTGACAACAACATGTTTAAATGATGATGGCATTTTGTAAACTGTAGCACTGCACAAATATCTTTTTCACAGCAGCATCATCAGTACCGGCAGCATCAGGGAGGGGGCGCCAGCTGTCTGGTTACTCACCGCAGTGCCCATCTTCTCCAGTGCCTCTTCATTAATGGGGTACCGGAGCTTCATCTTGCGGTATAGCGGGTGCTTCTCATAGTAAGTGACAAGATCCACCAGGCTCTCGAACTCCGCAGAGCTCCCCAGCATAAAGAGCCGGCCTTCCTGCTGTATCCGGCAGTGCTTGATCTTACCTTCCGCTCTATTGGAGAATGAGCGGGATTAGTGACATGACCAGTAATGGGCCAGAAAATGTACAAGTCCCTGACAATGGGAAAATCAGGTGCTCCCAAGAATAGGACCCCTGGCTTTCTGACAACTGGGGGTCCACGGGGTCTACTAGTATAATACAAAGACATCTTGCCGTGGCTGGTGGCTTACCATGTATTTGCAAATGTATGTAACTGAGATCTCTGCATTATTAAGTAGGATATAAATCTCTTTGCTGGCCTGTTTGCCGTGTTCCGGGAGGAATTATGTTTGTTTCTTATTAATATGTAGCATAGGACCACCAGAGCAGAGACACCTTGGTGTGGCTGGTGGCTTACCATGTATTTGCAAATGTATGTAACTGAGATCTCTGCATTATTAAGTAGGATATAAATCTCTTTGCTGGCCTGTTTGCCGTGTTCCGGGAGGAATTATGTTTGTTTCTTATTAATATGTAGCATAGGACCACCAGAGCAGAGACACCTTGGTGTGGCTGGTGGCTTACCATACAGTATGTTTGCAAATGTATGTAACTGAGATCTCTGCATTATTAAGTAGGATATAAATCTCTTTGCTGGCCTGTTTGCCATGTTCCAGGAGGAATTATGTTTGTTTCTTATTAACATGTAGCACAGGACCACCAGAGCAGAGACACCGTGGCGTGGCTGGTGGCTTACCATACAGTATGTTTGCAAAAGTATGTAACTGAGATCTCTGCATTATTAAGTAGGATATAAATCTCTTTGCTGGCCTGTTTGCCGTGTTCCAGGAGGAATTATGTTTGTTTCTTATTATCATACAGCAACAGCATAGGACCACCAGAGCAGAGACACCTTGCCGTGGCTGGTGGCTTACCATACAGTATGTTTGCAAATGTATGTAACTGAGATCTCTGCATTATTAAGTAGGATATAAATCTCTTTGCTGGCCTGTTTGCCGTGTTCCAGGAGGAATTATGTTTGTTTCTTATTAACATGTAGCATAGGACCACCAGAGCAGAGACACCGTGGTGTGGCTGGTGGCTTACCATACAGTATGTTTGCAAAAGTATGTAACTGAGATCTCTGCATTATTAAGTAGGATATAAATCTCTTTGCTGGCCTGTTTGCCGTGTCCCAGGAGGAATTATGTTTGTTTCTTATTAACATGTAGCATAGGACCACCAGAGCAGAGACACCGTGGTGTGGCTGGTGGCTTACCATACAGTATGTTTGCAAAAGTATGTAACTGAGATCTCTGCATTATTAAGTAGGATATAAATCTCTTTGCTGGCCTGTTTGTCATGTTCCGGGAGGAATTAGTTTTGTTTCCTATTATCATATAGCATAGGACCACCAGAGCAGAGACACCTTGCCGTGGCTGGTGGCTTACCATATGTTGGCAAATGTATGTAAGGCTGGGTACACACTTTAACGATGTATCCAGCGACCCGCTGACCAAACAGCCAATTTGGGAAACTATACACACTTACCTATCAGCCGCTTCATGGGGGTCATTCCGAGTTGATCGTAGCTGTGCTAAATTTAGCACAGCTACAATCAGGCACTCAGACATGCGGGGGGACGCCCAGCACAGGCGCTGCCGCCCCCCCACGCAGAAATGCAAAAGCATCGCACAGTGGCGATACTTTTGCATTTTAGGAGTAACTCCCGGCCAGCGCAGCTCCTGCGGCTGACTGGGAGATCCTCCTCGCTAGCCGGGTCGCAACAGCTGTGTGTGATGTCACACAGCCGCCGCGGTTCGCCCCCCCAACGGTCCGGCCACGCCTGCATTGGCCGAACCGCGCCCCCCTAAACGGCGACTTAACGCCGCCGTCCAGCCCCCTCCCGCTCAGCGACCGCCTCTGCCTGTCAATCAGGCAGAGGTGATCGCTACAATACAACGGCCTTTGGCCACCCAGCATGCGCCGGCGCACTGCGGAGCCAGCGCATGCGCAGATCCGACCCTATCGCTGCGTTGCGATAAACTGCAGCAAGCGATCGGGTTGGAATGACCCCCTATATGTCCAGCAAGATATCAGAGCTGAGTGGGCATTTGAATTTGCCTGCCCAGTTCCGATGTCATTGTCAGTGGTTCCTGCAGCGGCAAAACGGGTTGGTCGGTGAGTTGCCTGCTCACACATGCAGATGCACCGATATCTACATACTGTATCGGCATCGGCTGTGCTGCAGGGCTGACCCGATATGTCTGTGCATGATGTCATTCACAGACATATTGGCTGTACATAACCCCCTGATGCACTAGCGATATATAGCTCATCGGCTGTACAAACGATATACCCAGCCTGAGATCTCTGTATTTAATATTATCATGTAGGATGTAAATCTCTTTAGGCTGGGGAGGGTTAGAGTTAGGCTGCAGTAAGGGAGGGTTAGGGGGTAAGGGTGTGATGGGTACCTCCTTCCCGATCTCTGTCGGGATTCTAAACAGCGGGATGCCGCGGTCGGTCTTCTGGCCGCCGTATTCCGTCTGCCGGCATTTGACCCCCAACCCATATATAATGTTATACTATAGAGTATTCCATCTCTGTTATCTAATATACCCCATCCAGTAACACAGGGCTACTGTACATCCTAGTTTACACCATTAAAACCCCTAATATTTCATAGGTAATTTCCCTGAATTCAGACACATGGGGGATATGTATCAAGCCTTGGAGAGAGTTAAAGTGGAGAAGTTCATTTTATCTTTATCCATCTTGATCCATCTTCCCTTACATGTGCCTGACTGAACAGAGCTGCATCCGGTGGCACAGACAATGAACTATGGTCTGAGCATGCCGGGGTTTAAGGATATCCGTTTGGGCAGTATAAGAGTAACGAGTTCCCCTAGGTCAGGCAGGTCCAAACTGCGACCCTCCAGCTGTTCTGAAACTACATATCCCAGCATGCCCTGACACAGTTTTGCTGTCAGAGAATGCTAAAGCTGTGTCAGGGTATGCTGGGATGTGTAGTTTCTCAACAGCTGGATGGCCGCAGTTTGGACATGCCTGCCCTAGTTGTATCACAGGCTCCTCTGTTACTGCCTCCGTGTACATCAAGCAGAGCGCAGTCTCACCTGAAGGAGATGGCGAAGGAGTTTGCCTCATTACGCTTACGCACCAGAAAGGCTCCGTCACGTGGTACTCTCATTAGCATGTGCTCTGCCTGCAGGCGGGTAAGGCTGGCGTGGTACCATCTGCAAAATAACACAATTTGTATTTGCATCTACTGTACATAAACCTATAGAACATGGATGTATAGTATTATATGTGCAGGCAAATCACCATGGTGACATTTACATCTTGGGTGACTGTGGGCCAATCAGCTTTTAGCTATCATTTTATAGACTGTACTCGAAAATTACAGCCATTTGTCTCTTGAAGGTTTGATATATCTCCCCATCTATACGAGCTTTGATAAATCTCCCCCTACATCTGAACTGCTGAAACCACCTACTCCATCTCCATGGCGTGTCGGGATAGGTAGCAATTAGTTATTTCTCTGATGCCCTCTGCACAGTAAGGCCCTAGGCTTCCGCATTTCCTGCCCTCCAGGCTAGACTACACTAGGCCAGATCGGCGGTTGCTGCGTACTCTTTACTCTCATGTGCGTTGGGCTGTGGCACCGGGTCCGTGAGACACATCTCAAACTCGTTGCAGCGCAGCGGCACCTCCCGGTAGTGGCTGATGAGGCTGTACAGGCTGTCAAACACCAGGTTGTCCGTCAGGTAGAATTTGGTGGTGCCGGCTTCCTGCCTGGAATGGATGCGGCAGTGTTGTACTCGGTTGGAGCGCCTGGGGAACAGGAAGACATAAGGATCCAGTTGGGATTTTTTAAAGGTTACAGCAAATATAGGCCCAAAACTAAACAAAGACGCTCTGTCAGCAAGCGCATCATGTAGTATATACTATGATAACCTCCTGCTCAGGCTCCTAAGCTTACTGATGGGTCATAAACCCCTGGATAGATGATGATGAATATTCAGAAAAGCTCAAATCACAATTCAAATAATGTTGGAAAGCATACCAGAGAGGTAGCTATGGAGCCGCAGGTGTTATGATAAGCAGGGTGGTCCAGACTTCACCCTGCTCTGGCTCCCAAGCTAACCACAAGGTTGATGTCCAATAGATGAAAGGTTTGGGCTCCTAATGGATCCAGATATCCAACGCATTTCGAGATCTCCAATCTCTTCCTCAAGCCCTGAGGAAGAGATTGGAGATCTCGAAACGCGTTGGATATCTGGATCCATTAGGAGCCCGAACCTTTCATCTATTGGACATCAACCTTGTGGTTAGCTTGGGAGCCAGAGCAGGGTGAAGTCTGGACCACCCTGCTTATCATAACACCTGCGGCTCCTTAGCTACCTCTCTGGTATGCTTTCCAACATTATTTGAATTGTGATTTGAGCTTTTTTGAATATTCATCATCATCTATCCAGGGGTTTATGACCCATCAGTAAGCTTAGGAGCCTGAGCAGGGTGTATCCTTTGACCACCCCGCCTCCTTTAACACCTGCGGCTCCTAGCTTACCATTATGGTATGCTTTTACTTATATGTATGTGAATGTTTATTGTATTAAATTATACGTTTTTATTGAAACTCATTGGAATTCATATCAACATATCAATATTGTGTTCACTATTTATTAGTTAAGGTGACCATTGCTTTGGTCTTCACATATAACCACGGAAAGAGGGCGCCCCGGTTACACCACTCCATACCTTTATTCTTGTTCTATTTTTGGGGGAAGAGGAAAACCCCAGAGGTGTACCCTAGGCTGCCCATTCCCTTTCCAGCGCCCAATAAGTTTTCCTGCACCTTTTCAACTATGATAACCTCCATTACCATGCGATAACGAGATACGGTTCCAAATAAAATGTGTATACAATACAGGGTTCGTTTGACTGAGATTTATAGGCATAAATACGAATGAAGTCTGGAAAACCACTGTCAGATTGGAGATTATCCTACAAAACGTGTTCTTTAAAGGACCTAAAATCTACGTTGCTTTGTATGAAGGAACGAAACGTTTCGCAAGCTGGGCAGAGATGAAGATATTACTTATAGGGTTGTGTTCTTTGGGGAGGTGGAACTTCCTCCTGTGCTTAGCAGGCCTTCTCCAAGCATCTCACCAAAAATTCAAGCTTTATTCATCAGCTGTTCAAAAAATTTTTAAACACAGGCGCCAAATTTTATGTGACCATGAAAGCAGTGGGGACGAGCAATCCTAGCAATATGCCGTTGGAACAGTGTTGGCATGCTTGTCATGGCGGCACACCGTGTCCACAACACCGCTCCTTTTAGTGATCACTTGAGAAGGTTATTTTCAGCAAGTGACAAAGACGTACGTTTCACCTATTGTGTAAATTACGCAGTGGACCTCACCAGAATGAAAGGGTGTAGTCACCCACGAATGTCTCACTCTCGCGTACTAGGAATGTTCCGTCCTTTCCTCCTGTTTCGGTGCAGTACTCATGTAGCAGTTTCTCTGCGATCTGTCGTCCGTCACGCCCTCCGCCCAGTTTCCCGTGGAACCATTTCTCACTGAAGTGCAGCTCGTTATTATTCAGTTCCTAGAGGCCAAGACCAGAAACTATGGCAATCGCTCATTTTTTTTAAAGGCTATTGCTAGATAGATAGATAGATAGATAGATAGATAGATAGATAGATAGATTGATCGACAGATAGAAAATTAAACATAGTTGGCCTTTCATTTATTGAAAAGACAACACAATTTACTGGAGAATGTAGGCGCCACCTAGTAATGAGGCACCCAAAAGACTCAAATTCTGGAGACCACCAATTTAGTGACCCTACCTCTTTTGGCTCCACCTCTTCTTCATCTTCATTAGACTGGTACCGCGAGGTCTCCTCAGAATAATAAATTTTGTTGCTGGTGAGAACAAAATAGTGCGGACTCCAGGTCTGTTGGAAGAAATGAGTATGAAAATTGAAAACAGTTAAAACTCAAAAATAATGTAGGGGAAGGTTATCAAGAGGCAAGCAGTGGAACAGTAGTATACAGACATTGGGACCATGTGCTTTGTGCAATGAGGCAGAGGACCATTTGTGGAGAGGCAGAGGACTATGTGTGGAGAGGCAAAGGATCATGTGCAATGAGGCAGAGGACCAGTTGTAGAGAGGCAGTGGACCATGTGTGGAAAGGAAGATGAGCATGTGTGGAGAGGAAGATGACCATGTGTGGAGAGGCAGAGGATCATGTGTGGAGAGGCAGAGGACTATTTGTAGAAAGGCAGAGGACCATTTGTAGAGAGGCAGAGGACCATGTGTGGAAAGGCAAAGGACCATGTGCAATGAGGAAGAGGACCAGTTGTAGAGAGGCAGTGGACCATGTGTGGAAAGGAAGATGAGCATGTGCGGAGAGGAAGATGACTATGTGTGGAGAGCCAGAGGATCATGTGTTGAGAGGCTGAGGAGCATGTGTGGAGAGGCAGAGGATCATGTGTGGAGAGGCAGAGGATCATGTGTGGAGAGGCAGAGGACCATGTGTGTAGAGCCAGAGGACCATGTGTGGAGAGGACAGAGGACCATGTGTGGAGAGGCAGAGGACCATGTGTGGAGAGGCAGAGGACCATGTGTGCAGAGGCAGTGGACCATGTGTGCAGAGGCAGAGGACCATTTGTAGTAAGACAGAGGGACATTTGTGGACCATTTCCATTACAGGATAAGGGCAATAATATAACCAATAACACAACTAGACCTTATACCATATATAAACATCTTTAAGAAAGGAAGCATGGCGTACAGCGGTCCTGTACCACTGCGAGACACAGAAGTCACAATCAGTGTTGCGATCACCTCGTTTACAGGTACACCTACATGGTCGATGGGGTCCTCCAGGTAAAGGATGCCGTTCTTGATGGAGTTGCTGATGTCATTTTCAGAATAACTGGCTGTAGACACCTCTTCATACAGGTTACCCTCCACCAGCTTCTTGTGCTAAAGGAAGAGACACCAAGAGGACCAGCATCTCTGGTCAGTACACGCTCTGCATGTGTAACACGCCAGACATCAGTTCATACAGTATGGACTTTACTTTAATGAGGATCTTCTTCTTAAGTTGATTAGGAGATGGGAGTTCGTCCGCATTGATATCCACCGGTTTAGTGAGTAGCATGTCCCCAAACACCTTCTTGAAGTAGTAGGCCATGTTCCTCTGCTGCATGACGCTGCAGTGGTCCTCGATGGACAGGATGATCGGGTACCTGGGGCAAAGCAGACAACGCTGTCATCTTCACATCTTATGGGGTCAATAACGCTAAAGATACACACACTGCAGGCTCCTTACTCGGAGGTGACGAAGGCATGGTCCTTGATGGTGTAGAGGACATCTAGAAACTTTATCTTTGAGGTCAGCGTGTGTCCATGATAGATGATGGGCAGATCATCAGGTCCATCCCAGCAGTCCACTGGATGATAATAATTGGGATAGAAGGAAATAAAGACATTTTATTAGGTGGGAGAGCTCATGAGTAGTTTGTCAGATAGTTATTATGCCGTTTCTGAATCCTTCTGGTGGAAATAAAGTATCTCCTGAGGCAAGAGGACATTTCCATATGCATTACTTACACTCAATGCAGCGACAGCCCATGCGCAGGCAGCGGGCATAAGCTTCGAGGGAGGACTCACTGGAGAACTGGTCACCTGTCAGGTACCTATGGACGGAACAGCAATGACTGTCATAGACACTAATATCAAGGGTGCTACCTGCACAAGTCCATGCATCTCAGCAGCAATACATGGAAGTGGCAGGAACGGTCATGTGCAGCGTGTTCCCCATAGGGGCTAGCTTACGTGTTGTGTGAGGATGAGATCCAGTACTGGGACAGAGGGTAGTTCATCTCCTCCGGCACCGCACTCTCATACTTGGAATCCATGATGGCATTTTCTTTGGAGAAGAGATACGTCAGGAACTGAGGGTGCAGAAACACACTGTGACCACCAGAGAGCGCTAGACTAACAGAGACCGTCATCTATCCGAAGCACAATCTCTTATCATCTCTGTGACTGGATGTGTCTCTCCTAACACACAGTTGGGGAGATGTATCAAGCCTCGGAGAGAGATAAGGTGGCTGTCATTTATCCATAACAGTCTCTGAAATGACAGTTTGTATAACTTCTCCACTTTATCACTCTCCGAGGCTTGAAACTGTACATCTTCTCCAGCGTTTCTCCAACCACTCCCCGTTACCACCCCCTAAACAGTCACTTCCTGTCAATCACTGTTCCATAAAATCCTCAGTGCGAGCGGGATCGCAGCGGTTCCCCTCACGCATGCACATTGTGATGGCGGTACATGCACAGTCTGACGATTATCGACCTGTTGGGTGATAATTGGCCATTGCGTACATACATGACTTACGCCCAATGTACCGCAATAAACAGCTCACTGTCCCCTCACTTTCATGGTTTATATAAGTCCTAAGTCAGGGTACACCAAGCTGTATTTTAGGAGGTACGGATTAAATGGATGACGGGGAAGAACCTGACGTAGTAAGAAGTTGGTTTGATAAGTGACGCTTCACTCCTTAAACCGTGCACATTTTCAGGTGGATCCGCCAACCAGCAAAGTAACCGGCAATCGCAGTATGAATTGCTATCCGACAATAAGGCATAATGTAAGAGAAAACTGCGCGCACTTTCTACAGTTAATAAATGAGTCTAAACCCATAGCAACGAATCAGACAGTGGCTTTCATTATCTGACCTGCCCTACACAGATGAATCCTGACTTATGATTGGCTGATGTGGTTATCCTGCTGAATTGCCCCTTTATTATATCTATAGAAGGGTCAGATAGTCCTCACCTCATCCAGCTGTAGGACCGGCTCCGCTATCTCCTCATCTGTCTCCCGCAGGTAACCGCACAGGAAATCTCTGACTTTACCAAGGTCACTCGCCCAGGCTTCCTGGTAACAGCGAAACAACATCCGAATATCACACTTCTGTAACACGCTCTACTGTGTATGGTTCATATCACAATGGTATGAAAATCAGCATTAACTTTGTGGTCAGGTAAGAAAACAAAGAAAGGAATACATTTGGTTCTATAACCTATCTGCTTGTGAGCTGGCGATTTAAGCTGACATATACTGTATAACGGCCCTCATTCCGAGTTGTTCGCTCGCTAGCAGATTTTAGCAGCATTGCACACGCTAGGCCGCTGCCCTCTGGGAGTGTATGTTAGCATAGCAGAATAGGGAACGAAAGATTAGCAGAATTGCGAATAAATAATTCTTAGCAGTTTCTGAGTAGCTTGAGACTTACTCCTACACTGCGATCAGCTCAGCCCGTTTCGTTCTTGGTTTGACGTCACAAACACGCCCTGCGTTCGGCCAGCCACTCCCCCGTTTCTCCAGACACTCCCGCGTTTTATCCTGGCACGCCTGCGTTTTTCCGCACACTCCCAGAAAACGGTCAGTTTCCGACCAGAAACACCCACTTCCTGTCAATCACACTCCGATCACTTCAACGATGAAATATCTTCGTTCGGCCGTGAGTAAATCTACTAAGTTTTGTGCTAAAATACTTAGCGCATGCGCTCTGCGTACCATGCGCATGCGCATTTTTGCCTTAATTGCTCCGTTTCAAAAAGTGATCTGACCACCCCCCGGTAATCATTAAAATAGGACTTGTCATGCTGCTGCCATTACTAGTGCTAAGGTTCCCTTCATCAACCTTCAACTTCAGAGCATCCTCAGCAATATTAGCAGAATGTTCACAGCAGTACAGAGTATATCAGGAGATGAGTGATATGTTAGTGAGGGCAGGGCTGCATGAGCGACACTGCTCACATACTGCTGAGCGACACTGGAGGAAATCACGCTCTAAGGCAGACTTCCTTCATTTCAAACTTATGCTCTCATCCTTCAGTGCTGCCCTTTCTCTTGCTAAACAGTCATACTTCAAGACCCTCATCTCCTCCCAGTCTTCCAACCCCCGACGCCTCTTTGCCACTCTCAACTCCCTCCTCTGCCCACCTCCACCTTGTCTCCCTTCCTCACTCTCTGCTCTTGACTTTGCCACTTACTTCACATCCAAAATTGACTCCATACGTAAGGACATCACATCACACCAGACCATCAGTAACCAGCTTTCCCCCATCCCTTACCACCCCTCCCCATCCCTCCCACCATCTCTGACCTCTTTCTCCCATGCAACTGGAGAGGAACTCATGGCCCTCATTCGTTCCTGTCCCCTCACCACCTCCCCACTTGACCCTATCCCCTCCCGCCTCCTCCGCTACCTCTCTCCTTCTGCTTGTTCCCATCTTTCCCACCTTCTCAATCTCTCTCTCTCTCATCAGGCACTCTCCCCTCTGCCTTCAAGCATGCACTCATCTCTCCTATTCTTAAAAAACCTACCCTTGATCCAAACACTCTCTCCAACTACCGACCCATCTCTCTCCTCCCTTTTGCCTCCAAACTCCTTGAGCGTATTGTCTACAACCGCCTTACTTCCTTTCTTTCCTCACACTCACTGCTTGACCCATTCCAGTCTGGCTTCCGTCCTCTCCACTCCACTGAAACTGCCATTACAAAAGTATGCAATGACCTCCATGCTGCTAAATCTAAGGGACACTACTCTCTACTTATTCTACTTGATCTCTCTGCTGCTTTTGACACTGTGGACCATCCTCTCCTACTGCAAATCCTACACTCCATTGGTCTGCGTGACACTGCCCTCTCTTGGCTGTCTTCCTACCTCTCTGACCGATCCTTCTCTGTCTCCTCTCATGACTCCACCTCCCCCTCACTTCTACTAACTGTAGGTGTACCCCAAGGTTCTGTCCTTGGTCCTCTCCTCTTCTCTCTCTATACGTCCTCACTAGGTAAGCTCATTAGTTCTTTTGGTTTCCAATATCATCTCTATGCTGATGACACCCAAATCTATCTTTCCTCTCCAGACCTCTCCCCTGCTCTCCTCACTCGTATCTCCAACTGTCTCTCTGCTACCTCTTCCTGGATGTCCCAGCGCTTTCTTAAACTTAACATGTCTAAGACTGAGCTGATCATCTTCCCACCCTCCCGTATAACCTCACCTCCTACAATCTCATTATCTATTGATGGCACTATTATCTCCTCTAGCCCCCAAGTGCGCTGTCTTGGAGGAATCCTTGACTCCTCCCTCTCCTTCAAACCACACATTCAGCACCTCTCACAAACCTGCCATTTTCATCTAAAAAATATTTCCAGGATCAGACCCTTTCTGACCCAGGATGCTACTAAGACTCTTATCCACTCACTGGTCATCTCCAGACTGGATTACTGTAATCTCCTCCTGACTGGCATTCCTGACAATTACCTCTCTCCACTCCAATCTATCCTCAATGCTGCTGCCCGGCTCATTTTCCTCACCAAACGCACTACGTCCACCTCTCCTCTCTTACTAGACCTCACTGGCTCCCCATCCCCTTCAGAATCCATTTCAAGCTTCTCACACTCACTTACAAAGCCCTCACCCACTCCTCTCCCATCTACATCTCTGATCTTATCTCCCTTTACACTCCCACCCATCCTCTTCGCTCTGCTAATGCACGCCGCCTCTCCTGCCTAAGGATTACTTCCTCCCACTCCTACCTCCAAGATTTTTCACGTGCTGCTCCCTTTCTCTGGAATTCCCTACCTCTCCCCCTCAGACTCTCCACCTCTCTACAAAACTTCAAACGGGCTCTCAAGACCCACTTCTTCACCAAACCCAGCCAAATCTCATCCTAACCCTCTGTTCCACGCTCTCTATGTACCCCATCTGTGTCACCCCTGTCTGTCCACCCCTCCCCTTTAGAATGTAAGCTCTCACGAGCAGGGCCCTCTTCCCTCATGTGCTTATCCTTTCTTACTTTAATAATCTTCAACTGCTTCAACTCCAGCAGTGTTCTGCCACCTGATACTTATTCCAGTGTCATCTGCTGATGTAACTATGTTTAGTTACCCTGTACTTGTCCTATATTGTCTTCAGCTATAAGTTGCTGTTTTCATGTTTGATTATTTATGTACTCTGTAATTGGGCGCTGCAGAACCCTTGTGGTGCCATATAAATAAAGGATAATAATAATAATGTGACAGGGGCAGTGACATGATGTGAGGAGGAGAATGGAGGCAGCAGGAAGCCACAGACTGAGAGTTATATAGTGGGAGGAGCAGGGTCCCCAGCAGCACAGAGTATATCAGGAGATGAGTGATGTGTCAGTGAGGACAGGGCTGCATGTGACAGGGGCAGTGACATGATGTGAGGAGGAGAATGGAGGCAGCAGGAAGCCACAGACTGAGAGTTATATAGTGGGAGGAGCAGGATCCCCAGCAGCACAGAGTATATCAGGAGATGAGTGATGTGTCAGTGAGGACAGGGCTGCATGTGACAGGGGCAGTGACATGATGTGAGGAGGGGAATGGAGGCAGCAGGAAGCCACAGACTGAGAGTTATATAGTGGGAGGAGCAGGGTCCCTAGCAGCACAGAGTATACCAGGAGATGAGGCAGCAGGAAGCCACAGACTGAGAGTTATATAGTGGGAGGAACAGGATCCCTCAGCAGCACAGAGTATACCAGGAGATGAGGCAGCAGGAAGCCACAGACTGAGAGTTATATAGTGGGAGGAGCAGGGTCCCCAGCAGCACAGAGTATATCAGGAGATGAGTGAGGTGTCAATGAGGACAGGGCTACATGTGACAGGGGCAGTGACATGATGTGAGGAGGGCAATGGAGTCAGCAGGAAGCCACAGACTGAGAGTTATATAGTGGGAGGAGCAGGGTCCCCTGCAGCACAGAGTATATCAGGAGATGAGTGATGTGTCAGTGATGACAGGGCTGCATGTGACAGGGGCAGTGACATGATGTGAGGAGGAGAATGGAGTCAGCAGGAAGCCACAGACTGAGAGTTATATAGTGGGAGGAGCAGGGTCTCCAGCAGCACAGAGTATATCAGGAGATGAGGGATGTGTCAGTGAGGACAGGGCTGCATGTGACAGGGGCAGTGGCATGATGTGAGGAGGGAATGGAGGCAGCAGGAAGCCACAGACTGAGAGTTATATAGTGGGAGGAGCAGGGTCCCCAGCAGAACAGAGTATATCAGGAGATGAGTGATGTGTCAGTGAGGACAGGGCAGGGCCGGTTCAAGGGCGCTCTGCGCCCCGGGCAGGAAATGGGGTGTGGCCTAATACAGGGGGCGTGGTCAATTACGCCCCCTGTACATTAAAAGCGCCGCTTGAATGCTGAGCGGTGCGCGATGACGTCATCGCGCACCGCACAGCAAAAGGTCCTCTCCACGAAGGGAAACTAGACGCTATGAGTCTAGTTCCCTTCGTAGAGAGGACCTTTGCTGTGCGGTGCGCGATGACGTCATCGCGCACTGCTCAGCAAAGTTACTCTCCAGGAAGGGAAACTAGACGCATAGCGTCTAGTTCCCTTCAGGAGGCGGACGGGGACGGGGATCGGGACGGGGACGGCAGCGGAGGCGGACAGGGACACAGTGGGCAGCAGTGGCGGATCTTGCCACGGTGCGGCGCCCTCCGGAGGGCGCCAGCGCCCTCCGGAAGGCGGCGCCCCGGGCAAAAGTCCTGCTTGCCCGTGGCAAGATCCGCCACTGGGACAGGGCTGCATGTGACAGGGGCAGTGACATGATGTGAGGAGGGGAATGGAGGCAGCAGGAAGCCACAGACTGAGAGTTATATAGTGGAAGGAGCAGGGTCCCCAGGCAGCACAGAGTATATCAGGAGATTAGTGACGTGTCAGTGAGGACAGGGCTGCATGTGACAGGGGCAGTGATATGATGTGAGGAGGGAATGGAGGCAGCAGGAAGCCACAGACCGAGAGTTATATAGTGGGAGGAGGAGCAGGGTCCCCAGCAGCACAGAGTATATCAGGAGATGAGTGATGTGTCAGTGAGGACAGGACTGTATGTGACAGGGGCAGTGACATGATGTGAGGAGAGCAATGGAGGCAGCAGGAAGCCACAGACTGAGAGTTATATAGTGGGAGGAGCAGGGTCCCCTGCAGCACAGAGTATATCAGGAGATGAGTGATGTGTCAGTGAGGACAGGGCTGCATGTGACAGGGGCAGTGACATGATGTGAGGAGGAGAATGGAGTCAGCAGGAAGCCACAGACTGAGAGTTATATAGTGGGAGGAGCAGGGTCCCCAGCAGCACAGAGTATATCAGGAGATGAGTGAGGTGTCAATGAGGACAGGGCTGCATGTGACAGGGGCAGTGACATGATGTGAGGAGGGCAATGGAGGCAGCAGGAAGCCACAGACTGAGAGTTATATAGTGGGAGGAGCAGGGTCCCCTGCAGCACAGAGTATATCAGGAGATGAGTGATGTGTCAGTGAGGACAGGGCTGCATGTGACAGGGGCAGTGACATGATGTAAGGAGGAGAATGGAGTCAGCAGGAAGCCACAGACTGAGAGTTATATAGTGGGATGAGCAGGGTCCCCAGCAGAACAGAGTATATCAGGAGATGAGTGATGTGTCAGTGAGGACAGGGCTGCATGTGACAGGGGCAGTGACATGATGTGAGGAGGGGAATGGAGGCAGCAGGAAGCCACAGACTGAGAGTTATATAGTGGAAGGAGCAGGGTCCCCAGGCAGCACAGAGTATATCAGGAGATTAGTGACGTGTCAGTGAGGACAGGGCTGCATGTGACAGGGGCAGTGACATGATGTGAGGAGGGAATGGAGGCAGCAGGAAGCCACAGACCGAGAGTTATATAGTGGGAGGAGGAGCAGGGTCCCCAGCAGCACAGAGTATATCAGGAGATGAGTGATGTGTCAGTGAGGACAGGACTGTATGTGACAGGGGCAGTGACATGATGTGAGAAGGGCAATGGAGGCAGCAGGAAGCCACAGACAGAGTTATATAGTGGGAGGAACAGGGTCCCCAGCAGCACAGAGTATATCAGGAGATGAGTGATGTGTCAGTGAGGACAGGGCTGCATGTGACAGGGGCAGTGATATGATGTGAGGAGGGAATGGAGGCAGCAGGAAGCCACAGACCGAGAGTTATATAGTGGGAGGAGGAGCAGGGTCCTCAGCAGCACAGAGTATATCAGGAGATGAGTGATGTGTCAGTGAGGACAGGACTGTATGTGACAGGGGCAGTGACATGATGTGAGAAGGGCAATGGAGGCAGCAGGAAGCCACAGACAGAGTTATATAGTGGGAGGAGCAGGGTCCCCAGCAGCACAGAGTATATCAGGAGATGAGTGATGTGTCAGTGAGGACAGGGCTGCATGTGACAGGGCAGTGATATGATGTGAGGAGGGAATGGAGGCAGCAGGAAGCCACAGACCGAGAGTTATATAGTGGGAGGAGGAGCAGGGTCCCCAGCAGCACAGAGTATATCAGGAGATGAGTGATGTGTCAGTGAGGACAGGACTGTATGTGACAGGGGCAGTGACATGATGTGAGGAGAGCAATGGAGGCAGCAGGAAGCCACAGACTGAGAGTTATATAGTGGGAGGAGCAGGGTCCCCTGCAGCACAGAGTATATCAGGAGATGAGTGATGTGTCAGTGAGGACAGGGCTGCATGTGACAGGGGCAGTGACATGATGTGAGGAGGAGAATGGAGTCAGCAGGAAGCCACAGACTGAGAGTTATATAGTGGGAGGAGCAGGGTCCCCAGCAGCACAGAGTATATCAGGAGATGAGTGAGGTGTCAATGAGGACAGGGCTGCATGTGACAGGGGCAGAGACATGATGTGAGGAGGGCAATGGAGGCAGCAGGAAGCCACAGACTGAGAGTTATATAGTGGGAGGAGCAGGGTCCCCTGCAGCACAGAGTATATCAGGAGATGAGTGATGTGTCAGTGAGGACAGGGCTGCATGTGACAGGGGCAGTGACATGATGTAAGGAGGAGAATGGAGTCAGCAGGAAGCCACAGACTGAGAGTTATATAGTGGGATGAGCAGGGTCCCCAGCAGAACAGAGTATATCAGGAGATGAGTGATGTGTCAGTGAGGACAGGGCTGCATGTGACAGGGGCAGTGACATGATGTGAGGAGGGGAATGGAGGCAGCAGGAAGCCACAGACTGAGAGTTATATAGTGGAAGGAGCAGGGTCCCCAGGCAGCACAGAGTATATCAGGAGATTAGTGACGTGTCAGTGAGGACAGGGCTGCATGTGACAGGGGCAGTGACATGATGTGAGGAGGGAATGGAGGCAGCAGGAAGCCACAGACCGAGAGTTATATAGTGGGAGGAGGAGCAGGGTCCCCAGCAGCACAGAGTATATCAGGAGATGAGTGATGTGTCAGTGAGGACAGGACTGTATGTGACAGGGGCAGTGACATGATGTGAGAAGGGCAATGGAGGCAGCAGGAAGCCACAGACAGAGTTATATAGTGGGAGGAACAGGGTCCCCAGCAGCACAGAGTATATCAGGAGATGAGTGATGTGTCAGTGAGGACAGGGCTGCATGTGACAGGGGCAGTGATATGATGTGAGAAGGGCAATGGAGGCAGCAGGAAGCCACAGACAGAGTTATATAGTGGGAGGAGCAGGGTGCCCAGCAGCACAGAGTATATCAGGAGATGAGTGATGTGTCAGTGAGGACAGGGCTGCATGTGACAGGGCAGTGATATGATGTGAGGAGGGAATGGAGGCAGCAGGAAGTCACAGACTGAGAGTTATATAGTGGGAGGAGCAGGGTCCCCAGCAGCACAGAGTATATCAGGAGATGAGTGATGTGTCAGTGAGGACAGGGCTGCATGTGACAGGGCAGTGATATGATGTGAGGAGGGAATGGAGGCAGCAGGAAGCCACAGACTGAGAGTTACAGTATATAGTATAGTGATATGAGACTCCAGACTAAAAAATTACACAAAATGAAGTATCTTAGCACGTGGTAACGGATAATGAGCCTGATTCAGAGAAGGACGCTATAGCATCATTGTACTCAGCAGCTGGGCTAAAACATGTCTGTAGTAGAATGGCGGTCACTGCCGGCCTTTGTGCTCTGCTGCTGCGTCCACAGACCCATCATCGGATCATCTGCATAAACATTGGTCACCCTCAGGTCACACAGGATGGCCGGTGTTATCATGCTGCGGGGGCCTGTGACGCTGTGTCAGAGGTCGCAGACCCTGACCTCGGCACGCCTACATAAAGGGGCTGACACAAATCCGCTTTGTAAATGCCCTGCCCCCAAACAGCTGCAGCCGCTCACTCACCTGATGTCTGCAGCTGCACTGCGCCCAACCACGCAGGACCCCATCTGCACATACGCAGTATAACAAGCATCAGAGATGTACGGAAACCGCTGC
This sequence comes from Pseudophryne corroboree, assembly GCF_028390025.1. NCBI lineage: Eukaryota > Metazoa > Chordata > Amphibia > Anura > Myobatrachidae > Pseudophryne > Pseudophryne corroboree. The sequence continues at coordinate 35,562,979 of NC_086448.1, forward strand.
TCACATCTCTGAATTACGCCCAGTACTCCGCAGGCGGTATCTGCTGTCAGTGTTATGTCAATGTACAGGACCTCTCAGCCCTCTGTAAGTATTGTGCATCTGGAGTACACATGTGATATACATGTGTTATCTGATGATCGTAGTGCAGACATCACACATCTGTACTGAGTAACATACGTGACACAATAGACAACTCTTGCAGTGTCGGACTGGGGCATGAAGGGCCCACGGGGGAAATGCTGTTGTAGGGGCCTATGCTTAGGGGTGTGGCCAGGCTCCACTGGGGCTGGCCAGCTACCACAGAGGTTTGGCTAACTATTACAGAGTACATGTTCTGTTCCCCTTGGTAAATATATAATAATCCATATTCTGGGAAGTATAATGTAACAGATGTATAATGCATAATTTAAGTGCACTAGGGTAGAGTCTGGAACCTGATCCCTAAAGGAGGAGGAGGGCCCACAGGCAGTGGGGCCCACCGGGAGTTTCACCTGATCCCCTGTGGACCAGTCCGGCACTGGACACGTGGTGTGAGCCGGCATTTACCTACATACATATTCTACCCTGAAAGTCTTCACTAACAGATGAAACATTTATCCGCTGTCTGCGCTCTACATGATGCGGTGGCCGCCATTTTGTGGGCTGAACCAATGTTCATCATTTCACAAGGAAACAGCGACATTCCTGACGCCACCCCTGATGCCACCAGTTTTTTGGGAATCCACAGATGTCAGTCAGCCTGTATAGAACATTGGGGGAGATTTATCAAAGAATGGAGAGAGATCAAATGGAGATACTGTATAAAGTGCCAAATAATCAGCTCCTCACTGTCATTTCTCAAAAACGGCCTGTAGCATGGCTGTTAGGAGCTGATTGGTTGGTACTTTATCTCTCTCCACTTTATCTCCCTCCAAGCTTTGATAAATCTCCCCCAATGTGCCGTACAGACTGACTGACGTCTGGGGATTTTCAGTACCAAAAATACTTTCTGAGGCAGTATCTTTATCTCTCTCTACTGGACCTCTCTCTCCAAGCTTTGATAAATCTCCCCCAACTTAGTCTCTCCGTGTATAGTACCTACCTTCTGGTCAAACTGGAGGAAGCGCTGAAAGTCGTACAGCGAGATCTGACACAACGACGGACGATCAACATTTCTGCAGCGGAACAGAGAGTGTGACAGGATGAGGGTTCCTTACAGTGAATATTTCACAGGGCCGCGTAATCGCGTATAATGTTAGGAGCCAATCGGCTGAAGGTTAGGGTAAAAATACTGCTTTTATATATAGTCAATACATACAGGGCAGCGGTATCAAACAGTCTCCCGACTCTAAATGTGGCACAAAGATAAACTTATAAACTGCCCCCCCCCCCTCCCCCCCATTTACCTGAAGGACAATACGATTTTGCCAAGGTGCAGGGTTACACCTGCTAGCTGGACATACCACAAGAATAGGCCTAAGGTATCAAATATTGAAATCACACTTCCAGGTCTCTGTTGTCAGGAAACTATGAAGCCTATAAACCAGACTATAAATTATACATAACAGCTACGCCCACCTCTGACTTTTGAAGACACCAAGAAAACGCGAAATAATATTTGTTGGCTGCCATGGTGATATCCCAAAAGTCTTGAATATTTTCCATAGCATTTTTCAACACAACAAAATGTAACTTAAGGGGGGAGATTCAATTGTTTGAAAAGTCAGTTGGGTGTCTGTTTTTTCCTATCTAATAGACAGGAAAAAAACAGACACCCAACCGACTTTTCAAACATTTGAATTCCCCCCTTAGAGTCTAAGGGGAATATTAGTTTATTATCGGGAATGTTTCCGGTTAATTATCATTTCTTGTCACTGCTTATTGCTGCAATAAGAAATAAGGGGCGCCGACTTATACTGCGATCCTCTTACTTGCAGGTTCGGGAGCCAGTTGCGCTACTGCCCATGAGATGTCTGCTGATTAAACGTGTGTGGCGGACTGTACTAGGGAGGGATCCTTGCGAACCGTAGGCGATAGGCTTCTATGGCCAATGCCATACGAGCTGGGGGTGAATGGGAGGAGCAGTGTCCCCCGCAGCACAGAGTATATCAGGAGATGTAGCTTAGTAAACTATGGGGGTTGCATGGAGAATTCTAGATATCTGATGTGATATTCAGGGGATCCATAGTATTTGTGGACGTTTTTCAGGTGATATTCTGCAATTATATTTTCATAAAATGTTCCAATTGTGTCCAAAAAATTCAATGGAAAAAATACCGTCCTTCCGTGACATCAACGTGACATCATGATCCAATAAAGATTACTTTGTGTTCTTATGGCGTCCTTATTGGTGTATCCCTTTTCTAACAGAGAATGACACCTCCTGACGGACTGTGTAGAGATCTGTAACTCACCGTAAGGGGAACGATAACTCCAGCTGCTCAATGATCTAGAGACAAAAGTACAACGCATAAATCTGTCACATACTGACACCAGCGTTTTGTACATGCATTTTGTTCTACAGCATTAAAATAAATTAAATTACGGATCCCAGTGGGTACATCTATAGGCAGGCTGCCAGGGATAGGACTTAGGCTTATGATTGCACATGATGGGGCGGACACAGAGTTGGGATACCAAACTCTAGGAATTAGTAAAACAATGTCCTGCACAATAATTAAATTAGTGTTCTGCGTTCATATGTATAAATATTAGTAGACGAATGACTGGGATCTGTCTATGGGATCTGTACTGACCCCCCTCAGGTGCGTCGTCCGCCTACCAGACCACTGCCAGAGGCCAGGGTCCAATTTCCTCTCCTACGCTCCAATAAACAGTCCCACTGTCCCTGGCAGCAACACAATAACCTATTGTCCCTGAAAGTAAATTAACATTTCAGTCTTGTTCTGGGGAAGGTGGTAAGCCGGGGAGCTTGCAGCATATTAATGCAGGACAGACACTTACTGATTTCTGAGCGTCAAACATCAGGTTCTTGTAGAATAGGACAAAGTGCAGGAAACTCAGCTCGCTGCGGGCCTCGATCTCCTGGACGTGAGAGAGGGGTAAAGGAGATTAAGATAGATAGATATATATATAGATATATATATATATATTTATATATATATTTTCCTGCATCCACACATCAGACAGGGATACGAGGAATTGCAGGGGGCCGATTACAAATCTATCCCATATCATTATCTCCTAAGGGTTTATTTTACAGGCTAGTAGTTTAGCAGCTAAAAGAAGTTTCTGTATTTGTGATACGGCTAATAAATGCAAACATGCTGTAACCCATAGCAACTAATCAGATGTTGCCTTTCTGCTAAACAGCTGAATGTACGACAGGATGAATGTACGATACGGATGTAGAGAAGTCGTAGGGGTCACTTACCTGCAGTTTGTCGCGCAGGAATCTCATGTTCGGCACCCGGTAATTAATGTGGGGGAGCAGAGCTTTCAGATCCTTCATGGTGATGCTACAACGTAATTACAAAGCGGGTTATATCCAGGCTAGGGGAGAGATAAAGTGGAGAGAGATATAGTGCCAACCAATCAGCTCTTAACTGTCATTTCTCAAACACAGCATGTAATATGAAGTTAATAGCTGATTGGCTGGTACTTTATCTCTCTCTCTCCACTTTTCACTCTCCAAGACTCATCTGCCCCTTAATCTCAGTGGTAAATTATATAAACACATTTGATCAATGAAAGAGACACCTCACTGTAATATCCGCAGGCCTTTTAAGCACGTCTTAAGGGTATATTTACTTAAGGCCGATTTTCAAATAAATATATCGATTTTAAATCATCTCAATCGATGTTGGGTTTCTGGGGAGTTTTTTTACAATATATATATATATATATATATATATATATATATATATAAGTTTTTAAATGTCAGTACATACATGTGTGTTTTAGCCCTGGAAATACAACACTGATTTAAATTGATTTCCATTTGTTTGAAAGCGATAAAAATCAATCATGTCATTCTAGCCCCGCCCCCGCTATGAAATGCTGCAAAGAATTGTGGCTTTGAACAGCTGGATTTCTGTATTTAAATAAGATCTAGTGGTGATGGTGCATTTAGTGGGGTGGGTGGCCCCTGAATAGCAGGAGGGCGTACAGATTTATTTTCCCTGCAAAAATGGACTGGACTTTTCCCCATCCTATAAGAGACTCATCCCACAGTATTTCTCCTTTTTGCACTTTCCAGTTCACTTTTGGAGAAAAATACAATTCTAAGTACATCACATAAGTCCATGTATTGAGGCGAATCATGGGGGTCATTCCGAGTTGTTCGCTCGTTGCCGATTTTCGCAACGGATCGATTAAGGCAAAAATGCGCATGTGCATGGTACGCAGTGCGCATGCGCTAAGTATTTTAGCACAAAACTTAGTAGAGTTACTCACGTCCGAACAAAGAATTTTCATCGTTGAAGTGATCGGAGTGTGACTGACAGGAAGTGGGTGTTTCTGGGCGGAAACTGACCATTTTCTGGGAGTGTGCGGAAAAACGCAGGCGTGCCAGGATAAAATGCGGGAGTGTCTGGAGAAACGGGGGAGTGGCTGGCCGAACGCAGGGCGTGTTTGTGACGTCAAACTAGGAACGAAATGGGCTGAGCTGATCGCAGTGTAGGAGTAAGTCTCGAGCTACTCAGAAACTGCTAAGAATTTTCTATTCGCAATTCTGCTAATTTTTCTTTTGCAATTCTGCTAAGCTAAGATACACTCCCAGAGGGCGGCGGCCTAGCGTGTGCAATGCTGCTAAAATCTGCTAGTGAACGAACAACTCGGAATGAGGGCCCATGGCCCCTCCCCTCATACGATGCAATTCATGACCCTTTGCACAGCCATAATGACGTGATTCGCTGAGAATTACATCATCATGCCCCCTACTTTCCTGCCCATTTCACTACAGAGAGGTGGGGATGCTGAATGGCGACCTCTTCTCCCAGGCGTCCATGTTGACTCACCGAAATTCAGGAGAATAGGCAAATATTAAGCGGGTTTCAGGTGGCACAATAAAACCTTTCTGACATGCAAATATTCCCTATGTGTTTATGTTACGGAAGCTGGTGCCTAACCCGGATCTATAATATGCCCCAATCATCACATAGGCCTGAGGGACTTATTTTTTAGGTCAAAATAGGACTCTTGTCAGACAGGTCCATGCGGCCCAGCACTCAGCAAATGGAGGATGAATCATGAGCCATCCACAGCTCGATGACACCATTTCCTGAGCTGGATTCTTTCCCCTTCCTGTCCCAGACTCCTATCTCCTCCTGTCAGGCTTCCTGTTTATGTGGCGTGGGTGCAAGCTCGCTACACAAAAAGTGACGCGGTGCCTTCTGCCACGTTATATCTGTGCCCCATTAACACTGAGCTGCGCACTGATATCTCACGCTCCAAAATCAGGGTCTATATATTCATTTAGCTTTTCTGGAATTACCCGGTAAAACGCGTGGATAGGACTCGCCCTGAAAACTCATGTGTCTTCACATTTCATATTTTTACCATCAGTCACTGTCAGCATTAAGTATATGCCAAAGAATGCAATAGGGCAGTGCCTATAGCGGCCAAACCGCCTCATTCCACCAAGCAAAATATTATTCAGCCGTTCAGTACATCAGTCTACGGTGATTTCACAGTACATACATGGGGATAGTATGGAAACTATTCTACTGGTAACAAATGGCGCCAAGAGGGGTGGGGGGAATAATTATCTGGGCTCGGGCTTGTGTGACTGTGCTCAGCCTATGTGAGACGCTCCTTCTTGCCCCGGTTCCTCCTCTCCAGTGATTAATACATGCCAGATACGCACAAGTCTGCATTAAGTTACTGGAGACATCTACACTACGCAAAGCCGTAAGATGTGCTGAATGGATGGTGCTTTATTATCCAACATAGGAAGAAGATATCTCATACACCAGCATAGTTTCTGTGAGCAGTTAGGTCCAGATGCGTCCTCATACATCTTCGCGCAGTACACCATACAGCGATGAGCCGCCAGGTCACGTGAGACGCTGCTGCTAGCGTTGGGTGTCTTTTTTTTGCTGAAAATGCATCTTAGTTGCAGCGGAGACTGTGCTGAGTAATTTGACCTGCGACACTTCTATATTTGTGTGCGACTGAGCCTGTATGCGAAGCACAAGGGGAAATTAGTAGTAGCGGATTGACAAGGCAACTAACGCTGCTGTTTAGGGGCTTGTGGGTCCCGGGAGGGGGGCCCTTCTGGTCCCAGAGGGCCCGTCGGTAAGGTTGTATAAAGGGCATTTATGATGGACCGCGAGCTCTGACTAAACTGTCCGAGCGCTTGCCTGGCTGAATACTTCCGGCAGGCTGTCAGTGATTACACAGCTGTTGGGTGCTGGCTCCAGTGCATGCCTGTGTGTCCAGTCCTGCAGTACTGTGCGTGTGACCAGTCGTGACACACGTGTGTATGACGTCAGACGTGCAGAGAAAGGAGACGTGAGGGGAGAACACCCCTTACTCACCCCTGTCAGCGGGTTCCGGCGTCGGTCTTTTGAATGCCGGGATCTCATACTGATCCCGTATATTTTTGGATTGTGGGAGGAAGCCCAAGCAAGCACGGGGAGAATATACAAACTCCACACAGTTAGGGCCATGGTCGCAATGGAACCCATGACCATAGTGCTGTGAGGCAGTAATGCTAACCATTACACCATCCGTACTGCCCTAGTTGCATCACATTGCGACTAAGATGCATTTTCAGGTAAAGAGATACCCGGCGCTAGCAGGGTCTCGTAGGAGCTGGCGCGCCGAGAAGCTCTGTTTGGCGGGACAACAGCAACTATGTATGAGGACACATCTGTCGACAGTCATTAGGTCAACAGTCAGGTCGACCACTATTGGTCGACATGCAGTAGGTCAACGGGGTTGCTAAGTCGACATGGTCTATATGTCGACATGTGCTAGGTCGACATGAAAAAGGTCGACATGAGCTTTTCACAATTTCTTAATTTTTTTAAACTTTTTCATACTTTACGATCCACGTGGACTACAATTGGGAACGGTAACTCGTGCCGAGCGCAGTGGTAGCGGAGCGAGGCGCCTTGCCCGCCATGCGAGGGGACACGGTGCACTAATTGGGGTTCTCGGTCACTCTACGAAGAAAACGACACCAATTTTTTTTTTCTCAAAAAAACTCATGTCAACTTTTTTCATGTCGACCTAGCACATGTCGACATATAGAGCACGTCGACCTAGCAACCCTGTCGACCTACTGCACTGTCAACCTAAGTGTGGTTGAACCAATGACACATACCCCATCAGGCATTGCTTGGGTTGTCATGCCAACCAACACATTTACCTCATAACCCTTCATAGCCAGGCCTTCCATTGTATCACATTAGGAGTGACTTCCTTTATAATAATAATATCAGTGGTTATGTTGGCAGTGACCTCTTTCTAGAATAGGCTGCGCCTAAGATAAGACTCGATGCTCCTGTGTAACTGGAGATGCAATGACCCACTCCCCATCCGCCTTCCCTGTGCTACTGACTACCTCATTTATAATGGCGCTGTTTTGTTTACTAGGTTTGTGACTGATGTTTGTTCCACACAGCTGGTAATTGCAGGGTTCACAAGGAAGGAACTCGCACTAGTTCAAACACGGTCACAGGAAGCTTATTTGCATTGTTGTACCTTGCCTTGGATTTCAGGCAACAGCTCTGTTTACTAGAAAATAAGCCCAATGTTACTCCGTGTTCACTGCCACATTTCCGTGAAAGTCCATCCCATGTTTTGTTTTTCAAAATTTTTCAATTTACTGATTAATTCCACCCCAAAGTATAAATCAAGTTTAGGTGGATTTCAATAAATTGCATGAGTCCTGTGTAATATAACAGTGCAGCCTGTTAGTTATCACCGTATATAAATATATACACATCCTTTTATTCTGCAGTACCCTCATAATCATACCTTGGCCAATAAGGCTTATTAATGCACAGTATTTCTTACCTAGTCAGGGCATCGCCAATGCTCACAGCATTTAGGGGCACCGTTCAATCATATTGAATATTGGACCCCAAGTAATATGTTGGATTAAGATTTCATTTATGGAATTCCAGCCAACATGGAGTACATATCCCATGCAATGGGGTAACTAAAACCCAGGGCAGATTTAGGGCAAAGAAAACCAGAAATGGGTGTGCAGACATTATGTGAGAATAGGTCCTTGCACAGAGAGCTTGCAATCTAAAGATTCATCCTTTCTGCCATTACCAAGAAACATTAAGGTACTTTGATTCTTCAGACCTTTCTCATTGTACCCTGTACATGCCAGTCACCTTTATTTCTCACAATAGATCGATAGAGAAATAGCTGAGATGTTTGACCTTCCCAATCCAACAATGCAACCGGAGATCTGAGGGTGTAGGAAAGTGGACTTTATATATAACAGTCACACTGCACATTTACAGCATCGCCTACAGAAACGAGCACCTTGTGTTCCATACTTATGTTCCAGCTCTGCATTAATTATGCACACTGCAGCAATAACTCACAGTTTTACTGTTGGCTGCAAGTATATTGTTTTTAATGCAATGTAATGCTTGTGAGCTAGGTACATGGACAAAATAGTATTAATATCACATTAAATTGTATCAATATCACCTGAATATTTTCTACATTTTCCTAGATCTATCTGGGATTAGGGAACAACCCACTGTCCTAGGTTACACCCAACATATGTCACAGGTCATCCCAAGGTCCCCCTTGACCCATTCTTCTCATTTCTATAACTCAGAATAGACTCTTTGCTATGCACACTTGAGGAAAGATTAAGGTGAGCTGGGACCTACTGTATGTAGGGAGACGGAAGTGAGCTAAGACCTTTGTAGGAGGAAAGAAAGGAGCTGGGACCTTTGGAGGAGGACAGAGGGAAAATGAGATCTTTGGAGGAGGATAGTGGTGAGCTGGGAGCCTGGGACCTTTGGAGAAGGACAGCGGTGAGCTGGGACCTTTTTAGGAGGACAAAGCTGAGTTGGGACCTTTGGAGAAGGACAGAGGTGAGCTGGGACGTTTGGAGAAAGACAGAAGTGAGCTGGGACCTTTGGAGGAGGACAGAGGTGAGCCGGGATCTTTGGAGAAGGATAGAGAGGAGCTGGGGCCTTTGGGGAGGACAGAGGTGAGCTGGGACTTCTGGAGAAGGAAAGAGGAAAGATACGACCTTTGGGGGTGGACAGAGGTGAGCTGGGACCTTTGGAGACGGAAAGTGGTAAGATGAGACCTTTTGTAGAAGAAAAGAGGTGAGCTGGGACCTTTGGAGAAGGACAGAGGGGAGCCGGGGCATTTGGAGGAGGACAGATGTGAGCTGGGACCTTTGGAGAAGGAAAAAGGGAAGATAAGACCTTTGGAGAAGGATTGAGGTGAGCTGGGACCTTTGGGGACGAACAGAGCTGAGCTGGGACCTTTGGAGAAGGATATAGGTAAGCTGGAACATTTGGAGGAGGGCAGAGGTGAGCTGTGACCTTTTGGAGGAGAACAGATGTGAGCTGGGACCTTTGGAGAAGGACAGAGGTGAGCTCGGACCTTTGGAGAAGGATAGAGGTGATCTGGGACCTTTGGGGGAGAACAGATGTGAGCTGGGACCTTTGGAGAAGGACAGAGGTGAGCTGGGACTTTTGGAGAAAGACAGAGGTGAGTTGAGAAAATTGGAAAGCTCTGAACTGAAAATTTTGGGCCTCATTCTGTGTTGAAAGCAAAGGGGCAAAAAGCAACCAACCAACTTTGCACTTGGAACAAACCATGCTGCAATTTAAGGGAGGGCAAATACATTTATCTTCTGCATACAGGGTGAAATACTGCGTACAGGGTAAATACTGGCTGCTTTTACATGCAGCTTCCAATTTACACTGAAATGTAGGTTTGAGTTAAGCTCCTCTCCAATTCTACAGCTACCAAGTCTGAATCAGCCGCTATGTGACCAGCATCAATCATCGAAAGAACCCTAGAACAGTAACTGTCATTACGGTGTTTTATATTATCTCCGGATGTTTAACTCAGTAGATGTTCATTTAGGGGAAGCACAAAACACTACAAGGTCTTACTGTTACTCTGTGACTGTGGCGTCATGTTGTGGAATATGAGCTAGAAGACAAGAAGTACAGTAATGACAATTGTGAAAATACTACAGTACTCAGCGACATTACCTTCCGTCCCGTGCACGGTCCATGGCCTCAAACTGCTTATGGAGCCACCTATAGGAGAGAAGGACCTAGATTACAGCCATTGGGAGCGATTTATCATTTATAAAGGAAACATTCTTCATATTCACCAAAAAATCTGTCTCCTAAACGGGATTGTGTAAATTACGTGTCGCTAGAGAGATACGAGCGTGTAGAGTGTTATACATTATGGGCCTCAGCGTCATCATCAGCACTTGCAGGTACCTATACAGAATGCGAAATATTTAGCCCTCTTACATCCCAGTCATATCCCAGTTACAGCCCGTTACAGCCCCGTTAGGCCTCTGCAATCACACGTGTAGATGAAATCACGCATAATTATAGTTCACAGATTACATTACGCAAAGGCCACAGTGGGGAAAAGATGGCGCTCACAAGATCTACATTGCAGAGTGACTACAGCAGACAAATAAGGGGCCTAATTCAGAGCCGATTGCTGCACCGACATCGATCGCATTCTGAAGCCCTAAGCGTTGTGCGCACGGGAAGCCTCCACATCCAGTGAGATGAGAAAGCATCTCACTGGTGCGATCGCCTCTGCCTGTCGGTCGCGGGGTGGAAGGGGACATGCCAGGAACATTGCTGCGACCCAAAACGTGGCGGGTAGCCGCCTGCCAGGGCCTGACATGCGGGTCGGACTAGCCCTGTGCTGGGCGTCCCCCCCACGTCAGAGAAACTGATCGTAGATGTGCTAAGAGAGAGGAGAGTAGAGTTGGGGATTGCAGAGGCTGGGATATCAGGATGATGGGTAGGCTTGGGTGAAGAACCATGTATAAGGGTGTGTTAGAAGGCTAGGAAGCTGGGCGGGTGCCTGACTGAGTGCGGGAGGGCATTCAGGAGGACCGGGGCAGTTAGAGAGAAATCAAGGTGACGCAGACATCCATTTATGATTACAATGACCGGCCTATTTCTTCTTCAGCTGGAACAACACACACATGCCTATGGGACGTAGTCAGGTGACTGGCAGTCAGAATCCTGCCAGTCAGCATACCTACACCGGATCCTGGCCGCCGGGATGCCGCAACCCTAACCCGTGCCTACATACACCTCTAGAGGGCACTATGGGAGTTATTCATTCATTGCTCCCAGGTACGAGGCAGCTGGCATCATACGAGTGCATCTGTTGTGTCACAGAGGCTGGAATGTCACCGGCCGGGCGCTGAGCACACACTCCGGGAAAATCAATATTATTATTCAGTGGAATTCCACCTTTGCACTCTTATCGCCCACCTCGATATACATCTGTGTGTGAAGTACATACATCACCAGTCACCAGTTATTATTTCTCAGATCCTGTGATTTCCCCCCCAGATATAATAAGAATTTACTTACCGATAATTCTATTTCTCGTAGTCCGTAGTGGATGCTGGGAACTCCGTAAGGACCATGGGGAATAGCGGCTCCGCAGGAGACTGGGCACAAAAGTAAAGCTTTAGGACTACCTGGTGTGCACTGGCTCCTCCCCCTATGACCCTCCTCCAAGCCTCAGTTAGGATACTGTGCCCGGACGAGCGTACACAATAAGGATGGATTTATGAATCCCGGGTAAGACTCATACCAGCCACACCAATCACACCGTACAACTTGTGATCTGAACCCAGTTAACAGCATGATAACAGAGGAGCCTCTGGATAGATGGCTCACAACAATAACCCGATTTAGTTAACAATAACTATATACAAGTATTGCAGACAATCCGCACTTGGGATGGGCGCCCAGCATCCACTACGGACTACGAGAAATAGAATTATCGGTAAGTAAATTCTTATTTTCTCTGACGTCCTAGTGGATGCTGGGAACTCCGTAAGGACCATGGGGATTATACCAAAGCTCCCAAACGGGCGGGAGAGTGCGGATGACTCTGCAGCACCGAATGAGAGAACTCCAGGTCCTCCTCAGCCAGGGTATCAAATTTGTAGAATTTAGCAAACGTGTTTTCCCCTGACCAAGTAGCTGCTCGGCAAAGTTGTAAAGCCGAGACCCCTCGGGCAGCCGCCCAAGATGAGCCCACCTTCCTTGTGGAATGGGCTTTTACAAATTTTGGCTGTGGCAGGCCTGCCACAGAATGTGCAAGCTGAATTGTATTACAAATCCAACGAGCAATAGTCTGCTTAGAAGCAGGAGCACCCAGCTTGTTGGGTGCATACAGGATAAACAGCGAGTCAGATTTTCTGACTCCAGCCGTCCTGGAAACATATATTTTCAAGGCCCTGACTACGTCCAACAACTTGGAGTCCTCCAAGTCACTAGTAGCCGCAGGTACCACAATAGGTTGGTTCAGATGAAACACTGAAACCACCTTAGGGAGAAAATGAGGACGAGTCCTCAATTCCGCCCTGTCTGAATGGAAGATCAGATAAGGGCTTTTACAGGATAAAGCCCGCCAATTCTGACACGCGCCTGGCTGAGGCCAGGGCCAACAACATGACCACTTTCCATGTGAGATATTTTAACTCCACAGATTCAAGTGGTTCAAACCAATGTGACTTTAGGAACCCCAAAACTACATTGAGATCCCAAGGTGCCACTGGAGGCACAAAAGGAGGCTGTATATGCAGTACCCCTTTTACAAACGTCTGAACTTCAGGAACTGAAGCTAGTTCTTTCTGGAAGAAAATTGACAGGGCCGAAATTTGAACCTTAATGGACCCCAATTTTAGGCCCATAGACACTCCTGTTTACAGGAAATGTAGGAATCGACCTAGTTGAAATTCCTCCATCGGGGCCTTACTGGCCTCGCACCACGCAACATATTTTCGCCAAATGCGGTGATAATGCTTTGCGGTTACATCCTTCCTGGCTTGATCAGGGTAGGGATGACTTCATCCGGAATGCCTTTTTCCTTCAGGATCCGGCGTTCAACCGCCCTGCCGTCAAACGCAGCCGCGGTAAGTCTTGGAATAGACAGGGTCCTTGCTGGAGCAGGTCCCTTCTTAGAGGTAGAGGCCACGGGTCCTCCGTGAGCATCTCTTGAAGTTCCGGGTACCAAGTCCTTCTTGGCCAATCCGGAGCCACGAGTATAGTTCTTACTCCCCTCCGTCTTATAATTCTCAGTACTTTTGGTATGAGAGGAAGAGGAGGGAACACATACACTGACTGGTACACCCACGGTGTTACCAGAGCGTCCACAGCTATTGCCTGAGGGTCCCTTGACCTGGCGCAATACCTGTCCAATTTTTTGTTTAGGCGGGACGCCATCATGTCCACCTTTGGTTTTTCCCAACGGTTTACAATCATGTGGAAGACTTCTGGGTGAAGTCCCCACTCTCCCGGGTGGAGGTCGTGCCTGCTGAGGAAGTCTGCTTCCCAGTTGTCCACTCCCGGAATGAACACTGCTGACAATGCTATCACATGATTTTCCGCCCAGCGAAAAATCCTTGCAGCTTCTGCCATTGCCCTCCTGCTTCTTGTGCCGCCCTGTCTGTTTACGTGGGCGACTGCCGTGATGTTGTCCGACTGGATCAGCACCGGCTGACCTTGAAGCAGAGGTCTTGCTTGGCTTAGGGCATTGTAAATGGCCCTTAGCTCCAAAATATTTATGTGAAGTGATGTCTCCAGGCTTGACCACAAGTCCTGGAAATTTCTTCCCTGTGTGACTGCTCCCCAGCCTCGCAGGCTGGCATCCGTGGTCACCAGGACCCAGTCCTGAATGCCGAATCTGCGGCCCTCTAGAAGATGAGCACTCTGCAACCACCACAGGAGAGACACCCTTGTCTTTGGTGACAGGGTTATCCGCTGATGCATCTGAAGATGCGATCCGGACCATTTTTTCAGCAGGTCCCACTGGAAAGTTCTTGCGTGGAATCTGCCGAATGGAATTGCTTCGTAGGAAGCCACCATTTTTCCCAGGACCCTTGTGCACTGATGCACTGACACTTGGCCTGGTTTTAGGAGGTTTCTGACTAGTTCGGATAACTATCTGGCTTTCTCCTCCGGGAGAAACACCTTTTTCTGGACTGTGTCCAGGATCGTAGGAATATAAGACGTGTCGTCGGGATCAGCTGCGATTTTGGAATATTGAGAATCCAACCATGCTGCCGCAACACTACTTGAGATAGTGCTACCCCGACTACCAACTGTTCCCTGGATCTTGCCCTTATCAGGAGATCGTCCAAGTAAGGGATAACTAAAACTCCCTTCCTTCGAAGGAGTATCATCATTTCGGCCATTACTTTGGTAAAGACCCGGGGTGCCGTGGACAAACCAAACGGCAGCGTCTGAAACTGATAGTGACAGTTCTGTACCACAAACCTGAGGTACCCTTGGTGAGAAGGGTAAATTGGGACATGGAGATAAGCATCCTTGATGTCCAGAGACACCATATAATCCCCTTCTTCCAGGTTCGCAATCACCGCTCTGATTGACTCCATCTTGAATTTGAACCTTTGTATGTAAGTGTTCAAGGATTTCAGATTTAAAATAAGTCTCACCGAGCCGTCCGGCTTCGGTACCACAAACAGCGTGGAATAATACCCCTTTCCCTGTTGTAGGAGGGGTACCTTGATTATCACCTGCTGGGAATACAGCTTGTGAATGGCTTCTGCTGCAGCCTTTTTCCTCTCCCTCTGCCACGGGGCAGAAATGAGGAGTCTTTTGCCCGCTTGCCCTTATGGGGCCTAAAGGACTGCGCCTGATAATATGGCGTCTTCTTATGTTGAGAGGCTACCTGGGGTAAAAATGTGGATTTCCCAGCCGTTGCCGTGGCCACCAGGTCTGTTAGACCTACCCCAAATAACTCCTCCCTTTTATAAGGCGATACTTCCATATGCCTTTTGGAATCAGCATCACCTGACCACTGTCTTGTCCATAACCCTCTTCTGGCAGAAATGGACAGCGCACTTACTCTTGATGCCAGTCGGCAAATATCCCTCTGTGCATCACGCATATATAGAAATGCATCTTTTAAATGCTCTATAGTCAGTAATATACTGTCCCTATCTAGGGTATCAATATTGTCAGTCAGGGAATCCGACCAAGCCACCCCAGCACTGCACATCCAGGCTGAGGCGATTGCTGGTCGCAGTATCACACCCGTGTGAGTGTATATACATTTTTAGGATATTTTCCTGCTTTCTGTCAGCAGGTTCCTTAAGGGCGGCCGTATCCGGGGACGGTAGTGCCACCTGTTTAGACAAGCGTGTGAGCGCTTTATCCACCCTAGGGGGTGTTTCCCAACGTGCCCTATCCTCTGGCGGGAAGGGGTATGATGCTAATAACTTTTTAGGAATTAACAGTTTTTATCGGGGGAAACCCACGCATCATCACACACTTCATTTAATTCCTCAGATGCAGGAAAAACTACAGGCAGTTTTTTCTCACCCAACATAATACCCTTTTTAGTGGTACTGGTATTATCAGAAATATGTAAAACATTTTCCATAGCCTCAATCATGTAACGTGTGGCCCTACTGGAAGTCACATTCGTCTCTTAATCGTCGACACTGGAGTCAGTATCCGTGTCGGCGTCTGTATCTGCCATCTGAGGTAACGGGCGTTTTAGAGCCCCTGATGGCTTTTGAGACACCAGGACAGGCACAGGCTGAGTAGCCGGCTGTCTCATGTCATCAATCTTTTGTAAAGAGCTGACACTGTCACGTAATTCCTTCCATAAGCTCAGCCACTCAGGTGTCGACTCCCTAGGGGGTGACATCTCCATTACAGGCAATTGCTCCGCCTCCACACCATTTTCCTCCTCATACATGTCGACACAATCGTACCGACACACAGCACACACACAGGGAATGCTCTGATAGAGGACAGGACCCCACTAGCCCTTTGGGGAGGGAGAGGGAGAGTATGCCAGCACACACCAGAGCGCTATATATATACAGGGATAACCTTATAGAAGTGTTTTTCCCCTTATAGCTGCTGTTTTATTAATACTGCGCCTAATTAGTGCCCCCCTCGATTTTTTTAACCCCTTTCTGTAGTGTAGTAACTGCAGGGGAGAGCCAGGGAGCTTCCCTCCAACGGAGCTGTGAGAGAAAATGGCGCCAGTGTGCTGAGGAGATAGGCTCCGCCCCTTTTTCGCGGACTTTTCTCCCGCATTTTTATGGATTCTGGCAGGGGTTAAAATACATCCATATAGCCCTGGGGGTTATATGTGATGTATGTTTGCCAGCCAAGGTGTTTTTATTGCTGCTCAGGGCGCCCCCCCCCCAGCGCCCTGCACCCTCAGTGACTGCAGTGTGAGGTGTGTATGAGGAGCAATGGCGCACAGCTGCAGTGCTGTGCGCTACCTTGGTGAAGACTGATGTCTTCTGCCGCCGATTTTCCGGACCTCTTCTTGCTTCTGGCTCTGTAAGGGGGCCGGCGGCGCGGCTCTGGGACCGGACTCCGAGGCTGGGCCTGTGTTCGGTCCCTCTGGAGCTAATGGTGTCCAGTAGCCAAGAAGCCCAAGCTGGCTGCAAGCAGGCAGGTTCGCTTCTTCTCCCCTTAGTCCCTCGATGCAGTGAGCCTGTTGCCAGCAGGTCTCACTGAAAATAAAAAACCTAAAACTAATCTTTCACTAAGAAGCTCAGGAGAGCCCCTAGTGTGCACCCTTCTCGGCCGGGCACAAAAATCTAACTGAGGCTTGGAGGAGGGTCATAGGGGGAGGAGCCAGTGCACACCAGGTAGTCCTAAAGCTTTACTTTTGTGCCCAGTCTCCTGCGG